>NC_079501.1:42027844-42357261 GCF_030052815.1 Hevea brasiliensis
ACTTGTGGTGTGTGTGAATTGTTAGAACCAAGTTTCAATTCGGATTGGTTAGGGTCAATATGCTGATAGCTTGACCTAGGTCCTTTTTAGGGACCAAAACTGGAAATTTACCATCCCAATTGATGTGAGGTCAATTGGGAATGAAATTAGACACAAAATGGACCATTTTTCATTTAGGAATCATGCCCAAAAAATAACCATAACGTAGTGAACAATTAGGCCCAATCTGGATTTGGGCACACTGCCCTGTACAAAAATGACTAAATAAATAATAGTTACTTAAAAGACCATAACTTGGTCTAGGAAGGTCCAAATGACCTGAATCTTATACCAATGGAAAGCTGAGACATAGCCCTATAACTTTCATGAAGAAAGCAAACCCAAATTTTGACCATTACTGATCCAAAAACTCACCTGCAGTCAGCACACTAAAAACTGCCTATATCCAGAAAATGCCCAGAATTCTGTCTAACGCCAAATCTGGCCAGCCTTAGAAAAATAGGCATAACTTGGGCTAAAAAACTCCAAATTGAGTGATTCAAAAAGAGAAATAAATTTAAGACAATAAGGAACAACTTCTGTGAAGAAAACTTAGCCAAATTCTCACAGTAACCAGACCAATGGAACAGTAAAAAATAAGGGACCAAAATTGAAAAATTATAATTTCTCTTAGGAGACTTAGAAATTGAGTTGGCAATCAATGCCAACAAAATTGACACCCAAAATGTGGTATATGGGTGCAATTAGAACTAATAAACTATTAAGTATAGACAAGTCAACATTTTGACTTAAATAGTGCCATGAATAGTGCCACCATACACAAAAAATGTGAAAGACCTAAAATTTAAAAACCGTAATAGGTAGGATAAGTCTACAAAGAAATTGTTGGAATTTAAGTATTAGAAATGGATACTGAAGCACGTTAAATTTATGTGTTTCACTTGGAAAGGGATCTTCAAAGGAGAAATGAAAGTTTGAGTAAATTGAGTCGACAAAAGACATTTGTGCACAACTAGATTTTAATTGAATTTGTTTTGAATATTTTACATAATTAAATTATTTTATTTTTCCTTATGCACTATGTTTATCAATTATGGGATTTATTTCAATGATTATTAAAATTGGTATAGCAAGCATGAGTTTAGTTTTGTGAAATATTATTTCAACAATTATTGAATACTGTTTTGGATTGGATAAATTATGTTTGGAAAATTGTGTTGGAATTATGTTTTGAATTGTGACGGGTAATTTGTATGAATAAAATACAAAATTTTGTTTTGGATTGTGATGAGCATAAGAAAATTATGGAATATTGGAATTGATCTTGAATTAATATTGTGTTGTGATTTATGCTCACAAAAAAAAAAAGATAAAGAGATTCATGATATTGTTTTATATCCCACTATAGATGCTTGACTAGGTTATTACCCATCTCTATATCATTTGTTGATGAGACGATGGAGTTAGCTTTTTTTTGTTTTGAATACCATGGTATGTGCACAGGCTTAAATTCTCCTCTTATTAAAGGTTAGATCTAAGTTTTTCATTGACCCTTTCGGAAGTTCCATTATTGTGTTGTGTATTGTGCACGATGATTCGACCTCCCCGACCATAGGGAGTTAGAATTCTGATTCGAACTCCCCGACCATAGGGAGTTAGAATCATCCCGAAGATGGCCCTTCAGATTAGTCTTGCATAGTTAGTGAGATAAAGAATGGGTTTTGATTGATAAGAAATTGTGATTTTAAATGAGATCGTGCACAAATGATTTTGTTAAAATAATTGGTTATTTCCATAATTGCAGGAATTGTTTTTATTATTCAGTTGTGATTTGACAAATTGAAATTTTGATTAAGGTTATTTTGACAAATGACTATTATTATTGTCAATGAAAATTTTGAAATTTGGAAATTGATTAAATTACGAGACTCCAAAATTTTTGGTATAATTATTGTCAATGTGTATTATATTACATTTTAAATTATAGTTGTGCACTACTGAGTTCACCACTCAGTGATAACTTTGTATGCTATTGCAGGTGAGAGTAGAAATAGAGCAGTTGAGTGAGATTTCTGCAGCTACACCTTGAAGACTGCTTGTGATTAGCCTTGGGTATATTATAGGTATACCCTTGTATATTAGATTTTGATTATGCATGTAAATATGTGTGTGTAAATTATTTGAGCAGATGTATAAAACTTTTGAAATGTTATTCTGCGTGTGTAATGGAAATGCAAATTTAGTTGTAACAATAATTTTTAGTACCTTAATGAATGAATTATTTACTTTCTTCTGGAAATTGAAAATTATGGACGATTTCTTTTATGTTGAGTTTGGCTTGAAAAGTGAATTGAATTGATTGTGATGAATGAGGATATGAAAATGAGTGTATTGGAGCTGTGGTTGTTTTGAAAACATGGAGAGTGTATTTCTTTGTAGGTTTTAAGTTTGGTTTTCTCAAAATACAGATGGCACTCCGTAGAAAATTTTCCAAAATTTGCGTAAAAATAAAAGTGGACAAAAATTTTAACTATTCTTTAAACTTTAAGTAAATGTTTTTAATACCTACTATAAAAGCTCACCCCTTTTAAAAAGTAAGAAAATTGTTTTAAAATTCCTTGTAGTATATTTAATGGGTTACCGGTAGGCGAAGTACGGTAATTCATTAGATGTACTATGGGATCATGTTAAATCTTACTAAGGGGTAGGGTGTGACATGTTTAATGGTATATCTTAATTTATGACTTAGTGTCAATTAAAGGTGTTAGATACTTAATAAAAATTTGCTCACCACTTTTAAAATGAATGAAAATTGTTTTAAAATCCCTTGTAGTATATTTAATGGGTTATCGGTAGGCGAAATACGATAATTCATTAGATGTACTACGGGATCATGTTACATCTTACTAAGGGGTAGGGTGTGACATACCAATTGATCAATTTGAACATTAATAAGACCAATTGGCCATCAATTCTCAAAAATCCCTAATTTTACCCTAAAATCCTAATTGCCAAGAACCTTAAGTATCCAATTAGCACAATTCATACAAATTCACTTCACTAACCATGCTCAACACCTCTTAACACATCACAAATTATATTTAATTTAATTAAACTCATCAAATCCATCACCCTCACAAGCTGGCCGAATTTTCTAGGTTACCTATGAAGGAGCAGAAGCATGGAAATTGGTGCATTGGAGCATTGAATTTTAAAATTTTTTTTCTAGGGTTTCATGCATCATGCCACATCTCTTATGTGCCTAATTAATTTTAATACTCAATTGCATATTAAAACACTTTTAATATGCATTAGGATCTTCATTTTCCATTAAGATTGTGAATTAACAAATTAATTTAATTAGACCCTAATTTGAAAGAGGAATTTGGGCATTAACCTCTTTGATGCACTATGGATGCAATTGACACCTTTAGGAAGCTCCTAGGACCCCAAGTGTTGTCCCTCTAGATTGTCCACACCAAGATCACCAATGGCAGCCCCCAATTTTGCTTCTCAAGCCTTTGCCAACCAATTATAATTTGGGGTTTTACTTTTAGAGAGGTTATATATGTGTATAGGACACTAGAAACAATTCCTAGCAATTTGAATTCAAAGGGAATGAATGATTCTCTTTGAATTGATGATGAAAACAAGAAGAGGGAGAGGGAATAGTAGCTACCGCCACCCTTAGAATAGTGAGAGGTATAATTTTAATTCTTCTTTCTTTCTCTTTTATAATTAGGTCAAATAATCACTTAAACCCTTTGCCACATGTTACCACCACATTGCATCTTATTTTTAATTGACTTCATCTCATTAAGCCAAGTGTTAAAGCTAGACTTAATCTTGACTTAGATCATCTTGCATGATAGGAAGACAAATGGCAAATTTATATGGTGCCACATGTCACCATCTCATGGTGCCACATGTCACCATGTGAAATGAGCAAATTACCCTTATGTTTTAATTTTGAGTTCTCAATCCAAAATCATTATTTCCCATCTTCTAATCAATTTATATTAAATATAAATTAATTAATTAATCTCTATTAATTAATTTCTCACAATTAAATTCATATTTAAACACTTTAAATATAAGTTTAACTTTTACTGTACATCCAATAACCTAGATTTGGTTTCAAGCCATGCTAGGGACTTTGCAATCTCATTGCAAACCAAACCTATTTAATTAATCAATTAAACTCTTTAATTAATCAATTAAATCACATTCTTCTTGGTGATTAACTTGTGTATTTGTGTGACTTACTAGGCTCATCACTAATTGGCAATGAGATATGATATTAACTCTTAATATCATCAGAACTCTTTCTTACCATAAATGATTTCTCTAAATCATTTTAGGCATCTCATAGATTGTTGCACTCATTTCATATAGGCATTTTAGGGTAGTTTTTGTTGCACTCATTTCATATAGGCATTTTAGGGTAGTTTTGCATCCATTTTGCCCTTATATTTTAGTTTATTTTTTATTTTTAGCTTTATTTTAGCTTATTTGTTAACTTTAGATACTTTATATTTGATTTTTGTAATTTTTTTATTTTTTATAGGATTTTGTGGCAAATCGAAGATCAATGAATGCATTAGGAAGTGATTTGAAGAAATTTGGAATCCTTATGCATGGAGGAAAGTTGAAAAAATCAAGCCTTGAAAGAGCAAGTTAGCTGAAATTTGCTTGAGACTTTGCTTATGATGTTGCTTAGCGTATGTCATATAAGCTTAACCTTAACCCTGTTCAAGTTGAAAGTCAAGCACGGCTTAAATCCTACACATTCAAGCTTTTACTCCACAACCTGCCGAGAATTGCTTAAGATCTTGCTTAGGGTAAAGCGGCAGTGCTTAAGGTGCAGCACAAGTCAAGCATGAGCAGAAAAGTCCATTTTACTCCAAACCTATCGAGATTTGCTGAGGGTCTGCTTAACCTTAAGCAGATAATGCAACCAGAGGCTGAAATTTACTAAAGAAGCTGCTTAGGGTTAAGCCATACCCTAAGCAGACTGCCAGAACGTGAATAATGCTGCTGACTTGGATAATTTTATACCTCATTTCCTATCCACTCCTTGGCTCCTATTTACTTTTATGACAACTTTTTGGGACCATATAAATTCATCATTTCCTAGTTTTTGCCATAAGGGGAAATGGGAAGAAGCAAAAAAGAAAAGAAA
Organism: Hevea brasiliensis; assembly: GCF_030052815.1. Classification (NCBI taxonomy): domain Eukaryota; kingdom Viridiplantae; phylum Streptophyta; class Magnoliopsida; order Malpighiales; family Euphorbiaceae; genus Hevea; species Hevea brasiliensis. The sequence continues at coordinate 42,033,027 of NC_079501.1, forward strand.
TATAAATAGAAAGAGAAGGAGAATGCCATTCTTCGGATGAGGAGCTGCTGCAACCATCTTTTGAAGCTCCAGAAACTAGAGTTTTGGGTTCTTCTACGTGGGTTTTTCTATTTTAGTCCTCTTATCATGTTTTTCTTTACTTTTCCATCAATCTTTCTTGTAAATACCATTATGAGTGAGTAAACTCTTTAGATTTCAGAGTTGGCAAATATGTTTTAGATTAATTTGTGGATTTCGATTGGGTATTTCCTTATTTTACATAAATACGAGTTTTGATCATTCCTTGTGTGCTTGATTTACTTACCTAATGTTGGTACCCATTGGGTATTGTGTTAATCATTGATTGAAGGACCGAAAGGTGAAAGTCATTGATAGATAATCAAGGATTGGAACTTAAAATCACCTAGATTTAGAAATAAACTAGGATTTTAAGAAGAATTAATGATTGGTTACAAAACTTAATGGGTTTTAAAGTAATCAAATAACATACGAAAGTAGGTTTGGTTATTTTAGAACACACTTTGGTTTGCTTGAAAAAGATATCAAAGGAATTTAGAATCAATTTCCTTCAAACTCTATTTTTCCCTTAAAAGTGGAATAGCCAAGACAAGTCCCAATTAATTAATGCATAAACCCCTAACTCTAGAATCACTTTTAACATAATTAGACTTTGATTTAAATTACCCATTATTAATTTAGTTTAATTGCAAACTAGATTTAGAATTTATTTGTTTGCTCTTTACCCGTTCTAATCAAATTAATCAATTTACCTTGCTCATTTACATTTACCATTTATTCATCAATCATTAGCCCAAATAATCGCTTCATTCATAGTTTGGTACTCAAATGGCAAATCCTCGTGGGAACGATACTTGATTCATCACTTTATTACTTGAGACGACTCGTATACTTGCGGATACGCCCATTAAGTTTTTGGCACCATTATCGGGGATTTGATTTTTGTTTGATATTGAACGATTGTTTGTTTGCTTAATTTGGGCATTTTATTTTATTTTCTTTTTACCATTTTACTTTGAGAATTTGTTTATTTTGTTTTTCAGGTACTTTATTTTATGAGAAGGACAAAAAGTGAAGAAATCAATTTATTCTTTGATCCAGAAATAGAAAAGACAACAAGAGCTTTAAGAGCATAATCTAAAAGAAGAAAAGCTGAATTTAAAGCTCAACAACAACAACAAGAAAGAGCACAAGAGCAAGAGCAATTACAAGAAGAAATGGCCAACAACAATAACAACCGCTCTGTGAGGGATCACGCCTTTCCTAACATTGGGGATTTCATGCCAAGTATCATAAGACCAAGAGTAGAAGCTAATAATTTTGAATTGAAGCCTGCACTCTGTCAGATGGTACAACAATCACAATTTGGAGGAAGTCCAAGTGAAAGTCCACATGTGCATCTAGCACACTTTTTTGAGATCAGTGATATGTTGAAGATAAATGGAGTTTCTGATGATGCAATTCGACTCAGATTATTTCCTTTTTCTTTGAAGGACTGAGCTAGAGAGTGGTTACATTCTTTGCCACCGGGTTTTATCACAATATGGGATAAACTTTCTTAAGCATTTTTAGCTCAATATTTTCCATCAAGCAAGACAGCTAAGCTAAGAAATGAGATGACTTCTTTTAAACCTAGAGATGATGAGAGCTTGTATGAAGCATGGGAGAGATACAAGGATTTGCAAAGGAGATGTCCACATCATGGGATTCCTAAGTGGATGCTTGTTCAATACTTTTACAATGGAGTTTCACCAGCTATTAGAAGTACAATTGATACATCTTCTGGAGGTGATTTTATGGAGAAATCTGAAGATGAAGCTTTTTCTGCTCTTGATAAAATTGCTTATAACAACTACCAATGGAGTTGTGAGAGGAATGAGATCAAGAAAACATCTGGTATGTTCGAGCTTGATGCCATGAATATGATTAATGCTAAGTTTGATGCTTTGATAAGGAAAATGGATAAGCTAAGCATGAAAGTAGATTCTTCAGCTGGAGGTTCTAATAATTCAGTAGAAGTTAGAGCTGTAAATGCCAATTGTGCAGCTGATTTTTTTTGCACTTAGTCAAGATTTTTCAAGTGAACAAGTGGATTATGTGGGGAACTACAATCAAAGACCAGGTGGTAACCCATTTTCTGCAACTTATGATCCAGCATGGAGAAACCACCCCAATTTTTATTGGGGAGGTAGATAAGGACAACACCAAAATTTTCAGCAACCTTCTGGGTATCAACAACATCAGAATTTTCAGCAGAATAGAGGTCCTTCTCCTAGAATTCCTAAACCTCAAAATGCACCTGCTCCACCTCTACCACAACAAGCACAACCAGATAAGACAGCTAGATTGGAAGCTACGATTAAGACTCTACTTGTGAGCCATCAAAGTCAACAAGATATGATTTCTCAATTAGCATCTAAAGTAGATCAAATGGCAACACATAATAAGATGTTAGAAAATCAAATAGCTCAATAAGCTAGTGAAGGAACGGAAGCGTGAAAAACACAAGATTATACCATTGAATTCAAAAAAAATTTCCCCTAGGGTCACATGCACCATGCAAGATTTATTTTTATCTATTTGATTTCAATGATAAACAACATATTAAAACTCTTTTAATATGTTTTTGGATCTGTATTTGCCATTTAAGATTTTAAAATTAATCAGATTAATTTTAGAACCCTAGATTAAATCAAGAACGATTACACTAACCTCTTGATGCACTGCAGCGTGTCTGCGCCTTTGAGATTCGTCTTCAGGACACCAAATGTTGTCCCTCTAGCTTGTCCACACCAAGAACACCTATGGCAGCCCTTGAACAGCCTCTAAAGCTTTTTCTATTAATTAGAAATTTAAGTTCTGCCTTTTAAGAGATTAGAGATGTAAACAGGACACTAGAAACAATTTCTAGTGTTCTTAATTCAAGAGATTGATGGCTAATCTCTTTGAATTGATGAGAGATGAAGAAGAATAGCTGGAGAGCCTCAAAGTGGCGTGACAAATGAGAGGTGAGGCTGCTAGTTATTTTTTCTTTTCATAACCACACTTAAATAGCTAGGTTAACACATTAAACCCTAGTCACATGTCACCTTTTGATTAGCTCTAGGTTTAAGTGACCCAATCACATTGTGCCAAGTGTCAAACCTATATTTAATCTTGATTTTAATCATCTTACATGATTTAAAAACATTTGGCAAGCTTATGTGTAATCCCATGTGTCACCATCTCATGGTGCCACGTGTCACACTGTGAAATGACCAAAATGCCCCTGTGTCTTAATTTTGAGTACTTAACCCAAAATAATTATTTTCTTCTTCTAATTAACTTATATCAAATATAAATTAATTAATTAATCTCTATTAATTAATTTCTCATCAATTAAATTCATATTTAAACACTTTAAATATAAATTTAATTTATACTACACATCCAATAATCTAGATTTGGTTTCAAGTCATGCTAGGGACTTTGCAATTTAATTGCAAACCAAACCTATTTAATTAATCAATTAAACTCTTTAATTAATTAATTAAATCATATTTAAATAGGTGATAACTCGTGTATGTGTGTGACTTACTAGGCTCATCACTAATTGGAAATGAGACATGATATCAACTCTTAATATCATCAGAACTCTTTCTTACCATAAATGATTTCTCTAAATCATTTTATGAACCTCATAGACCATGTTTAACACCTAGCATAGCATGCCATGGCCACCCAATTAGTAATAAGATTTACCTTAAATGAACCTATAATCATATGTTACCATGCACTAGAATCTCTCTGTTACAAAATCCCAACTCAAGGAGTCATGGTTTATGTCAAACTCCATTTGCTATGAATATTATGTTCTCTTTTAATTCCAGTTCTTGATTAAAAGATTTTTCTCATCAGAAACTCTTTTCTGAATAAATCTATCTGTCCTGGCCAGGAACTTGAAACATCAAGAACAATTAAATGAACATAGGATTTTATCTCTATTTACTTAGAGGAACAGATTCCATCTTGATCAACACCTATCTCCATATATAACTAGTGGGAGCCAACACATGCCCATATACCCATACATAGTACAAGTATGAAAGCAATATCAAACTCAAACTACCTATATACAAGATAACTGTGCTATCTCAGGTCTAAAGATTATATGCACTGATATAATTTATGACAAAACATTGACAAGAGTAAACTCCATGTGCTTGTCATAAGTTTCACTGGTTCGGCCTACTTATCATTTATAAGTGCCTATCATGTTTGTTATATGGCATGAGACTCACCATTCCATCTTATTTATATCTCATATAAATAACTTGGGAACAAACATGAATACAATCTTTTTGGATAAGTCACGTCCTTATTATGAAGTATCCTCGATTGTGAACCTATTTATGATACTTCGTGCTAGAAATATTGTCACTCATATTCTTAACAACTTAAGAATAATATTTCTAACAAAATATCAATGGACCTTTTCTATTACACATAAATATATTATGTAAACGGAAAAGTGGAAATGCCTTTTATTAATAAAAATATGTACAAGATACATACTAAATGATATGCTCTAGGGCATACTACTAACAATCTCCCACTAGCACTAGAGCCATTCATTTCAATAACTTAGACCTATCTTCTCAAGATATCGGTCTAACTGAGTCTGTGACATAGGCTCAGTGAACGGATCAGCTGGATTTTTCAGCTGATATTATTTTTTCTGCATGGCTATATCGCCTTGCCCAACTATATCTCTGATAATGTGGTAGTGCCTTTCTATGTGTTTGGATTTTGGTGAGACCTTAGTTCCTTAGCTTTGTATGATCGCTCCATTATTGTCACGATGTAGTGGAACTGTTGACTCAATGGAAGGAACTCATGTAAGTTCATCACGAACTTCTTTATCCAAATAGCTTCTTTGCGACATCGATGCGAGAATATACTCGACCTCGATGAGTGGAATCTGCGATCGTGCTCTGTTTGGAACTCTTCCAACCGATCGCACCTCCATTACAAATGAACACATATCCAGAGGTAGACTTTCTATCATCGATATCTGATTGGAAATCAGAATCAGTATAACCATCCAATTGCAAGTCTCCACCTCCATAAATCAAGAATAAATCCTAAGTTCTTCTCAAGTACTTAAGAATATTCTTGATAGCTATCCAGTGTTCCAAACCTGGATTGGATTGATACCTGCTAGTCAAACTAACAGCATATGTGATATCTGGCCTAGTACACAACATTGCATACATTAAACTTCCAATAGCCGAAGCATATGGAATCCTGGCCATCTTATCTCTTTCTTCGGGTGTCTTTGGAGACATCTCTTTAGAAAGATGGATACCATGTCTCACTGGTAACAGTCCTCTCTTGGAATCAAGCATGTTAAACCTCTTTAACACCTTTTCCAAGTATAGACTTTGGGATAAACCAATTATTCTTTTCGCTCTATCTCTATAGATGTGAATCCCAAGAATATAGGTTGCCTCCCCTAAGTCTTTCATGGAGAATGTATTTGACAACCATACCTTTATAGTTGTCAACATACCTGTGTCATTACCTATCAACAGTATGTCATCCACATATAAGACAAGGAAAGTGATAGCTCTGTCACTAACCTTCTTATATACACATGGCTCATCCTCATTTTTGATAAAACCAAAGGATTTAATGGCTTCATCAAAACGGATGTTCCAACTCCTCGAAGCTTGTTTCAACCCATAAATGGATCGCTTTAGCTTGCATACCTTGGAACCATCTTGGGATTCAAATCCCCTAGGTTGTTCCATGAAAATGTTTTTTTCAATGTATCCATTGAGAAAAGCTATTTTGACATCCATATGCCAAATCTCATAATCATAGTATGCAGCTATTGCTAATAAAATCCTAATTGATTTAAGCATGGCAACAAGCGAGAAAGTCTCCTCATAGTCTATTCCTTGCCTTTGGCGAAACCCTTTCGCTACTAGCCTTGCCTTATAGGTCTCTACCTTTCCATCAGAACCAATTTTCTTCTTGAAAACCCATTTGTTCCCTATAGGTACAATACCTTCAGGTGGGTCAACAAGATCCCAAACTTGATTCTTATACATGGAATCAATCTCGGATTTCGTAGCATCAATCCATTTTGAAGAGTCTATATCTGATATAGCTTCTTCATAGGTAAGTGGATCATCTCCATGATCTACTTCTTCATGAGTAGACAACTCTTGTTCTTCTTCATGAAGAAAACCATATCTCACCGTGGGTGAGATACTCAGTTGTTCTACGAGGAACAGCTGTAGATGTTTCATCAATGGGTATAGGTTGACTAGATGGATTTATATCTATCTGATCTGTTGGTTGGTCAGAATTCTCCAATTCTAACTCTATTTGCCTTCCTTTGCCTCCTTCTTGAACAAACTGTTGTTCAAGAAATGTGGCATCTCTACTTATCACAACCTTTTGTGAAGTAGGAAAATAAAAATAATATCCAAAACTATCTTTTGGATATCCAACAAAATCGACCTTTTTCTGATCTGGTCTCCAATTTATCAGTGTTCAGCTTTTTGATATAAGCTGGACAACCCCAAATCTTAACATGCTTTAGACTTGGTTTTCTTCCATGCCATATCTCATAAGGTGTGGAAGAAACTGATTTTGATGGAATCCTATTCAGAATATACAAAGCTGATTCTAATGCAAATCCCCAAAAGAAGATTGGCATATCAGTATAGCTCATCATACTACGTACCATATCCAATAGGGTACGATTTCTCCTTTCAGATACACCATTCAGCTGTGGCGTTCCTGGAGGAGTCAGCTAAGAAACAATGCCATGCTCTCTCAAGTATTCATCTAATTCAGTACTCAAATATTCACCTCCACGATCTGATCGAAGAGCTTTAATACTCTTTCCTGTTTGATTTTCTACTTCAGATTTAAATTCTTTGAACTTTTCAAAAGATTCATGTTTGTATTTCATCAAATACAAATACCCAAACCTTGATTTATCATCAGTAAAGGTAATAAAATAATGAAATCCCCTTCTAGCCATTTCTTTAAATGGACCACATACATCACTATGTATTAGCTCCAAAATATTTTCAGCTCTTAGCCCCTGTCCAACAAAGGGTGATCTAGTCATTTTGCCCTGAAGGCAAGATTCACAAGTTGGAGTAGGCTCAGAGTCCAATAAGGATAGAATCCCCATTTTCTCCAATTTTGTAATCCTATCTTCTGCAACATGACATAACCTTAAGTGCCAAATATATTTTGAACTTGAGTTGGTTTTCACCACGGCATTGCATTCATTTAGATTGCTATACTCTGGCCAGTGGAAACACTTTCTTACTGGCAATGGAAACACTTTCCTATTAGCAATAGAAACACTTTCCTGTTGGCAGTGGAAACACTTTCCTTTGCCTTCATCAGCTTTAGTCTTCCTTTTCTGTTTAGCTATTTTCTTAGAAGGACCAGGAATCTGAGGTTTCTTTTTCTTATTGCCCTTCTTCTTATTGGACTTTCCAGCAGAAGAAGATGCAACCAAAGCTACCTCTTTTCCTTTATTGCCTGGCATATTCTTTTGGGCAATAACCAGCATGTTGAGTAAACCAGCTAAGGTGCATTCCTGTTTAGTCATATGGAAATTTGTCACAAAATTCCCAAAAGACTCAGGAAGGGACTGAAGGATCAAATCCGTTTGTAGTTGAAAATCCATGTTAAAGTCAAGATGTTCCAACTGCTCAATCAGCCGAATCATCTTGTGGACATGATCCCCAACATTCTGTCCCTCAGACATCCTCATACGGAATAGCTGTCTAGATATCTCATGCCTAGCATTCCTGCTGTGCTCACCATACAACTCTTGTAGGTGAAGGAGGATCTCACTCGCACTCTGCATGTTCTCATGTTACTTCTGTAACTCATTACTCATGGAAGCAAGCATGTAACACTTAGCTCTCATATCATGCTCCTTCCACTTGTCCAAAGTTTCATGTTCCTCTTGTGTGGCCTCTGGAGGTAAGGGACCAGGAACATTTGAATCTAGAACATATCCTATATGTTCAAGGTTCAGGACAAGTTTCAAATTTCTTAGCCAATCAGACAGATTAGGTCCTGTCAACCTGTTGTGATCAAGTATGCTTGCAAGGATATTGGATGGTGGTGGTTGTTTTGTGCTCATTTTTATTAGAAAATTAGCTGCAGAAAATAACCAGATTAATTAGTAAATGTATCATGTAATTAACCAAAATGATTATGGTCTTTTAATCAAATTGGTCCTCCCACTAACTTAGCGAATCCTACACTTCCAGAGTAGAAAACGGAAATCCTAGTTGGATGGATTTCTAGTGGGTGATTGAATTCTTATAATTCTATTGATCATCCTCAGGTACATCCATTATTGGAATTACAATAAACTATAAGTGAGCAACTCCTTGCCCATCACATCTCATGTGAGGTTCAATCCTTTACCTAGCCCCTAATGCTCAAAATCTCAGGTACATCCATTATTGACTTATCTTGCATTAGTTAAGTTGATCCCATTGAGTCGATAATTATGCAAATAATTTTAATGTCCTCAGGTACATCCAATATTGGCCACCAAACCATTTACATATTTACAACATCTCATGCTTAACAATTATTCTTAAGAAAATCTCTTAAATTAATTGCATCTCATGCAACTATTTAAAATTTCTTAAAATAATTGCCCTAATGGAGGGCTTATGTTATAATTACTTTAATTATAGCATTTCCAACTTAATCATTTGTTTGGAAGATTTTATAGCCATCCTTATTACTATTAAGGTCTCACTTTGCACATTATCCATTTAGCATGCATATATCATATAATTGCATACATTCCCATACATCTCATGCATTCATGGATAAGCAGTAAATATGGTATGATCATGGACTTTCTAAGGGATTCAATTCTGAGCCTCCAAGAATTGAATCAGGGCATTCCTAGGTGCATTTCATTCATTCATTTTATAAGAGTTGCTGAAGGAGTACATAATCAACACTTGATATTGAATTCCTCCCACTGGTCCCACCAATGCTCTTGACCTCCTTGAACTTCTTGCAATCCAATATTACATAGTAATCCTTGGCATACCAAGGCGAATTTACAAGAACTTAAATAAATGAAATTACAACCCAAAAATATTACAAACTTAATAATACATGCCCAAAATAAATTAAAATAAATTAATTAATTTACAATCCCAAAGAAACATAAAAGAAATAAATCCAATCACATTGGTCTTTTATAGTCCATGATCATCCATCATGCATATCACTATTTAACAATTAAATAAAACATACATACTTATATTAAATTGAATATCTCATATTTATCTTAAAAATCATGTTTTGTTTATGATTCAATTAAATTTAAAAATTCAGATTTGACTCTCATTCAAACAAATTTAAAAATTCAGATTTGAATCACATTCAAACAACTTCAAAAATTCAGATTTGAATCACATTCAAACATTTTTTAAAAAATCAGATTTGAATCACATTCAAATATTTTTTAAAAAATCAGATCTGAATTTTATTGAATCAATTTTAAAAAAGCAGATTTAAATATGATTCAAACAACTTTAAAAATTCAGATTTGAATCACATTCAAACAACTTTTAAAATTCAGATTTGAATCACATTCAAACAATTTTTTAAAATTCTGATTTGAATCATAATTTAATTGTGTAATTAAAACAACTAATTAAACACTTTAATTAGTCAAAGAATAGGCCTTAGATCATACAACAATTGCAGAATTAAAAGCCAAACCTTGAATCACCCATGGAACCATTGTTGCCGCCACCAATGGTGGCTTCACCATGTGTACCGCCACACCTCTTAATCCAACCAGCAATGAATCAATCATCTCATCATCAAATCACACAATTAAATCATATAATCAACAATCTAAATGGCAAATATAGTGGCTCTGATACCAATTGAAGGAACGGAAGCGTGAAAAACACAAGATTATACCATTGAATTCAAAAAAATTTAGTGGTCACATGCACCATGCAAGATTTATTTTTATCTATTTGATTTCAATGATAAACAACATATTAAAACTCTTTTAATATGTTTTTGGATCTGTATTTGCCATTTAAGATTTTAAAATTAATCAGATTAATTTTAGAACCCTAGATTAAATCAAGAACGATTACACTAACCTCTTGATGCAATCGCAGTGTCTGCGCTTTGAGATTCGTCTTGTGACACCAAATGTTGTCCCTCTAGCTTGTCCACACCAAGAACACCTATGGCAGCCCTTGAACAGCCTCTAAAGCTTTTTCTATTAATTAGAAATTCAAGTTCTGCCTTTTAAGAGATTAGAGATGTAAACAGGACACTAGAAACAATTTCTAGTGTTCTTAATTCAAGAGATTGATGGCTAATCTCTTTGAATTGATGAGAGATGAAGAAGAATAGCTGGAGAGCCTCAAAGTGGCGTGAAAAATGAGAGGAGAGGCTGCTAGTTATTTTTTCTTTTCATAACCACACTTAAATAGCTAGGTTAACACATTAAACCCTAGCCACATATCACCTTTTGATTAGGTCTAGGTTTAAGTGACCCAATCACATTGTGCCAAGTGTCAAACCTATATTTAATCTTGATTTTAATCATCTTACATGATTAAAAAACATTTGGCAAGCTTATGTGCAATCCCATGTGTCACCATCTCATGGTGCCACGTGTCACACTGTGAAATGACCAAAATGCCCCTGTGTCTTAATTTTGAGTTCTTAACCCAAAATAATTATTTTCTTCTTCTAATTAATTTATATCAAATATAAATTAATTAATTAATCTCTATTAATTAATTTCTCATCAATTAAATTCATATTTAGACACTTTAAATGTAAATTTAATTTATACTACACATCCAATAATCTAGATTTGGTTTCAAGTCATGCTAGGGACTTTGCAATTTAATTGCAAACCAAACCTATTTAATTAATCAATTAAACTCTTTAATTAATTAATTAAATCATATTTAAATAGGTGATAACTCATGTATGTGTGTGATTTGCTAGGCTCATCACTAATTGGCAATGAGACATGATATCAACTCTTAATATCATCAGAACTCTTTCTTACCATAAATGATTTCTCTAAATCATTTTATGAACCTCATAGACCATGGTTAACACCTAGCATAGCATGCCATGGCCACCCAATTAGTAATAAGATTTACCTTAAATGAACCTATAATCATATGTTACCATGCACTAGAATCTCTCTGTTACAAAATCTCAACTCAAGCTGGAGTCATGGTTTATGTCAAACTCCATTTGCTATGAATATTATTTTCTCTTTTAATTCCAGTTCTTGATTAAAAAGATTTTTCCCATCAGAAACTCTTTTCTGAATAAATCTATCTGTCCTGGCCAGGAACTTGAAACATCAAGAACAATTAAATGAACATAGGATTTTATCTCTATTTACTTAGAGGAACAGATTCCATCTTGATCAACACCTATCTCCATATATAACTAGTGGGAGCCAACACATGCCCATATACCCATACATAGTACAAGTATGAAAGCAGTATCAAACTCAAACTACCTATATACAAGATAACTGTGCTATCTCAGGTCTAAAGATTTTATGCACTGATATGATTTATGACAAAACATTGACAAGAGTAAACTCCATGTGCTTGTCATAAGTGTCACTGGTTCGGCCTACTTATCATTTATAAGTGCCTATCATGTTTGTTATATGGCATGAGACTCACCATTCCATCTTATTTATATCTCATATAAATAACTTGGGAACAAACATGAATACAATCTTTCTGGATAAGTAATGTCCTTATTATGAAGTATCCTCGATTGTGAACCTATTTATGATACTTCGTGCTAGAAATATTGTCACTCATATTCTTAACAACTTAAGAATAATATTTCTAACAAAATATCAATGGAACTTTTCTATTACACATAAATATATTATGTAAACGGAAAAGTGGAAATGCCTTTTATTAATAAAAATATGTACAAGATACATACTAAATGATATGCTCTAGGGCATACTACTAAAAAGCATTTGGAAAGCTCTCTAGCCAACCAGAAAATTCAAGGGAGCATTGCAAGGCTATTACATTGAGACGTGGAAAAATATTGGAGAGTGGAGATAAAAGGATTGAAGAGAAAATTGAAGAAGAGAAAAACAGAGAAGGAGATGAACAAACTGAAGTTGAAGTTAGAATTGAAGCTGAGAAAGAGAGTTCAGTGGAAGAAAAAGAAAGTAAGGAGAGAGAGAGCAAAGAGGAAGAACCTAAATATGTAGCACCTAAAGCCTACATGCCACCTTTACCATTCCCACAAAGGTTCTAGAAAGTGAAGTTGGATAAACAATTTGGGAAGTTTTTAGAGGTATTGAAGTCTTTACATGTGACTATTCCTTTCAATGATGCTTTAGCACAAATGCCTTCATATGCTAAATTTTTGAAGGAGATTTGTCTAACAAGAAGAAATTGGAGGAATTTGAGACCGTAGCTCTCACAGAAGAAAGCAGTGCTATTTTGCAAAATAAACTTCCACCCAAACTAAAAGATCCTGGAAGTTTTTCCATACCTTGTCACATTGGGGATATCAGTATAGATAAGGCTTTATGTGATCTTGGAGCCAGTGTTAGTCTAATGCCATTGTCTATCTATAAGATAATGAAGATTGAAGAAATAAAGCCTACCACCATTTCACTATAGTTAGCTGATAGGTCTATTAAATTTCCAATTGGGGTGATTAAGAATGTTCCTCTAAAAGTTGGAAAATTTTTCATACCAGTAGATTTTGTAGTATTGGAGATGGAGGAGGATGTACACATTCCTATTATTCTTGGTAGGCCTTTCCTTGCTACTGCTGGAGCTGTGATTGATGTAAAAAATGGAAGGCTTACATTAGAAGTTGGGGAAGAAAAAGTTGAATTTAATTTGTTTCAAGCAATGAAAAAGAAAGATGATTCAAATTCATGCTTGAGAATTGATGTGATAGATGAAGTGGTCAGAGAAGCGCTCAAAAAGCAACATCCTGAAGATCCCTTAGAAGCTTGTTTGGTTTATAACATCAAAAAGGGGGATGAGATTGAAGAAGTTGCAGAATATGCTACAATCTTGGAAGGAAATCCACCTTTACCTATGGCTAATATTGAGAAGATTGGAGATTTGAAGCAAAATACAACTTCAACAACAAAGCTTGAAAAAAGTGAAGCACCGAAGGTAGAGTTGAAATCTCTTCCAACAAATCTCAAGTATGCTTTTCTTGGTCAAAATTCTACATATCCTGCGATTGTTAGTGCTAAACTGAATGATTGTGAAGTTGAAAATTTATTAAGATTCTTAGAAAGCATAGAAGGATAATTGGTTATACCATTGATGATATTAAAGGAATACATCCTTCTGTGTGCATGCATAGGATTTTGTTGGAAAATAATCATAAAGCCTCTAGAGAGTCACAGAGGAGATTGAATCCAAATATGAAAGAGGTTGTGAAAAAGGAATTCTTGAAATTGCTTGATACAGGTATAATTTACCCTGTTTCTGATAGCAATCGGATAAGTCCAGTTCATGTTGTACCCAAAAAGGGGGGCATCACAGTAGTGAAAAATGAAAATGATGAACTAATACCTACTAGGACTGTAACTGGATGGAGAATGTGTATAGACTATAGGAAGCTAAATAATGCAACTAGAAAGGACTATTTTCCATTACCATTTATAGATCAGATGCTTCAGAGATTAGCTCATCATTCTTATTTCTGCTATTTGGATGGCTATTCAGGGTTCTTTCAGATCCCTATTCACCCAGATGATCAAGACAAAACCACCTTCACATGTCCCTATGGTACCTTTGCATATTAAAGGATGCCATTTGGATTATGTAATGCCCCAGTTACATTTCAAATATATATGATGTCCATATTTTCTGACATGATTGAGGATATTATGGAAGTGTTCATGGATGATTTTTCTATGTATGGTAAATCTTTCGATGAATGCTTATCTAACTTGTCTAAAGTTTTGCAGAGATGTGAAGAGTTTAATTTAGTTTTGAATTGGGAAAAGTGTCATTTTATGGTACATGAAGGAATTGTTTTGGGACATCTTGTGTCAAACAGGGGTATTGAGGTGGATAAAGCAAAGGTAGAAATTATTCAGAAAATGCCACCCCCGACATCTGTGAAGGGAGTGAGGAGTTTCTTGGGGCATTCTGGATTTTACAAGAGATTCATCAAGGATTTCTCTAAGATTTCTAAACCTCTTACCAATTTATTGAGTGAAGATGTAGAATTTCATTTTGATACTAATTGTATGAATGCTTTTTGCAGGATAAAAGAGGCTTTGATATCTGCTCCTATTATGCAGCCACTCGATTGGTCATTACTTTTTGAGTTGATGTGCTATGCTAGCGATTATGCCATTGGGGCTGTTTTGGGACAAAGGAGATATAAGAAGGTGTATGCAATATATTATGCAAGTAGGACCTTAAATGATGCTCAAATAAATTACTCTACTATAGAGAAAGAGTTTTTAGCAGTGGTATTCACAGTAGATAAATTTAGGTCCTATCTTGTGGGTTCCAAGGTAATAGTGTACTCAAATCATGTAGCTATCAAGTATCTCCTTCAGAAAAAAGAGGCCAAACCTAGGTTGATAAGGTGGGTACTACTCCTTCAAGAGTTTGACCAGGAAATTAAGGACAAGAAAGGAGTAAAAAATGTAGTAGCAAATCATTTGTCTAGATTGAGGTAAGAACAAGGAGATAATTTGGGAAAAGAGCTTCCAATAGATGATGAGTGCAAAAATCCCTTGGTATGCAGATTTCGTGAACTATTTAGTGTGTGGAATCCTTCCACCTAATTTAACATGGCAGCAAAAGAAGAAATTTCTTTTTGATGTGAAGGATTACGATTAGGAAGAGCCATTTTTGTTTAAGAGATGTGGAGATGGGTTAATTAGAAGATGTTTAGCTGATGAGGAGATTGGGAATGTTATTAAAGATTGCCATTCTTCACTTTATGGGGGTCATATGAGTGTGACAAAGACTGCAGAAAAAGTTCTTCAAGCAGGGTTCTTTTGGCCACATTTTTTTAGAGATGTGAGAAAGTTTGTAAATGCATGTGATAGCTGTTAAAGGATGGGTAATATCTCAAAAAGAGATGAAATGCCCCTCCAAAACATATTGGAAGTGGAACTATTTGATGTGGGGGGTATTGATTTCATGGGACCCTTTCCATCATCCTTTGGACACAAGTACATTTTAGTTGGGGTAGATTATGTGAGCAAATGGGTTGAAGCTATACCATCTCTAACTAATGATGCTAGAGTTGTGATCAAATTCCTTAAGAAGTTCATTTTTACAAGATTTGGAACTCCATGTGCCATTATAAGTGATGGAGGTTCTCATTTTTAAAACTATCAATTTGAGAGATTATTACAAAAATATGGAGTAAAGCATAAGGTTGCAACACCCTACTATCCATAAACTAGTGGTCAAGTGGAGATCTCAAATAGAGAGTTGAAAAGAATTCTTGAGAAAACAGTTAGTAGTTCAAGGAAAGATTTGTCACTAAAGTTAGATGATGCTCTTTAGGCCTATAGAACAGCTTTTAAAAATCCTATTGGCACCACCCCATTTAGATTGGTTTATGGGAAAGCTTGTCATTTACCTTTAGAGTTGGAGCATAGAGCATATTGGGCCATAAGGACACTGAATTTTGACTTAAAAACTGCAGGAGAAAAAAGAATGCTGCAATTAAATGAACTTGAGGAACTTAGATTGGATGCTTATGAAAATGCCAAGCTTTACAAGGAAAGAACTAAGAGATGGCATGATAAGCATATTAGGAGGAAAGAATTTCAGGAAGGGGATGTTGTTCTCTTATATAATTCTAGGTTAAGGTTATTTGCCGGAAAATTAAAGTCAAGATGGTTAGGGCCTTACATTGTTATAAAGGTATATCCCTATGGAGATGTTGAGATAGGGAACGAAACCTCAGGTACTTTCAAAGTTAATGGGCAGAGATTAAAGCATTATATTGTTGGAGAACCCACACAAAAGGTTGTAGAGGTTTCATGGCTTAATTCCCCAATTGGAGATATTTAGGTGATTTGAAGTCGAAGGTCAAGCTGAAGACCTTAAACAAGCGCTTCTTGGGAGGCAACCCAAGCGTATCCTTTTATAGTTTATTAATTTTCTATTTCATTTCATTTTCAATTTTTACCCTTATTAAACTCAAAAGTGACATTTGTTTATCTTTTATAGGTCATTCATGAAGATTGGACAAACTGACACTTGTAGCAAAAAGAAAGAATTGAAAGGGAGAAAGTATAAAACAAAATTCTGCACTTTATCCACCCTTTTGTTTTTGCTCCCAAAAGAATCTCCAAGGTGTAAGAACACTTTTTTTTGTTGGAAGTATAAGGTTTAGTGTGGTAGAAGCTAGTGAAATCAAGCTTTCAAAAGCTTGAAAATGGGTGACTATGGAGGAGGGTCACAGAAAAGAAGAAAGAAGAAGAAAGAGTTCTAATTTTTTTTTTTCATTTTTCCAGCCCATTTTGTCTCTTTTAAATAAGTTTATGCCATATGTCCACATTGGGTAGGTTGGGAGAATCTTAATGACATCATTATGATGTCATAAGTCCATTTTCTTTTATTTTCTCATCTTTTCTTATCTATTTAATTGCAATTAAATTTTTAACAATATTTATTCATATTTTATGTGGACAAGTTGGCCAAAAATCATCTCTGAAGACGAAATGACCAAAATGCCCTCCATTTGGCTTAACGAGCCAAAATTATTTGTAACAATTGAAAAATTTTTCTAAGCATTTTCTTGGCATTCTAATGCCATAAGAACCTCAATAACCCTTCTCTGGAATCCCAACAATTATTTTATAATTTTTCCCCTAGGTCTAGGGTTACTAACGGCTTTCACCGTCACTTCCCCTTCGGGTTACTTATCCCTAGGGTTTCGGCTCATTTAACTTGGTTGTATTTTATTTCTAAGACTTTTTCTAAATTTTTCTTATTAATATTTGAGTTAATTATGGTTCCTCAATGTAGCTTAAATATTTTTTCGGATGTTCTAGCTATCCGAACTGACACTGGTCACCGAAACAGTAGAATGTATGGAGTTGCTACAAGGAGGGTGTTATAGCCTCGCCCAACTATCTCTTTGATAATGTGGTAACACTTTTCTATGTGTTTGGATTTCTGGTGAGATTGGGGTTCCTTAGCTTGTATTATCGCTCCATTGTTGTCACAGTAGAGAGGAACTGCTGACTCAATGGAAGGAACTACTGCAATTTCTGTCACGAACTTCTCTATCCAAACAGCCTCTTTTGCAACATCTGATGCAGCAATGTACTCGGCCTCTGTAGTGGAATCAGCAATTGTACTCTATTTGAAACTCTTCCTACAAACTACACCTCCATTACAAATGAACGCAAACCCAGAGGTAGACTTTCTATCATCGATATCTGATTAGAAATCAGAATCAATATAACCATCCAATTGCAAGTTACCACCTCCATAAATCAAGAATAAATTCTTAGTTCTTCTCAAGTACTTAAAGATATTCTTGACAGCTATCCAGTGTTCCAAACCTAGATTAGATTGAAACCTGCTAGTCAAACTAACAGCATATGCGATATCTGGCTTAGTACACATCATTGCATACATCAAACTTCCAATAGCCGAAGCATATGGAATCCTGGCCATTTTATCTCTTTCTTCAGGTGTCTTTGGAGACATCTCTTTAGAAAGGTGGATACCATGTCTTACTTGTAACAATCCTCTCTTGGAATCAAGCATGTTAAACCTCTTTAACACCTTTTCCAAGTATAGACTTTAGGATAAACCAATTATTCTTTTCGCTCTGTCTCTATAGATGCGAATTCCAAGAACATAGTTTGCCTCTCCTAAGTCTTTCATGGAGAATGTATTTGACAATCATAACTTGACAGTTGTCAACATACCTATGTCATTACCTGTCAACAGAATGTCATCCACATATATGATAAGGAAAGTGACAACACTATCACTAACCTTCTTATATACACATGGTTCATCCACATTTTTTTATAAAACCAAATGACTTAATAGCTTCATCAAAACGGATGTTCCAACTCCTTGAAGCTTGTTTCAACCCATAAATGGATCGCTATAGCTTGCATTGTAACACCCCTTACCCGCCTACAATGTAGCCGAGTAAGATATGTCACACTAGGTGTCGAAGCACCCTATCTTATCTTACTTTATTATTTTAGTAATTTTGAATTCATTTAATTTAATATCAATTTTTTTTCGTCGGAGAAACTGATAAAGTTTCCTCTATTATATTATCGTTTGACGCATTTTACTATTCACCTGCTTGAAATTTTCAATAATATTTTACAATAAGAATATCATTCATACTCATCATAGTCATTTTACATTCAATTCTTGCGACTCACATACTTATTTGTACATATCTATTTATTTCCATACATTCCATATCATGCTCGGTTCATACACAAAATTCTCAACTTCATTAATCTATATGATTTACAAACTATTTACATAATTTATAAATTACATGATATACAAATTAATTACATCTGAAATAATCAATTTATAAATTTACATCACATAAATATTACTTACAAATTCTTAATTTACATTACAACATACGAAATATTTATAACATACAAAATACATAATGTGATATACATGGTCCCTAGCTACATGCATTGCTGAGGAGGTGACAACCTTTGATACTCTACAGATCTGGACTCCCAAAAATCCCAGTTAAATGTCCACTGGGTTTTAGCTTTAGTACCTACGCGAAGGAAATAATTCTATCACGTTAAGCATTGCTGCTTAGTGGTGCAATAATATAACAAGAAAATAATATGCAAATAAAGATAGAAACAAAACATAATTTGGATAATTAAGATTTATTTATACTTCACATGCGGTTTCTAAAATTTAATATATTTTATCCTAATTTAGTCTTCTTTGAAAGTGTTTATTTCGCAAATGTACAGTAATAATGTACAATAGAAAAATAATCTAAAAATAATAAATTTATTCTTATATTATTATGTAAGTCACATTTGCAATATTTAGTTATGTTATAATTTCCTTTGCTAATCTTTTAGAATTTTCTCAATACTTTCTAGATTGTCTCAGATTATTTCATGATAAGTGAATTTTAATATCGGTCCAATTCATTTCGATTCTTTCTAATAAATAACTATTCTAATTTATTTTAGATCATCTTACTCATTTATTTTATTTAATTTCTAACATTTTTAATTGCTAATTTTCTTAACTTATTTCAATAAATTTCACTGCCTAAGTAACCTATGACAGGCTAACTAAACTGGATAAGCGGGTTGTTGGCACTGGACACCGTGGTGTCTCGGGCCATCGTACCATGGGACGTGAAATACAGTACATCAACCACGTATGCAGTCAGTATAGCTAAAAGCATTGATAACATATCAGTATGGCTAAAAGCCATCATAATAGAAAATCGGGCATACAAGCCATGAGTGCGGGCATAAAGCCATAAATATAGGCATAAAGCCTTACGCAGTACTGCTAAAACAATACCCTATTGGCATGCCAATTTATCCAATCTGACACACGTGTCTAAGTAATACATGGGCACATAATACCATTATAGTATTTATACCATTAAATACTCCGATTCTAATTTATAGTATTTTAATTTTTATTCATAGAAAAAGCATAAAATACCCAAATTTCATTCCTATACAATTTATACAATTCATTATACCATTTATGATAATTTCAATTCACATCAATCAACTTTCATGTACCATTTGTACATCAAAATATTTTCCTAAGGCCTTCCACATAGGTCATTCTCGTATGTCCTAGAATCATTCAAGTTTAAGAATTAAAATTTACTAATTACATTATATGTTCCAATTATAATTTTTAGTATTTTAATCTTTTTCATAATAGAAATATAAATCTCTAAGTCTAATATTTACATAATTTAGGCATTCATAATAAATATATATTCATTAGATCACCCATAATTGTTGACAATCCAAAACAATGGTTCTCATGCACCATTGTACTCAAAATACTTTTTCTTATCCTTTCTCCAATAATGGGAACTAAAGTCTTATTTATACATTCATTTATTCATTGCCCCATTTATATAAACTATTTTTCATATTCCAAGTAATCCATGAATATTTCATGGATTTCAAATTTAGCTAAATTTTTCTTAAATCCTAGTGTCACTCAAATTCAAAAATTTAAATCAACTATTTACATTATCTATATATTAACCATTACAATAGCTTTCTAATTTATTATACCCTTTTCTATATCATTGGGGTAACTCAACTTCACCATTCACAATTTACCTACCACATCCTGTATTAACAACTACAATGGTTCTTATAGTTTGTTTTTCTACTTCACATAATTTAGTAGTTACTATTCATTTGACCATTTCCATTCAAAGGTTGACTTTTTGATTCATAATAGATTTGTTAAGCCTAAGTTCACCAATATACCACATTTGACATTTTATTTTTGTTGGCATTGATTGCCAAACTCAATTCCTAGTCTCCTAGGTTTTATTTCAAATTTTCAAAATTTGAGGTCCAAAGTCACTATTCCATTGGACCTTGCCACAGTAAAATTTGATAAAACTTTCTTCATGAAAGTTGTTCCTTTATGTGTCTTCTTTAGTTCCCTTTTTGAATCACTCCATTTGGAGTTTTGTAGCTCAAGTTATGGCCTAAACACCATAACTGGCCGGATTGGGCAGTACCCAGAATTTCTAGGTACAATTTGATTCTAGCAGTTTTTGTGGCCTAACTTTGGCTAGAAATTTCAATTGGTTAGGGTCTAAATTTGAGTTTGTATTCTTCATGAAAGTTGTTCTAAATTGTCTAATCTTTCCATTGATATAAATTTTAGGTCAATTGGACATTTCTACAGTGAGTTATGACTAAATGAACAAACATTGTTCATTTTGTCAATTTCCAGGGACAGCATATTGGTCACCCGAATTAGGTCAATTTTTAGGGCAATTTAAGTTGGTTTTCTGGACTAGGTTTCTTCATAAAAGTTGAACCATTATATGTCTAGTTTCATTTCCAATTAGTCTTGCACCAATTGGAGTAACATAGCTCAAGTTATAACCCTAGGAATACATTGGACTCAAGTCCAGTATTCTGGCACCTTAAGAGGCAGCATACTAACTCCATTTCTAATGCCATAACTCACTTCAATTTAAGGTTCCTTTATCATAAATGGTCACTAATTGACCATTAAAACTCTAATTAGATATCTAAAGATCAAATCCCTAATTTAGTCACAAGCCCTAACCCTAACAATCCATTAATTCATCAAACACATATAATTCAACATCTAACTCAAATTTTCTCATCACTAGCCACTTTTGAACAATTCAATTCATACAAATCAACAAATCTCATCGTTCCCCCATGGCTGCCAATTTGAATACTTACTTCAATATAAATGTTTTGTTTAATTTTACAACAAATTCTCATTGAATTTGACTTCCTAACAATGGTTAAAAAGAGAGGGAAGTAAGTATAGGCACTAACCTCTTTTAGAACCAAACTTGAGCTTGTCAACCTCCTTTATTTCTCCTTCAAATTGCTGTCTAAAGGTGTTCTAAGGTGTGAGGATCAAATTTAGTGAATTAAGTAGGTGATTTTATGGTAGAAATTCAAGGTTTGACAAGCTTATGGGTGAGCATCAATGGTGATTTTCTCTCTCTCCCTTGGTTTGGTTCTGCTGGGTTAAAAACAAAGTGCAGATTTCTTTTTTTCATTTTTTCTCTTTTATTTAGTTTTTATCCCTTTTAATTAGTTTGTCAAGTTGCAATTGGGTAGAGAGTTTTTAATGGCATCATTATGATGTCAAAATTTAAGTTTTCTTTCATTTTCTTTTTCTTTTCTTTTCTACTCATTTTTAGTTTAATTTTTAGCAATATTTATTCATATTTTATATCATATAATTTATTTACTTAATTGGACAAGTTGGCCAAAAATTGTCTCTGAAGGCAAAATGACCAAAATGCCCTTTGTTTTGCTTAACGGACTAAAATTGTTTGTACCGATCTTAAAAATTTTTCTAACATTTTCTTGACATTTTAATGCTACCTAGGGCACCGTAACTCTTCTCTGGCATCCCAGAAATTATTTCACAGGGTTCCGCTACGGGTATAGGATCGATAACTATCTTTACAGTCGCTTCCCGTAGAGTCACCCATCGCTGGGGCACCTGCTCATTTAACCTTATTGTATTTCATTTCTAAAATTTTTCCTTAATTTTTCTTACCATTATTTGAGTTATTTATGACTCCTCACTCTAGTCTAAATATAGTTGCAGACATTATAGATCTCCAGACAGCCACTAGTTACTGGAACAGTAGAATACATGAAACTACCTAAAGTGAGGGTGTTACATGCATACCTTCCAACCATCTTTGGATTTAAAACCCCTAGGTTATTCCATGAAAATATTTTCGTCAATGTATCCATTGAGAAAAGCTATTTTGACATCCATCTGCCAAATCTCATAATCATAGTATGCAGCTATTGCTAATAGAATCTTAATTGATTTAACCATGACAACAGGCGAGAAAGTCTCCTCATAGTCGATTCCTTACCTTTGGCGAAACCCTTTCACTACTAGCCTTACTTTATAGGTCTCTACCTTTCCATCAAAACTAATTTTCTTCTTGAAAACCCATTTATTCCCTATAGGTACTGTAACACCCTAATGTTCGGTAGTGCGTTCTACTGTTTCGGTGACCAGTGTCTGTCCGAACAGCTAGGATGCTTAGAACTACATTTAAATGTTAGTGAGGAGACATAAAATAATGAAATACAAGAATGGAAAATACAAGAAAAACAAAGGAAAAATAATGGCAATGAAATGAAACTAAGTTAAATGAGCCAGCACTGTAGCGATGGGTGACCGCATGGGGAAGTTACGACACAGGCAATAGCAGACCCCAGGACTGCAGGGAACCCTCGAAATTTAGTTTCAAGACATAATTAAAGACTTATTGAAGTATAAGTAGCATTAGAAATGTCAAAGAAAAATTAAGTAATTAGTACAAAGAAAAACGAGAAATCGAGAAACCGACAAAAATCGGTGTTATCAAAAAATCGGGAATACAATCCGAATAGGGGCATTGTGGTCATTTGACACCTCTAGTTGCCTTTTGACCTAAATGTCCATTAAAAATAAATGATATTAAAGTTTGAAAATGCCATGAAAAATGAAATTTTATGTGTTGCATAAATAAGGAAAATTATGGGGTATAATGTTAAATAAATGAAAGTTTAACATTAACTTAAATTTTCTAATAACTTAGTGGACCACTATGGTGTATCTAAAGCATTAAAAAACCAGAATTTTCCCACTAACATTCTGCAACACCATTTCTTCTTCAAATGCTCTCTTTGCCGAACTCAAATTCCCTTCTGAATCACCATTGCCACCCCATTGTGAGCTCCATGCATCCATGATCCAAGCTCCCAATGGTTAAGGTTTCTTCATCAAAATTTACCACCACACCTTGGGCAGAACATAGGGAATAAGAAAGAAGGAATTTGGTGGAGTTTTGAGGAAGTCCATAAGAGGTAAGTGGCCATTTCTTCATCCTTTCCTTGTTAAACTTTGAGTTGATGTTGTGGTGAGTTGATTTATGGAAGAAGTTTTGAGGTTTGATGAATTATTGGTGATGTACCATTTTGGCAGCCATGAAAGTTAAAATGTTTAGCTTGTTTTTGCATGTAAATTATGGGAAAGTATGTTGATTAATGTTATAAGATGTTGTAGCTAATGTGTATTAAGTGTATGTGGTGATTGAGCAATTGATCTTGAAGTTAAAGAAAGTATGGGAAACTTTGGTAAATTAGAGCATTTTGGCAGCCTTGATAAGGTCATGAGGAATGCTTGAATTCATGAAGATTATTTGATGAAATGTGATTTTAAAGTTGCTAAGTATGGATGTAATTTATTAGTGAAATTATATGTAATAATTAGGAGTGTTTGTGTGTATATATTATTGGATTTGGACTTTGTGAATTATGATTGCATTTGGTGTACTGTGAAGTTTTTATATTCTATCCAAGTTGACCTATAATGTAAACAAATGAATGGTTATGGTTAGTGCCAAATGCAGAATTGTTTGGGGAAGTGAAGATGTAGTTGGTAAATATGTGTTTGATTTGGTGTTTGAGAGGCATGTAGAGGGCAGTGTGCAAATGAGCCTATAACCCTAAGTGTGTGACTCCAATTGGTATGAGGCCAATTGGAGGTGAAACTAGGCACAAAATGTGCCAACTTTCATGAAGAAAGCCTACCTAAATTCTGTCCAAAAAGTGACATGAGAATTGACGAAATCCGGATTGGTGACTTTGCAAACCTGAAAATTGACTATTTGGACAGCAGTCAGTGTTTTGGTCATAAATCACTCAAACCAGGTCTAATTGACCTGAAATTTATACCATGGATAGTTTAGATATAGAGCTACAACTCTTATGAAGATACCAAAACCCAAAAATGATCATAAGCAAGTCAAAATGCTTGCATAATTTCTAGTATAAAAGCTGCCAAAACCGGAAATGACCTAAAAATGACCTAAGTTTGCTATTTTAGTGCAATCTGACTAGCAATAGTAAAATGACCATAACTTGGTCTAGTAAACTCCAAATGACCTAAAATTTGTGGCAAAAGTTCACTAAGACATAGACCTACAAGTTTGTAAGTCAGATAAGAAATCGAAAACCGAGGAAACTAGGTCATCCGACTAGATCAAAATAGCATACCGAAATCCGATAAATTGCAATAAAATGCAATATACTTAAAAATGAATTTGGTAACATGTATCAACACTAAAGGACTATAAAATATGATATATTGGTATATTAAAATTTATTCCCCTAGAGTGCATTAAGGGTTAACATTATAGGTTGTCTGAGGAAAGCAATAGTATTAAGTAAATTAATTGTTGAACCTTAGTGTTAGAGACAGTTTAAATGAGTACTGAAACACTTTAAATTGTGTGTTTCAGTCAGCAAAGACTCAAGGAAGGGGAAGGAAACACTGAGTCAGAGCCAAGAGGTTACTCTTCAGAGGTTTGTGCACAACAGTATTTCTTTTGAATTTTCAATTGGAATAAATATTGATAATTTGTATGTTATTGCCTTAATTGTGGAAAACTTATTTGAATTGATTTTGATGGATACTTATTGCTTGAAAAATATTGCAAATGGTTTGAAACCACAGCTATCATGTATATTTGATTGAATTCCTCACTAGTTTGTCTAGTGGGATGAATTGACTTTGAATTCCCTCTCTGACTGAAGTGTTGAAGTGTGTGTCAGTTGAGGACGAATAGGATGAGTACTAACATAATTACAAGCTAGCTATGTTAATCCTCACTAGCCATCGGCTTTTGAGACAAATTAGACTTTGGAAACATGATTAACCTGTGTATGTGATTTATTGATATTTATTGAGATATTGTGAAATGGAGTTTAAAGTCTTTATGAAATTCTCTATCTTTTGAATTTAACTATGATTTTAAGTATCCACAATTCATATGATTTATGGTTTATGGTTTTAAATTGTATTTTCTTAATGTTGTGCACCACTGAGATGCTCAACAATAGCTTTTTCATTGTTGTCGCAGGTAGACAGACGGACAGAGCAGCAGGGTAGGCTGCTTATGCTACATTTTGAGATTTCGCCAGGTATATTGAGTATACCATATTTGTAGTTTTTGTTGTAATATATGTGCACTGTATGTATATATTATACTTGGTCTTGAGCAGTTGTAAACTAAAATTGTAAATTATTTTGGCCTATAAAAATATTGTGACATATTTCTCTATCTCAGCTTTTGGAAACATTGGAAAATTGATGTTGAATTGAGTTGACAAATGTTGAGAAATTTATTGTGTTAAACTATTATTAGAGTTTGGGATTGAAAAGATATATTGGAAGTGCTTTTTACTAGTTTTTGAAGAACTATTTTATTCAAAATACAGATGGCACTCTGCCAAAATTTTTACAGAAATTATTGATACTCAAATTTGTTATTTGGTTTCACTTCAGTTAAAAATATTTTAACACCTGTCAAAAGTGCTCACCACTATAAAAAGAAATAAGAAAAGGTTTAAAATCCCTTGTAGTGTATTTAATGGGTTATCAGTAGACGAAGTTTGGTAATTCATTAGGTATACTACAGGATCATGTTATGCCTTACAGAGGGGTAGAGTGTGACGTGTTTTAGTGGTATCAGAGCTAGTTTTTAAATTCTATTTTGAACTATAATTTAAATATTCTTTCTTCATAGTATAACTGCTCAATGTCATTGTTTGATACATATAGTACATTACATTATAAATATGCACTAACGGGAGGAAATCTCCTTGTTTTATTTGTTCAGGAGGTGTAATATCCTCTAATTGACTATGGAAGTAAGGGAACGTTCAGTCGATCAATCAATAGAGGCTGAGGTACAAGGGGAAGCCCCAGCCCTTCATAATGTGAGTGGGTCAGCCGCACCAGCCCCCTCAGTACCGCAGTTCCCTACTCAGTTTGCTCCAACAGATGGCTGGTAACATGCCTACCCAAGCCCTACTGCAGACACCAGTGGGACAACCACAGTCTTCAGCTAGGCAGTATGACAAGCCGATTAAATATGGGGCTACAAAGTTCAACAGGACAGTAGATCCACTAGAGGTAGAAAAATGGTTGGAGAGAATAGATAGGGTGTTCAAGAAACTGCACTGCACAGAAGAGTTGAGATTTGAGTTTTCAGTTTCACTACTACATGGGGATGCATATGACTGGTGAAAAACCATTCCTCATAGTTTTGTGGAACCTCTAGTACTAACCTGGGATGACTTTTTGCTGGAGTTTAGACAAAAATATGTCCCTGATGCCTATGTAGACCAGAAGTTACAGGAGTTCTTAAGTCTGACATAGGGAAGTAAGTCAGTGGCAAAATATGAAAGAGAATTTTTTCGCCTGAGCTACTATGCTGGAAGTCTCCTTTCTACCAGCAGGGAAAGATGTAAGAGGTTTGAAACCGGCTTGAAGCCTAGTATCAGATTATAGGTGGTCGGATTCAAACATACTAACTTCTCTGAGCTCATTTCTCAAGCACTAGAATTAGAAAGAATTGAGTCAGAAGCAGCCTCAGAGAAAAAGAAATAAGAGAAGACAGAAAAAGAGAAAGAGGGGAAGTCAGTAGATCAAAGTTCCAGTGGTCCTACTGGAAAGAGAAAGAACTTTGGGGGACACAGCAGAGGTGGTAAAAAGTCTGGTAGAGGAAGATTTTCAGGATAGAGACCTCCTCCATCTGGTCAGCAAACTACCAGAAGTTCCTACCCTCCCCGCTAATGTGAAACTTATGGATGAAATCATGGTGGGGTATGCTACAAGGCCACAGGAGCCTGTTATAACTGTGGAGGCACATGACACTTTGCTAAAGACTGCACCAATGCCCGTAGAGTTGGGCCACCTCCTACTACTGCAGAAGGGTCAGTTCAGAATCCTGCCACCAGAGGTTCACAACCACCTAGCAGAGGTAGAGGCAAGGGTAGAGGTAGTCCAGCAGGCAGCCAAGGCACAGTGAATCAGTCAGAGCAAGGCAGTGCTCCAATCAGAGTCTACGTAATGAGACAGAGAGAAGAGGCTGAGACATCTGATATTGTGGCTAGTACCTTCTCAACTTTTAATCAAGATGTGTTTGTGTTATTTGATCCGAGTTCTACCCATTCCTATGTGAGTACTTGCATCATTGATTGCATTGTTGTTCCATGTGTGAAAATGGACTTTGAGGTGCTAGTAACAAGTCCACTAGGACAAGAGGTCAGGGTTAATAGAATGTATAGGGATTGTCCTTTGGTGATCCAAGGATATACTTTTCTGTCTGATCTCATTGAAATGCCCTTCAGAGATTATGATATCATCTTGGGCATGGATTGGTTAGCCAGGCATCATGCCATGATTGATTGTAGACTGAAGACAGTCACTTTTGGTCTCCCTTAGTACAGTGATGTGGTAATACATGGGGAGAGGCAGCTATTGCCATCAAACATCATTTCGGCTGCACTAGCCAGAAAAATGATCAGAAAGGGGTGTAAAGCATATTAGCACATGTGGTAGACACCCAAGTGGGGAGTCCAGCATTGAGGGACATCCCTACAGTAAATGGCTTTCCAGATGTGTTTCCTGATGAATTGCCAGGATTACCTCCGGAAAGAGAAGTGCAGTTTGAGATTAATGTTATGCCTAGTATGGATCCAATCTCCATAACACCATACAGAATGGCACCAGCAGAGTTGAAGGTACAGTTGCAAGAACTACTTGAAAAGGGCTTCATCCGCCCTAGTGTGTCACCTTGGGGAGAGCCAGTATTCTTTGTTAAGAAGAAAGATGGCACTATCCGCTTATGTATTGACTATTGGTAGTTGAATAAGGTGACAATAAAGAACAGATATCCATTGCTTCGCATTGATGATCTGTTTGATCAGTTGAAGGGTGTAGCTGTGTTCTCCAAAATTGATTTGTGATCTAGTTATTATTAGTTGAAAGTTCAAGAGCAGAGTATTCCAAAAACTGCTTTCAGAACTCTATATGGCCACTATGAGTTTCTAGTAATGCCATTCAGGTTAACTAGTGCTCCAGCTGCTTTTATGAATCTGATGAACACTATCTTCAGACCATACCTTGACCAATTTGTGGTGGTGTTTATTGATGATATTTTGATATATTCGAGGAATGCAAAGGAGCATGACAGACATCTGCAGATTGTACTACAGACCTTAAGGGAGAAACAATTGTACGCTAAATAGACAAAATGTGAATTTTAGCTGAAAGAAATCTCTTTCTTGGGACATGTTATGTCAGCTGAAGGGATCAAGGTAGATTCCAGTAAGGTAGAAGCTATCCTTAATTGGAAGCCACCCAGGAATATCACAGAAATTCATAATTTTCTGGGTTTAGCTGGATACTACCGCCTGTTTGTGAAAGGGTTTTCTATGTTAGATTCTCCACTGACCAAGCTGCTTCGAAAAGATGTAAAATTTCAGTGGATAGATAAATGCCAGTAGAGTTTTGATGAGTTGAAGAGGTATTTGACTGAAGCTCCAGTCCTTACTTTACCTACACTGGGTAAAGAATACACAGTTTATAGTGATGCTTCTCACAATGGGTTAGGCTGTGTACTGATGCAAGATCGGAATGTCATTACTTATGCATCATGCCAGCTAAAACCGCATGAGAAGAACTACACAACACATGACTTGGAGCTTGCAACTATTGTTTTTGCTTTGAAGATCTGGAGACACTACTTGTATGGGGAGAAATGCTATATTTACACAGATCACAAGAGCTTGAAGTATCTGGGCACCCAGAAGGAATTGAATTTGAGACAGAGGAGATGGTTAGATTTGATTAAAGACTATGATTGCTTAATAGACTATCAGCCAGGGTAAGCAAATGTGGTGGCTGACACCTTAAGTCTCAAGACTATGGCAAGTCTCAGAGTTTCTCCTTTGTCCATGGTACATGAGTTGAAAGCACAACATGCCAGTTTAGAGATTGATGATGAGGGACAGACAGTAGTTGCATGGCATGTACAGCTAGTGTTGATTGATCAGATCAGAATGACTGCTCAAAATGATGAAAAATATCAGAAGCTACTGAAAGAAGTCCAGTAAGGCAAGAAACCTGAATTTTCTGTGAGAGATGATGGTTTACTACTACATCAGGGCAGAATGTGCATTCCTAATGATGTGGAATTGAGATAGATCATTATGAAGAAAGTACATAAGTCTCCTTTTGCTATGCACCCTGGTGGAACTAAAATGTACAAAGGGCTGAAAGAGCATTACTGGTGGATGGGTATGAAAAGGGATGTAGCTGATTTTGTCTCCAAATGCCTAACTTGTCAGCAAGTGAAGGTAGAACATCAAGTTCTAGCTAGTTTGTTGCATCCATTGCCAGTACCAAAGTGGAAATGGGAATGGATAACTATGGATTTTGTGATGGGACTTTCAAGGACACAGAATAGTCATGATGCAGTATGGGTTATAGTTGATAGACTGACCAAGTCTGCTCACTTTTTGCCAGTCCAAATGGACTATAGTTTGGAGAGATTGGCCAGATTGTACATAAATGAGATTGTAAAACTGCATGGAGTGCCAGTATCGATTGCATCAGACAGAGATCCTAGGTTCACTTCTAGATTATGGGGTAGTCTTCAGAGAGCCCTAGGAACTAGATTGAACTTTAGCACGGCATTCCACCCACAGACAGATGGCCAGTCTAAGAGGGTAATTCAGATCTTGGAGGATATGCTACGAGATTGTGTGATTGAGTTTGAAGGCAGTTGGGATATACACTTGCCTTTGATTGAGTTTGCTTATAACAACAACTACCAATCAAGCATTGGGATGCCTCCATATGAAGCTTTATATGGTAGAAAGTGCAGAACTCCCCTATGTTGGGATGAAATAGCTGAAAGAAAGATGATTGGCCCAGAAATTGTTCAGCAGATAGAGGAAAAGATCAGATTAATCAGAGGTCGAATCAAGGCTGCATCAGACCGTCAGAAGTCCTATATTGATTTAAAATGAAGAGATATTGAATATGCAGTGGGTGATAAGGTGTTCCTCAAAGTTTCTCCTTGGAAGAGGATTATGAGATTTGACAAAAAGGGGAAACTGAGTCCTCGTTTCATCGGACCATATGAGGTTCTGGAAAGAGTGGGTCCTTTGGCATATCGGTTGGCATTACCTCCAGAGCTAGAAAGGATACACAGTGTCTTACATGTGTCCATGTTAATAAGGTACAGATCTGACCCATCGCATGTTCTATCAGTTGAAGAGATTGAGGTAAATCCAGACTTCTCATATGACGAAGAACCCATAGAAATTCTGGCATGTGAGGTGAAGCAGCTGAGGAATAAACAGATACACCTGGTTAAAGTGCTGTGGAACCATCATTCAGGCCAGGAAGCTATTTGGGAACGTGAAGAGGACATGAGGAGACAACACCCACAACTGTCCATAAACTGATGCCAGGTAAAATTTCGAGACGAAATTTATTTTAAGGGGGGGAGAATTGTAACACCCCTATGTTCGGTAGTGCGTTCTACTGTTTCGGTGACCAGTGTCTGTCCGGACAGCTAGGATACCTAGAACTACATTTAAATGTTAGTGAGGAGACATAAAATAATGAAATACAAGAAAGAAAAATACAAGAAAAACAAAGTAAAAATAATAGCAATGAAATGAAACTAAGTTAAACGAGCCAGCACCGCAGCGATGGGTGACCGCACGAGGAAGTTACGGCGTAAGCAATAGCCGACCCCAGGACTGCAGGAAACCCTCGAAATTTAGTTTTGAGACATAATTAAAGACTTATTGAAGTATAAGTGATATTAGAAATGTCAAAGAAAATTAAGTAATTAGTACAAAGAAAAACGAGAAATCAAGAAACCGATAAAAATCGGTATTACCGAAAAATCGGGAATACAACCCAAATAGGGGCATTGTGGTCATTTGACACCCCGAGTTGCCTTTTGACCTAAATTTCCATTAAAAGTAAATGATATTAAAGTTTGAAAATGCCATGAAAAATGAAATTTTATGTGTTGTATAAATAAGGAAAATTATGGGGTATAATGTTGAATAAATGAAAGTTTATTATTAACTTAAATTTTCTAATAACTTAGTGGACCACTATGGAGTATCTAAAGCATTAAAAAACCAAAATTTTCCCACTAACATTCTGCAGCACCATTTCGTCTTCAAATGCTCTCTTTGCCGAACTCAAATTCCCTTCCAAATCACCATTGCCGCCCCATCGTGAGCTCCATGCATCCATGATCCAAGCTCCCAATGGTTAAGGTTTCTTCATTAAACTTGACCACCACACCTTGGGCAGCACTTAGAGAATAAGAAAGAAGGAATTTGGTAGAGTTTTGAGGAAGTCCATAAGAGGTACGTGGCCATTTCTTCATCCTTTCTTTGTTAAACTTTGAGTTGATGTTGTGGTGAGTTGATTTATGGAAGAAGTTTTAAGGTTTGACGAATTATTGGTGATGTACCATTTTTGCAGCCATGAAAGTTAAACTATTTAGCTTGTTTTTGCATGTAAATGATGGGAAAGTATGTTGATTAATGTTATAAGATATTGTAGCCAATGTGTATTAAGTGTATGTGGTGATTGAGCAATTGATCTTAAAGTTGAAGAAAGTATGGGAAACTTTGGTAAATTGGAGCATTTCGGTAGCCTTGAGAAGGTCATGAGGAATGCTTCAATTCATGAAGATTATATGATGAAATGTGATTTTAAGGTTGCTAAGTATGTATGTAATTTATTAGTTAAATTATATTTAATAATTAGGAGTGCTTGTGTGTATATATTGTTGGATTTGGACTTTGTGAATTATGATTGCATTTGGTGTATTGTGAAGTTGTTATATTCTGTCCAAGTTGACCTATAATGTAAAGAAATGAATGGTTATAGTTAGTGCCAAATGCAGAATGGTTTGGGGAATTGAAGATGTAGTTGGTAAATATGTGTTTAATTTGAAGTTTGAGAGGCATGTAGAGGGCAGTGTGCAAATGAGCCTATAACCGTAAGTATGTGACTCCAATTGGTATGAGGCCAATTGGAGGTGAAACTAGGCATAAAATGTGCTAACTTTCATGAAGAAAGCCTACCTAAATTTTGTCCAAAAAGTGACATGAGAATTGACCAAATCTGGATTAGTGACTTTGCAAACCTGAAAATTGACCATTTGGATAGCAGTCAGTATTTTGGTCATAAATCACTCAAAACAGGTCCAATTGACCTGAAATTTATACCATGGATAGCTTAGACATAGAGCTAAAACTCTTATGAAGATACTAAAACCCAAAAATGATCATAAGTAAGTCAAAATGCTTGCACAAGTTCCGGTATAAAAATTGCCAAAACCGGAAATGACCTAAAATGAGCTAAGTTTGTCATTTTAGTGCAATCTGACTAGCAATAGTAAAATGACCATAACTTGGTCTAGTAAACTCCAAATGACCTAAAATTTGCGGCAAAAGTTCACTAAGACATAGACCTACAAGTTTGTAAGTCGGACCAGAAACTGAAAATCGAGGAAACTAGGTCATCTAACTAGGTCAAAATAACATATCGAAATCCGATA
The DNA here is from genome assembly GCF_030052815.1 of Hevea brasiliensis. NCBI lineage: Eukaryota > Viridiplantae > Streptophyta > Magnoliopsida > Malpighiales > Euphorbiaceae > Hevea > Hevea brasiliensis. Next base: position 42,066,303 of record NC_079501.1, read on the forward strand.
AATTGCAATAAAATGCAATACACTTGAAAATGAATTTGGTAACATGTATCAACACTAAAGGACTATAAAACGTGACATATTGGTAACATTAAAATTTATTCCCCTAGAGTGAATTAAGGGTCAACATTATAGGTTGACTGAGGAAAGCAATAGTATTAAATAAATTAATTATTGAACCTTATTGTTAGAGATAGTTTAAATGAGTACTGAAACACCTTAAATTATGTATTTTAGTCAGCAAAGACTCAGGGAAGGGGAAGGAAACATTGAGTCAGAGCCAAGAGGTTACTCTTCAGAAGTTTGTGCACAACAGTATTTCTTTTGAATTTTCAATTGAAATACATATTGATAATTTGTATGCTATTGCCTTAATTGTGGAAAACTTATTTGAATGGATTTTGATGAATACTTATTGCTTGAAAAATATTGCAAATGGTTTGAAACCACAGCTATCATGTATATTTGATTGAATTCCTCGCTAGCTTGTCTAGTAGGACGAATTGACTTTGAATTCCCTCTCTAACTGAAGTGTTGAGGTGTGTGTCAGTTGAGGATGAATAGGATGGGTACTCATATAATTGCTAGCTAGCTATGTTATTCCTCACTAGTCATTGGCTTTTGGGATGAATTAGACTTTGGAAATATGATTAAGCTGTGTATGTGATTTATTGATATTTATTGAGATATTGTGAAATGGAGTTTAAATTCTTTATGACATTCTATGTCTTTTGAATTTAAATATGACTTTAAGTATCCATAGTTCATATGATTTATGGTTTATGGTTTTAAATTATATTTTCTTAATGTTGTGAACCACTAAGACATTAGCTCAGCAATAGCTTTTTCATTGCTGTCGCAGGTAGACAGACGGACAGAGCAGTAGAGTAGGCTGTTTGTGCTCCATTTTGTGATTTCGCCCAGTATATTGAGTATACCATATTTTGTAGTTTTTGTTGTAATGTATGTGCACTGTATGTATATATTGTACTTAGTCTTGAGCAGTTGTAAACTAAAATTATAAATTATTTTAGCCTATAAAAATATTGTGAAATATTTCTCTATCTCAGATTTTGAAAACACTTGAAAATTGATGTTGAATTGAGTTGACAAATGTTGAGAAATTTATTGTGTTAAACTATTATTGGAGATTGGGATTGAAGAGATATATTAGAAGTGTTTTTTACTGGTTTTTGAAGAATTTTTTTATTCAAAATACAGATAGCACTCTACCAAAATTTTTACATAAATTATTGATACTCAAATTTGTTATTTGGTTTCACTTTAATTAAAAATATTTTAACACCTGTCAAAAGTGCTCACCACTGTACAAAGAAATAAGAAAAGGTTTAAAATCCCTTGTAGTATATTTAATGGGTTATCAGTAGACGAAGTTTGGTAATTCATTAGGTATATTAAGGGATCATGCTATACCTTATAGAGGGGTAGGGTGTGACAGGTGCAATACCTTCAGGTGGGTCAACAAGGTCCCAAACTTGGCTCTTATGCATGGAATTAATTTCGGATTTCATAGCTTCAATCCATTTTGCAGAATCTATATCTGATATAGCTTCTTCATAGGTAAGAGGATCATCTCCATGATCTACTTCTTGATGTGTAAACAATTCTTGTTCATCTTTATGAAGAAAACCATATCTCACTGGTGGGTGAGATATCCTGGTTGATCTGCGAGGAATTACTATAGATGTTTCATCAATAGGTGTAGGTTGACTAGATGGATCTATATCCATTTAATCTGTTCATTGGTCAGAATTCTCCAATTCTAACTCTAATTGCCTTCCTTTGCCACCTTCTTGTATAAATTGTTGTTCAAGAAATATGGCATCTCCGCTTACCACAACCTTTTGATATGTAGGCAAATAAAAATAATATCCAAAAGTTTCTTTTGGATATCCAACAAATCGACCTTTTTCTGATCTGGTTTTCAATTTATTAGTATTCAACTTTTTAATATAAGCTGGACAACCCCAAACCTTAACATGCTTAAGACTCGGTTTTCTTCCATGCCATATCTCATAAAATGTGGAAGAAACTGATTTTGATAGAATCCTATTCAAAATATGCAAAGCTGATTCTAATGCAAATCCTCAAAAGGAGATTGGCATATCAGTATAGCTCATCATACTTCGTATCATATTTAATAGGGTATGATTTCTCCTTTCAGATACACCATTCAGTTGTGGCATTCTTGCAGGAGTCAGTTGGGAGACAATGCCATGCTCTTTCAAGTATTCATTAAATTCAATACTTAAGTATTCACCTTCACGATCTGATCGAAGAATTTTAATACTTTTTCCTATTTGATTTTCTATTTCACATTTAAATTCTTTGAACTTTTCAAAGGATTCATGTTTGTATTTCATCAAATACAAATACCCAAACCTTAATTTATCATCAGTAAAGGTAATAAAGTAATGAAAACCGCCTCTAGCCATTTCCTTAAATGGACCACATACATCACTATGTGTAATGCCCTCACTTTAGATAGTCTGCACGTTCTACTGTTCCGGTGACCAATGTTTGTATAGAAAGTCAAAATTTCTATAACTATATTTAAACTGTAACACCCTCCCAGTAACTACTCCGTACATCCTACTGTTCCGGTGACCGGTGTCGGTCCGGACAGCTAGAATGTCCGGAAAAATATTTAAATTAAAGTCAGGAACCAAAATTAACTCAAATATTAATAAGAAAAATTTAGTAAAAATTTTAGAAATAAAATACAACCAAGTTAAACGAGCCGGTGCCCTAGCGATGGGTAACCAGAGGGAAGTTGCGGTTCTCGCAACGAGGAGCCTTAGACCCGGGGGAAATATTATAAAATAATTTTTGGGACTCCAGAGAAGGGTTATTGAGGTTCCCATGACATTAGAATGCCAAGAAAATACCTAGAAAAATTTTTCAATCGGTACAGACAATTTTGACCCGTTAAGCCAAACGGAGGGCATTTTGGTCATTTCGCCTTTCGAGATGATTTTTGGCCTACTTGTCCAGTTGAGTAAATAATTAATATAACATAAAATATGAATAAACATTACTAGAAATTAAATTGAAAATTACTAGTGGAGGAAAGAAAAGAAAATGAGGAAAAGAGGTATTTATGACATCATGGTGATGTCATTAAGAAAACAATGACCAATCAAAATTAAGCCATTATTTGACTAACTATTAAAAGAGATAAGAGAAGACCAAATTGATAAAATGTAGCAGCCATCTCCCTTTCAAGAAAACCAGCCGAAACTTCCTCAACTCCTCCCTCCATTGATGTTCACTCCAAACCTTCAATTTCCTCTTCAATTCACCCTAAAACCCTAGAAACCCTTCACTAAAATTTGCCCTAGCACCTTGCTAAAGCTTTTGGCAGCCAAGAAGGAGAAAGAAAGTGAGGTTTAAGGGCTTGGAAAATTCTGCCACTTGAGGTTAGTGCACTTATATCCATTAAACTCTTTATTTTCATGGTTTGGGACTTGAAACTTAGTGAGAATTGTGGTTTAAATGAACATAAACCTATGTGTTTGAGCTTGTGAATTTCGGCAGCCCTAGCTATGGAATAGGAGGAAGTGTTTTTGATGAGCTTAAAGTGAATTAGAAACCATGTTTGAAGGTTATAAACATAAGAATGGTGAATTAATAGCTAACTAAGGTAAAGTGTAGAAATCATGACTTTGAACTAGGGTTTTTGGAGTAAAATGTGAACTTGGCCTATGAAATTGTTAAAGAACCATTTAATGGTCAATTAGTGACCATTTTAGGTAATTTGACTAACAAATGGACTGAAAAATGAGGTTGCAAAGTGAGGTTGCAGGCTGCCCTAGGACAGCAGCATAGGGACTGAAAATTCAGTCCATTTGCACTGCCATAACTTGGGCTGTGTTAGTCCAATTGGTGTTTGGCCAATTGGACATTAAATTAGGCTTATAATGGCACATTTTTGCTAAAGAAACCATGCCCAAAAGACCAAAGCAAGAGGACCAAAACTTGGCCCCAATCCGGATACCCTGCAACTAGTTCTGCAGAATTGACCAAATGAACAGTAACTGTTCATTTGGCCATAACTCACTGTAGATATGGTCAATTGACCTGAAATGTTTACAGCAACAAGTTAAGACATAGACAAACAACTTTCATGAAGGAACCTACCCCAAATTATGGCCAGAACCTAACCCAAATGGTAGTGGAAGTTACTGTTCCTGTTACTGTAGATATGGTATTTTCTGCAGAATGGGAATCCGGCCAGCTGTGGTTTTTAGACCATATCTGAAGCTACAAAACTCCAAATGGAGTGATTCAAAAAACGAAATTCAACTAGACAAAATAAGGAACAACTTTCATGTTTTACATTTCTTCAAATTCCCACAGTAACAGTGTCCAATGGAACAGTGAATTTAACTCACCAAAACTGAAAATTCTGCTTGTGTGGGTTTACACTTTGAAATGGTATTAACACTTAATGCCAACAAGTTTTAAACACCAAATGTGGTATGTTGGGAGTGCCAAAGTCAATGTACATATTTTCTATCCAAAAGTCAACATTTTTATTGACCAATGAGGTGAATAGTAACACCAAAACATGAAATTCACAAATTGAAGAATTTAAAAGTTTCAAATGCCCTAGTATACCTAACAAGATTGGTTTGGATAGTTTGGCATGCCAATAGGGTTCAGTTAGCAGTACTGCACATGGCAATATGCCATTCTATGATTTCATGGCTTTTAGCCATTCTGACTTTGTATTGAGACTTGGCCTTGTGCCTGATATTATTCTGACTTGTTAGTCGCTCATTGCACACCGGGAGATGCATATGTGACCGATGGTGTGACGGCCCGAGGTACTAGGTACCCAGTGCCAGTTTACCCGTTATCCAGTCCAGTCGTCTAGTGTAGGTTACTTGGGGCAACCAAATGAATAAAAGTGAACAACGTTAATGAAATCACGAATGTACCAATACCGAACAAAGAAAGCATACACATTCCATACACATTTAATTTCTTGTTATTTTCTTCTATTATATTATTGCACCACTAAGCATCATTGCTTAGCGCGTTGCTTTTGCCACGCGTAGGTACTGGAGATCCCGATCGTAAGCCCGATGAGACCACGCATGGGTGAGTCCATCCGGCAGTTCTGCTCAGTGTCCGTGTCACCTCAACTTCTGCAGTGCATTGGTAGGACACTAGGTGTCATTTTGGCATTCTGTAATTAATTTTGATTTTCTCATATGTATTTGGATCTATGTAATGTATTTTGATGTTTATGTAAATAATGAAAGTTATGGTTATAAATGCAAAACTTGAGCATTTATTTATTGTTTGTATATGAGGAATGAATGATTGAAAAATGTTGAGAATTTGATAAATGGAGTTGAGATGATGGAATATGAATATAGGAAGTGTTTTTCACAGGTTCTGAAGAACTGGTTTCTCCATTTTTAGCCGGTACTCTGGCGGATTTTCTATAAAATTTTCGGAACCTCAAATAAATTATAATTTCACTAATGACTTAAATAAAACATATTTCACAAGCTATAATTAAAATTATTGATGAAAATTTATTAAGGTATAATAGAGTGTGCCGGTACACCGTGTGACATAGCTTGCTCGGCTACACTGTAGACGGGTAAGGGGTGTCACATAAACTAGAGTGAGAAGTCATAAATAACTTAAATAAAGGTAAAAAAAAATTTAGAAAAAATTTAAGTAATGAAATACATTAAGGTTAAATGAGCCGATGCTCCCGCGATGGGTGACCTAATGGGAAGCGACTGTAAAGATAGTTGTCGACCCTATACCCATGGGGGAATGTAACACCCTCCCCGTAGCAACTCCATACATCCTACTGTTCCGGTGATCGGTGTCGGTCCGGACAGCTAGAATGTCCGGAAAAATATTTAAATTAAAGTCAGGAACCATAATTAACTCAAATATTAATAAGAAAAATTTAGTAAAAATTTTAGAAATAAAATACAACCAAGTTAAACGAGCCGGTGCCCAAGCGATGGGTAACCAGAGGGAAGTTGCGGTTCTCGCAACGAGGAGCCCTAGACCCGGGGAAAAATTCATAAAATAATTATTGGGACTCCAGAGAAGGGTCATTGAGGTTCCTATGGCATTAGAATGCCAAGAAAATATTTAGAAAAATTTTTCAATCGGTACAGACAATTTTGGCCCGTTGAGCCAAACGGAGGGCATTTTGGTCATTTCGCCTTCAGAGGTGATTTTTGGCCGACTTGTCCAGTTAAGTAAATAATTATTATGACTCAAAATATGAATAAATATTGCTAAAAATTAAATTGAAATGTGGTAGAAAAGAAAAGAAAAGAAAAATAGTGGAAATTAAGGATAATGACATCACATGATGTCATTATCTTACTCCCAACCAATCACCATCTAACAAGCAATCTTAAAACACTTAAAAGAGTCAAAAATAGACCAAAAATTTCTGGTTTCCTTCTTCATCTTCAACCAGCCAAAACGTGAGTTTCTTCCTCCATAGCTTTTATTTTTTTATACCTTCCAATCTTTGATTCCTTACCCTAAAACCCTTAGGTCTCTTCATTAAAACTTGTCCACACACCTTGTAGGAGTGTTTGGCAGCCAAGAAAAGCCAAGAAAGTGAAGGAATTGCTTGGGAAAATTCTGCCCTCCTAAGGTTAGTGCACCTATTCATTTGAAACTCTTATATTCCATGATAGTGACTTGAAATAAGTTAGGAATTGTAACTAAAATGAATAAAAATTATGTGTATGAATGCCATGAATTTTGGCAGCCCTATTGAAGGAATAGAAATGAGTGTTTTGTTGGACTTAGAGTGGTTGGAAATCATGGTTAAGGTATTAATATGCATGGAGATTGAACTAAGCATGTTAATCAAGGTTTATGAGTAATTGGTTTGGACATTAGGGTTTGGAAAGGTGAAATTGTGACTTAGCTTAGGAAATGGTTAGAGAACTTTTTAATGGTCAATTAGTGACCATTTTAGGTAGGTTGACCCTAATTAGAACTGAAAAATTGGATGGTAAAGTGAAGGTGAAATCTGCCTATGGACAGTAGCATAGGGACTGAAAATTCAGTCCCTTTGCACTGCCATAACTTGGGCTGTGTTAGTCCAATTGATGTTTGGCCAATTGGACATGAAGTTAGGCTTATAATGGCACATTTTTGCTGAAGAAACCATGCCCAAAAGACCAAAGTAAGAGGACCAAAACTTAGCCCCAATCCGGAACCTTGAAACTGCCTCTGCAGAATTGACCAAATGAACAGTAACTGTTCATCTGGCCATAACTCACTGTAGATTTGGTCAATTGGCCTGAACGTTTTACAGAAACAAGTTAAGACATAGACAAACAACTTTCATGAAGAAACCTACCCCAAATTAGGGCCAGAACCCATCCAACCAAGTGACTCTAGTTACTGTTCATGCACTGTAGATATGGTAAATCTGCAGATTTGGCAATCCGGCCAGCTTGGGTTTTTAGATCATATCTAGAGCTACAAAACTCCAAATGGAGTGATTCAAAAAAGGAAATTCAACTAGACAAAATAAGGAACAACTTTCATGTTTTGCATTTCTTCAAATTCCCACAGCAACAGTGTCCAATGGAACAGTGAAGTTGACTCACAAAAACTGAAAAATCTGCTCCTTTGGTTTAATACTTAGAAATGGTATTAACACTTAATGCCAACATGTTTTGAATGCCAAATGTGGTATATTGGGAGTGCCAAAGTCAGTGTACATATTTTCTATTCAAAAGTCAACATTTTTATTGAACAATGAGGTGAATAGTGACACCAAAACTAAAAATTGGCAATTTTGCCAAAATGACCTAAGCTTTGAGAAAGTGACCAAAAACTAACCAGTTTTAAACACAAAATGTGGTATGTTGGGAGTGCCAAAGTCAATGTGCATATTTTTCTTCTAAAAGTCAACATTTTTGTTGACCAATAAGATGAATAGTGACACTAAAAATTTGAAATTTACAAATTGAAGAATTTAAAAGTTTCAAATGCCCTAGTAGGCCTAATGTGATTGGTTTGGATAGGTTGGCATGCCAATAGGGTTCTGATAGCAGTACTGCGTATGATATATGGCTTCATTGCCATTCTGTGATGTGATAGCCTATGGCTATACTAATTATGATGTTTTACTTGGCTTTATGCCTTATTGTTTATATGGCTTATTAGCCATTCTGTTTGCACACCGGGAGACACATTGTGACCGATGGTGTGACGGCCCGAGGTACCTGGTACCCAGTGCTAGTTTACCCGTTTATCCAGTCCGGTCAATTTGTATAGGTTACTTGGGCATGGAAAAGTATAACTGTAATTGAACTGATTGTTAAAGAAAATACGAAAACTAAATATCAGGAATGATTATGATAGAATACAATGAAAACTTAAAATTAATGAAGAAGTTAATATCATAAAACGTAATCAGCCCTCGACTAAACACTAAGTTGGTAATTATTCAGTTCTTATGAACACAATGGCTAAGAAATTATGATTTTTATGTTGCATATTATTGCTTTCTATTTTATTATTTGCACCATTAAGCTTTATGCTTAGCGCGTCGCTTTTGCAACGCGTAGGTACTGAAGATTGGACAGAGCGCTAGTAGACCACAGATTCGGTAAGGCGCTCACGCTCGCATAGATAGCGTCTGTGTCACCTCACTGTCAGCAGTGCCTTGGTAGGACGCTAGATGTCATTTTGGTATTTTGTAATTGATTTTATTTTCTCATATGTATTTGAACTTATGTAATATATTTTGATATTCGTGTAAATAATGTAAAGTGTGGTTGTAAATGGAAAAGTGAATGTTTATCTATGATATATGCATGGTATCATATGAGATGGATGAATGATTGAGAAATGAATGGTTGACAAATGTTGAGAACTGAAATTGAGAAATATTGATGAGATTTTGATATTGGAGTTTGGAAATGATTGAATGTGAATATTGGAAGTGTTTTTCACAGGTTCCAAAGAACTATTTTCTCCATTTTTAGCAGGTACTCTGCTGGATTTTCTTTAAAATTTTCGGAACCTCAAATAAATAATAATTTCGATAAATGGCTTAAATGAATTATATTTCACAAATTGTATTCAAAACCATGATAAAAATGAATTAAGATAAAATAGAGTGCTCCGGCACACTGAGTGGCATAACTTGCTCGGCTACACTGTAGTCGGGTAAGGGGAGTCATATTTAGTGGTATCAGAGCACGGTTTAGGCGTTTCTGGGCCTAGATTGAGTCCATACCATGCATTGCATTTGTAAGAGTCGAGGTGACACTAACGCAGATCTGTTTATCTTTTTATTTTGAATAGGATATGGATCCTTCATCTCAGAGAGCCATTGAGGAGGAAGTGGAGAGTCATGCTCCACCTGCAGCAGCTGAGACTGGGGGCATGGGAGAACCTGCTCCACCAGCTCAGGCAGAGCCCGCTCAACCTCCACAGGCCATGTTCCAACAAATGGCCGACTTCTTCAGACAAATGGCCGGAGTAATGCCAGCACTACCACCACCACCAGCTCCACAGCAGAAATCACACCTGGAAAGGCTAAGGAAGTTTGGAGCTGTGGACTTCTATGGCAAGAGAGAAGATGATTCTGTTGCAGCCGAGAATTGGTTGAACAGAACAGGCAGAGTACTAAAACAACTCCACTGCACTCCAGAGCAAAACCTGGAAGCTGCCATATCTCTGTTGCAAGATGATGCTTACGAGTGGTGGGACACTGTGTCCAGTGAAGTGCAGCCAGAAGTTATAACTTGGGACTTCTTTCTCTCCGAGTTTAAGAAGAAATATGTGGGTACTGTATACCTAGAAGAGAGAAGAAGAGAATTCATCAACCTGAGGCAGAGACAGTTGTCAGTAGCCGAGTATGAGAAGGAATTTGTTCGATTAAGTCGCTATGGAAGGGAGATAGTCCCTAATGAAGCTGAAATATGTAAGAGATTTGAAGAGGGACTAAATGACAACATCAAGATTCAGCTCACTGCCTTGGGAATCACTGACTTCACTAAGTTAGTGGAAGCTGCATTAAAAGTGGAGAAAGTGAGAGTAAATGAACAAAATAGAAAAGATAGGCAGCATAAGAGGGAATTTGGACCAGGACAGTCAAGTATACCGACTAATAGTAAGAAGTTTAAGGGTTCTGGTTCACAAGATCAGACACAGGGCCACAGAGGCCAGATGGGAATATCTATAGCTAGTTCCCCGGGCACAATGACAAGGGGATCAACCCCAAAGCCTGAATGTATGCATTGTGGTAGAAGACACAGAGGGGAGTGTCGACTGGTAACTGGAGAGTGTTTCAAATGTGGGGCTATGGATCATTTCATAAGAGATTGCCCTCAGAGGAGTGGTTCAATAGCTCCAGTACAAGTTGATAGACCTTCCCCTATAGTTCAAAGGGGTAAAAGATCGGGTAGAGCAGAAACAGCTGACATTTCACAGAAGATTGTTTCCGAGACAGTTGAAAAGCCCGAAGTCAGGGTGGTACCACAAGTATATGCTATGGAAGCTCAGGAAGAGCCAAACCCAGACACTGATGAGGCGATGCAAGGAAGTGAAGAAACAAGGAGGTAGCAACTCCTCGATTACTTAAGTCAGGTAAATTTCGAGGACGAAATTTAAATAAGAGGGGAAGAGTTGTAACACCCTCCCCGTAGCAACTCCGTACATCCTAATGTTCCGGTGTCGGTCCCATGACTAGAATGTCCAAAAATATTTAAATTAAAGTCAGAACCATAATTAACTCAAAATTAATAAGAAAAATTTAGTAAAAATTTTAGAAATAAAATACATCCAACTTAAACGAGCATATGCCCGAGCGATGGGTAACCAGAGGGAAGTTGCGGTTCTCGCAACGAGGAGCCCTAGACCCGGGGAAAAATTCATAAAATAATTATTGGGACTCCAGAGAAGGGTCATTGAGGTTCCTATGGCATTAGAATGCCAAGAAAATATTTAGAAAAATTTTTCAATCGGTACAGACAATTTTGGCTCGTTGAGCCAAACGGAGGGCATTTTGGTCATTTCGCCTTCAGAGGTGATTTTTGGCCGACTTGTCCAGTTAAGTAAATAATTATTATGACTCAAAATATGAATAAATATTGCTAAAAATTAAATTGAAATGTGGTAGAAAAGAAAAGAAAAGAAAAATAGTGGAAATTAAGGATAATGACATCACATGATGTCATTATCTTACTCCCAACCAATCACCATCTAACAAGCAATCTTAAAACACTTAAAAGAGTCAAAAATAGACCAAAAATTTCTGGTTTCCTTCTTCATCTTCAACCAGCCAAAACGTGAGTTTCTTCCTCCATAGCTTTTATTTTTTTTATACCATCCAATCTTTGATTCCTTACCCTAAAACCCTTAGGTCTCTTCATTAAAACTTGTCCACACACCTTGTAGGAGTGTTTGGCAGCCAAGAAAAGCCAAGAAAGTGAAGGAATTGCTTGGGAAAATTCTGCCCTCCTAAGGTTAGTGCACCTATTCATTTGAAACTCTTATATTCCATGATAGTGACTTGAAATAAGTTAGGAATTGTAACTAAAATGAATAAAAATTATGCGTATGAATGCCATGAATTTTGGCAGCCCTATTGAAGGAATAGAAATGAGTGTTTTGTTGGACTTAGAGTGGTTGGAAATCATGGTTAAGGTATTAATATGCATGGAGATTGAACTAAGCATGTTAATCAAGGTTTATGAGTAATTGGTTTGGACATTAGGGTTTGGAAAGGTGAAATTGTGACTTAGCTTAGGAAATGGTTAGAGAACTTTTTAATGGTCAATTAGTGACCATTTTAGGTAGGTTGACCCTAATTAGAACTGAAAAATTGGATGGTAAAGTGAAGGTGAAATCTGCCTATGGACAGCAGCATAGGGACTGAAAATTCAGTCCCTTTGCACTGCCATAACTTGGGCTGTGTTAGTCCAATTGATGTTTGGCCAATTGGACATGAAACTAGGCTTATAATGTCACATTTTTGCTGAAGAAACCATGCCCAAAAGACCAAAGTAAGAGGACCAAAACTTGGCCCCAATCTGGAACCCTGAAACTGCCTCTGCAGAATTGACCAAATGAACAGTAACTGTTCATCTGGCCATAACTCACTTTAGATTTGGTCAATTGGCCTGAAATTTTTACAGAAACAAGTTAAGACATAGAAAAACAACTTTCATGAAGAAACCTACCCCAAATTAGGGCCAGAACCCATCCAACCAAGTGACTCTAGTTACTGTTCATGCACTGTAGATATGGTAAATCTGCAGATTTGGCAATCCGGCCACCTTGGGTTTTGGACCATATCTAGAGCTACAAAACTCCAAATGGAGTGATTCAAAAAATGAAATTCAACTAGACAAAATAAGGAACAACTTTCATGTTTTGCATTTCTTCAAATTCCCACAGCAACAGTGTCCAATGGAACAGTGAAGTTGACTCACAAAAACTGAAAAATCTGCTCCTTTGGTTTAATACTTAGAAATGGTATTAACACTTAATGCCAACAAGTTTTGAATGCCAAATGTGGTATATTGGGAGTGCCAAAGTCAGTGTACATATTTTCTATTCAAAAGTCAACATTTTTGTTGACCAATGAGGTGAATAGTGACACCAAAACCAAAAATTGGCAATTTTGCCAAAATGACCTAAGCTTTGAGAAAGTGACCAAAACTAACGAGTTTTAAACACAAAATGTGGTATGTTGGGAGTGCCAAAGTCAATGTGCATATTTTTATTCTAAAAGTCAACATTTTTGTTGACCAATAAAATGAATAGTGACGCTAAAAATTTGAAATTTACAAATTGAAGAATTTAAAAGTTTCAAATGCCCTAGTAGGCCTAATGTGATTGGTTTGGATAGGTTGGCATGCCAATAGGGTTCTGATAGCAGTACTGCGTATGATATATGGCTTCATTACCATTCTGTGATGTGATAGCCTATGGCTATACTGATTATGATGTTTTACTTGGCTTTATGCCTTATTGTTTATATGGCTTATTAGCCATTCTGTTTGCACACCGGGAGACACATTATGACCGATGGTGTGATGGCCCGAGGTACCTGGTACCCAGTGCTAGTTTACCCGTTTATCCAGTCCGGTCAATTTGTATAGGTTACTTGGGCATGGAAAAGTATAACTGTAATTGAACTGATTGTTAAAGAAAATACGAAAACTAAATATCAGGAATGATTACGATAGAATACAATGAAAACTTAAAATTCATGAAGAAGTTAATATCATAAAACGTAATCAGCCCTCGACTAAACACTAAGTTGGTAATTATTCAGTTCTTATGAACACAATGGCTAAGAAATTATGATTTTTATGTTGCATATTATTTCTTTCTATTTTATTATTTGCACCACTAAGCTTTATGCTTAGCGCGTCGCTTTTGCAACACGTAGGTACTGAAGATTGAACAGAACGCCAGTAGACCACAGATTCGGTAAGGCAGTTCACAGTTCTGCATAGTGTCTGTGTCACCTCACTGTCAGCAGTGCGTTGGTAGGACGCTAGATGTCATTTTGGTATTTTGTAATTGATTTTATTTTCTCATATGTATTTGAACTTATGTAATATATTTTGATATTCATGTAAATAATGTAAAGTGTGGTTGTAAATGGAAAAGTGAATGTTTATCTATGATATATGCATGGTATCATATGAGATGGATGAATGATTGAGAAATGAATGGTTGACAAATGTTGAGAACTGAAATTGAGAAATATTGATTAGATTTTGATATTGGAGTTTGGAAATGATTGAATGTGAATATTGGAAGTGTTTTTCACAGGTTCCGAAGAACTGTTTTCTCCATTTTTAGCCGGTACTCTGCCGGATTTTCTTTAAAATTTTCGGAACCTCAAATAAATAATAATTTCGATAAATGGCTTAAATGAATTATATTTCACAAATTGTATTCAAAACCATGATAAAAATGAATTAAGATAAAATAGAGTGCTCCGGCACACTGAGTGGCATAACTTGCTCGGCTACACTGTAGTCGGGTAAGGGGTGTCACAGGGAAACCCTGTGAAATAATTTTTGGGACTTCAGTGAAGAGTTATTGAGGCTTCGATGGCAATAAAATGCTAAGAAAATGCTCAGAGAATTTTCTAGATCGGTACAAACAATTTTAGTCCGTTAAGCTAAATGAAGAGCATTTTGGTTATTTTACCTTCAGAGATGATTTTTTACCAACTTGTTTCTTTAAGTAAGTGAGGTATATGACATAAAATGAGAATAAATATTAATGAAAATTTAATTAAAAATAAGTAAAAGAAAGAAGAAAGAAAGATAAACTGAAAACTTGATAAGAACAAAATTTGGTCAATTAAATCTAAAGGTCTAATATTGACAAAAAAAAGAACAGAGTTATTAACTAAATAAACCTAGATTAATTTAATTAATTGGGATTATGAAAATTTAATATAATTATTAAAAAGCCAAAAATTTAATGATTATACACTTCAAAATAATTACAAAATTGCCATTCCACTTATTTATAAATTTGCCATTTAATATTTAAATAATATATAAATCAATTATTGGGCAGAAAATTCAGTCATCTTGTTCATGTTTCCCGTCCATTCTTGCTGTCTCTCTTTCTTACATTTTCCTCCATTAACACCCAAAATTAAGCTTGAATTCTTAGGGTTCTCACATGATTTCTTTAGGAAATCAATAGAAACCACTAAACTTAGCCCTGAAAAGAAGAGAGCACTTAAGAAATCAAGAAAAATTGGAAGCTTGGAAGAGCAAAAAATTCTACCAAGAAGGGTTTACTAAGGGGAATTGAAGTTTGATTGAAGGGAAGGGTGCTTGAAGGTTGTTGGAAGCTAAGGAACAAGGTTAGTGCTATCAAATCCCTTATATTTTGAAGTTGTATCAAATTGATTTAGGGTTTGCTAAATTTGGAAATTTTAATTGTTGTGTTCTAAATGATGTAATTATGCCTAAATTAAGTTAATTTGACACCCAATTGTTGATATAATTTGATGAGAAGACCAAACTATTGAGTGGGTGTGATGTTATGTTTTGAGGCAAAATCTGGACCCTTGAGTCCAGCAGGTTTGGATGGCCATAAGTAGAGCTAGACAACTCCAATTGTTGTGAGGCTAATTGGAGGTGAAACTTATAACATAATGCCACATTTTTTTATGAAGAGACTCTACCCAGAAAACCAACTCAGAGTGACCTAAAATTTGCCTAAATCCGAGTAACCAAAATCTGGACCTGGAAAACTGACCATATGAATAGTATTTGTTCATTTGGCCATAACTTTGAGTATAAATGTCCAATTGATCTGGTTTTTATGGCCATGGAAAGTGTAGATTATGTAGAACAACTTTCATGAAGAACAGAAATTCAAATTCTAACCCTAATCAATTCAAATTGCTAGTCCAAGTTAGGACAACAAATCTGGAAGAACCAAATTTGCCCAGAAAATCTGGGTCAGGACCAATCCGGCTAATTATGGTAATTTGATTATAACTTGAGCTACAAAACTCCAAATGGAGTGATTCAAAAAGGAAATTAAACTAGACACACTAAAGAACAACTTTGATGAAGAAAAGTTAGCTAGTTTCCACTGTAGAATTGCCTAATGGAACAATAAACTTTAGAAATCAAAACTGAAAATTTGGAAATGCATTTAGGGGACTTTAAATTGCAATTGGCAATTAATACTAATAAATGGAAAACTTAAAATGTGGGATCTTGGTGTAATTAGAATTAACATGTTCAATAAGTATGAAAAAGTCAACATTTTGGTTAACTAGTAAGGTGAATAGTAATCAAAATGATTGGCAAATTAAGATGAGCACCTAGAATGAATTCTAAGCTTAAATGCTTAGAATTGTATGATAAATGTGGACTATGCATCTTTAGTCAAAATTGTTAGAGGGAAATTAAGGCCATAAATTTGAAATCCATGAAATGTTCATGGATTGCTTGAAACATGAAAAGTAAGTCACCTAATTCATGTGAATAGATAGTTCGAGCTTATATGCCCATCACAAATAGAATTCATAAAATATTAGTAATTCAACTTGAAATATAAAATTTGTAATTTACATAAGTAGATTTTCAAATGTATAAATGAGAAAGGAAAAATGTTTTGAGTACAATGGTGCATGAGAACCATTGTTTTGAATTGTGATCCATATGGATAATATAATGAATATATAAATTATGATGAATGCATAAATTAGGTAAATATTAGACTTGAAGATTTATGTTTCTATTATGAAAAAGATTAAAATGGTAGAAATTATAATTAGAACATATAAGGAAATAATAAAATTTATGAACACTTAATGGTACTATGCGCCCATATATTGCCTAGACACATATGTCAGATTGGATAGATTGGCATGCCAATAGGGTATTGTTTTAGCAGTACTGCGTAAGGCTTTATGCCTGCATTTCTGGCTCCGCATTCATGCCTTATATGCCCGATTATCTGATTATCTGTTACGATGGCTTTTTAGCCATACTTATTGCATACGTGATTGACGTTATGCATTTCAAGTCCCATGGTATGAAGACCCGAGATACCACGGTGTCCAGTGCCCAGTGACCCGCTTATCCAGTTTAGTAAGCCTATCATAGGTTACTTGGGCAGTAAAATAAATTAAGAATATTAGCAATTAAAAATATTAGAAATTTAATAAATGAGTTAGAAAGACTTGAAAAGAATTAGTTAAAATTAAGAATATTAGTTATTATGAAATGATCCAAACACCTAGAAAATGTTGAGTGAAATGACAAAAAGATTACCAAAATAGATATCATTTAAATAAATAATTACAATTGCATCTTCTGAAATAACATGAACAGAAATTTAATATACTAAAATATTTTGTATTTTGTATATTACTACAGTAAACTTAGGAAATAAGCGATTCCAAAGAACAATATAATATGACAAAAGATAATTAATATTTGGAATTCCATATGAAATGAAAATAATTCTTGATTACACAAATTAGACTCCCTTTTTATCTTTATTTGTATATTTTATTTCTTATTAGATTATTGCACCACTAAGCAGCAATGCTTTGCGCGATGGATTTGTTTCCTTAAACAGGTACTGAAGGTAAAACCTAGTGGACATTAGACTGGGATTTTTGGAGTCCGGATCTGCAAAAGTGTCAGAAGTATATAAGGTTGTCACCTCCTCAGCAATGCATATAAAATGGGCTCACAAAAGTAGTGTTATGTATTTTGTGCATTATAATTAGTTATTATGTTGAAATGTAAATTATAGAATTGTAATTAATTTGTATATCATGTAATTTGTGAATTTATGTAATTAGTTTCTACATTGTGTAATTAATGAAGATTTGAAAATTTTGATATATGAATTGAATATGGAATGAGTTGCAAGAGTTGAATGTGAAATGATTATGATGAGCATGGATAATATTTTTATTGTAAAATATTATTGAAAATTTCAAGCAGGTGAATAATGAAATACGCTAACTAGATATAAAATAGGAGAAACTTCGTCAGTTTCTCCTATGAATTTAATTGATATTAAAATATAATAAGAACAAAATTATTAAAGGAATAAAGTAAGGTAAGATAGAGTGCTTTGGCACCGAGTGTGACATGCCTTGCTGGGCTACACTGTAGATGGGTGAGGGGTTTCACACTATGTATCAATTCCAAAATATTTTCAGCTCTTAACCCTTGTCCAACAAAAGGTGATCTAGTCATTTTGCCTTGAAGGTAGGATTCACAAGTTGGAGTGGGTTCAGAACCTAATGAGGATAAAATCCCCATTTTCTCCAGCTTTGCAATCCTATCTTCTACAACATGACCTAATATTAAGTGCTAAATATATTTTGAACTTGAGTTTATTTTCATCATTGCATTACATTCATTTAGATTGCTTGCATTAGATTTGTATTTAACATTATTATCTTAATAATAAAGTCCATCATGCATTGTAACACCCCTATATTCGGTAGTGCGTTCTACTGTTCCAGTGACCAGTGTCTGTCCGGACAGCTAGAATGCCTGAAACTACACTTCAGTGATAGTGAGAAGGCATAAAATGATGAAATAAATAAAAAGAAAATACAAGAAAATTTAAGAAAAAATAAAAGAGATGAAATGAAAGTAAGTTAAACGACTCAAACCCGTAGCGATGGGTGACCGCACAGGGAAGTTACGGTAAGGACCGTTGACTAGCTCTGGACTGCGGGGAACCCTGGGAAATATTTTTAAGACTTAAATAAACATCTATTGAGGTATAAATGATATTAGAAATGTCAAAGAAAAATTAATTAATTAGTACAAAGAAAAACGAAAAATTCAGAAAATGACAAAAATCGGTGTTATAGAAAAATCAGGAATGCAACCCAAAGAGAGGCTTTTTGGTCATTTGAAACCTGACCTCAATGTCCATTAAAAATGAGTGATAGCACACTTTAAAAATGTCATGAAAAATAAAAATGTGATACATTATATAAATAGTGGAAGTTTGGGCATAAATGCAAATTATGTAACTTTAATTAATTAACTAATTAAACTATGGTTAGTGCTCCACTAACTCAGATTATGGGATACCTATATAAATCATTTTGGGACAGAAATGTTCATCTTCAACCTCAAAACAAAACCAGCCGAGAGAATCTCCATGGAAACTCCATGCCCAAGCTTGGAAACACCACCATGCACCCATGATTTAAGCCTCATTTCACCATACTTTCTTCATTAAAGCTTGCACACACACCTTGGGTAGCATGTTGGGAGCAAAAAGAAGGAAGTTTAGTGAAGTTTGATCAAGCCCAAGTTAAGGTTAGTGCTAGTTTTTCATTCTTTACTTCATTAAACTATGTTTTAAGGTTGAGATGGGTTGAATGGTGAAGAAATTTGAAGAAATGGTTGAGTTATGGGATTGTCCATTTTTAGCAGCCATGGGAGGTGAGTTTGCTTGAGTTTTTCATACATGTAATTGATGGGAATTAGGATTGATTTGGTTAAATTGATGTATTAGCAACTTACTTCCCATGTATGTATATTGAGCACTTGAATTTAGGGGTTTTGAAGGAAAATTTGATACCTTAGCAAACTGCCACTTTTGGCAGCCTTGGAGTTCATGAATTAATGTGTGATTTGATGAAATTTATTGATGAATTCTGATAGTAATGGTTTGAGGGCAGTGTGTATGAATGATAGTGGAAGTGTATGTACAAATCAAGTGATTATGTGCATTGATATTGTGTTGAATTAAACTTTGAGAATTAAGGGTGTAATGTGTGCATTGAGCACTTGTGTATTCTGTCCAAAATGACCATGTTGAGATGTGATGAATGATGTTAGTGTCTTATAAATCCAGAAATTTGGTAAGGAAAGTTAAGGTGAAGCAAGTAGGATGTGTAATGGTTGTATATTTGATGAAGTGTATAAGGGCAGTACACAATTGAGCTTATAATTTATTTGTATGACTCCAATTGATATGAGGCTAATTGGAGATGAAACTAGACATAAAATAGGCCAACTTTCATGGAGAAGTGTTTCCCAAATTCTGCCTAGAAAATGACCTAAAAACTGACTAAATCTGGATTGGTGACATTGCAAACCTGAAAATTTACCATTTGAACAATAGTTAGTATTTTGGCCATAACTCACTCAAAACAGGTTCAAATGACCTGAAATTTATATGGTTGGAAAGCTTAGACATAGGGCTACAACTTTGGTGAAGACCACCAAGCCCAGAAATGCCAATTACCAATTCAAAATGATCGCCAAAGTTGGGTTACAAAAACTGGCCGAATTGACTTTGACCTAAAAATGACCTAAACTTTGCAATATAAGTGCAACTTGACCAGCAATAGTAAAATGACCATGACTTGGTCCATAGAACTCCAAATGACATGAAATCAGTCCCAAAATTTCAATAAGGCATAGATCTACAATATTAGTAATTTGACCAAAACCCAAAAATTAAGAGAACTAGGTCAATTAACTTGATTAATTTGGCACACTAAATCTGGAATTAGCACATTTGACCATAAAATCCAGAAAATTCAAATAAGCATATCTCCCACTAGAAGTTTCCAATATAAATGAGCCATACTAATCTGGAAAGCTAAGAAAGAGACCTAAAACATTGTTTTAGACAACTTTCTCAAATTTTAAATGTATAAGGTCAGAATTTAAGGTCAAAGCCATTGACCTAATTAAGGACCATGCTAATATAGGACCTTTGAGTCCAAGTTAACAATTTATCTATAAAGAATTCTATAAGACTTGAAAAATGGTAAGCAAAATTTTTGGTTGTCCCTAAGACATAGGGCAACAATACTTATGAAGAATGCTAGACCTCAATGTGATTACAAATAGTCCAAATAAATTAGTAAAATCAGAACCGAAAATGCCTAAAAAGGAAACTAAAATTTAGATTTGACTTAGTTATGGTTAATTGACCATAACTTGAGCTATACAACTCCAAATGGAGTGATTCAAAAAGGAAATTAAAGAAGACACAATGAGAAACAATTTAATAAAGAGAAATCTATTAATTTTACACTATAGCTTGGTCCAATGACAGTAAACATTGGCCATGAAATCTGGAAAATGACAATAAAATGTAATACACTTGGAAATGAAATTGGTAACATATACCAACACTTAGATACTATAAAATGTGACAAATTAGGAACATTAAAATTAATTCACCTAGTGTGTATTAAAGGTCAACATTATAGGCTGACTAATGAAATGAATTGAAGGGAATAGTACCAAGAAAATTTAGATATTGGATTTTATTATTAGAAACAATTTAACTGAGTACTGAAATACTTTAAATTGTGTGTTTCAGTTGAAAAGGATATTGAAAAGCATAAGAAACATTGAGTCAAGGCCTAAAGGTGACTCAAATTAGGTCTGTGCACAATACTTTTTACATTCACTACTTTTACTAGAAAAATTATTTGGAGAAACAAGTTATAAATAGTTTTTTATTGTTTGGCTTTGGGAATATTATTTGGAAATTATTGTGTTGCCTACTTTGCAAATAGAAATTTTGAGATAAAATGTGATTTGTGGTTTGTATGAAATATTGTGATTTGGAATTATTTTGATTCACACTTGTCATGGCAATATTACTATGTTCCTCCTCCATTTATGGGGTGAGTATGACTATATTCCTCCCTCTTTGACTTGCCAGTCTAAGGTGAGTATGGATGAGTATTCATTATCTAGCTAGACACCTCCCTCATTGATTTCGATTATTGAGGTGAGTATGTCTTGTCGTGGTGTACAACACGGCATGTTCGGAAAATTTTGTGTCATGACCTAAATTATATTATTGATTGGCAACATTGTGTTATTCAATTGTTCGATCAAATTTGTGTTATATGAGCTTTGAAAATTGTGACATGAAATTGTGAATTATTTGAATTATAAATTGTCAATAAAAGTTTTATATACCGCATTTTAAATTGTTATTATGCACCACTGAGTAAATTTTACTTAGCGATAGCTTTTTCATTGTTGTCGCAGGTAGATAGACAGATAAAGCAGCAGAGTAGGCTGCTTGTGCTACACTTTTGGTATTCTGCAGGGTATATTGAGTATACCACCTTTTTATAATTTTTGTTGTAATGTATGTGAACTGTATGTATATATTGTACTTGGTCTTGAGCAGTTGTAAAATAAAGTTGTAAATTATTTTAGCCTGTTAAAATGTTGTATTACAATTCTCTTATTTCAGCTTTTGAAATACTCATTTATTTTGCACTTTATCTTTGGAATTGCTGAAAATGATATTGAATTGAGTTTAAACTGTATTGAGGACACTGATTTGAGTTGAGCCATATTGGAGTTTGGGATTGAACAAATATATTGGAAGTACTTTTTACAGGTTTTTAAAGAACTGTTTTGCTCCAAATATAGATAGCACTCTGTCGAAATTTTTATAGAAATTATTGATACTTTAGATTTCTTATTTGATTTCACTTTAGTTAAAAAAAAAAAAATTAACACCTGTCAAAAGTGCTCACCACTGTAAAAAGAAATAAGAAAAGGTTTAAAATCCCTTATAGTGTATTTAATGGGTTATCAGTAGATGAAGTTTAGTAATTCATTAAGTATACTACGGGATCATATTATGCCTTACAGGTGGGGGGGGGGGGGGTTAAGGTGTGACATGCATATAACCTAAACCAACATATTTATTTCCAAAATAAATATTGCAAACATCATTTGTAAACTGAAATTCATAACCATTTCTAGTCAAACTAGATATAGAAATGATGTTCTTAAAAGCATCAGGTACATGCAAAATATTTTTTAAATACAAAACATGTCCACACATGTATAAAGATTTAGATCCTATGGATAAAGCTTCAAAAGTTGGGCCATTGCCAACCTAGAGTCTAAAATCTCGTGACTGCAAGCTGCTACTACTTGCTAGTTGCTGCATATCAAAAGTAATGGGAAAACTAGCACTAGTATCTAAAACCCAAGCTGTAGATGAACTATGAGTATCATCAGAATCTAAATAACAAGACACAGACATACCTTCTGAAGGTCTATCCTTCTTGTCCTTCAAAGAAGCAAGATACTTTGGGCAGTTCCTTTTCCAGTGCCCATCCTTTTAGCAATGGAAACACTTTCCCTTGCCTTTTTCAGCTTTGGTCTTGCCGTTCTATTTGGCTATCTTCTTAAAAGGTCTAGGAATTTGAGGTTTCTTATGATGTCCCTTACCTGTCTACTGTATAGCCGAGCAAGAAGTGCCACATTCGGTGGCGGAGCACCCTATCTTGTCTTATAATGTCCATTGTAACTTTTTAATATCATTTAAAAGCGGTAATCCATGTGTAGAAAATTTTTTTTTTATAGAACCCGGACAGAGCCTCCTCTGTTTTGTTAGCATCTGGTGGGTTCCACTAGTTACCTGTTAACATATTCATATCCATTTCACACATTTCCATATCATATTCTATTGTATCATATCATTCACAATTATTTATGAGATCTCAAAAGGGTATCATCTATTGCATTCATAAAGAAATTCATAGATAATAATTTACAAGTTTACATTACAATCTAAAGGTTTAATTACAATCCAAAATGAAATACATCATGGGTTTAATACAATGAACAAAAGAACAAAATCTAGACATACATGGGCCTTACGAAAAAAATTACAACTGTCTAGGTGACTAGTAGACACTGACAAATCTGATCGACCTCTGTATGAGCACTACTGCTGCTATTGCTACGGCTGTGGGGACTGGTCTCTAATACATACGCAATGGAAAACCAATGCACTAAGTATAATGCTTAGTGGTGCATAATTTATAATAACAATAATTAAACAATTGAAACAATAATTCTTTATGGAAATTCATAATTTCTAAGTATTTTACATTTTTACTGCACTTTGAGAACAATTGAAATTTATCGGGATTTTTTCTGTTTACTTATTATATATATTAAGTCTTAATTAATCTTTATTAGTGCACAAGAAACCTATAACAAATTATAAAAACCAGATACACGGGAGAATATTAGTTAGACAGTTATAAGTCTATCCAGTATATGTCTGTCATGTCAGGCATGAAGCTTGCGGGTAGGCATTTAAGCCAGATATAATATTAGGCACAATGGCCAATGGGCAGGCATAAAGCCTAGAGAACAATCATATTAGACATATTTTTTCTGTTAATGATTATTCCTGTAGACAGTACTGCTATTTGTAGTCCCTAATTGGTATACCAATTGATCCAAATTAAATAAATAAGTCTAAGTATACTATGGGAAATTTCACATTATTACTTATTTATTTCAAATGTTCATATCACTTTATAGTGGGAAAATAAGTCCCACATACCCCTTTCATGTGGTTTAGTGTTTAATGGCTTGTTAGAGTTAAATTCCCTACCATAAGATTATTTATCTCATGGACCCTTCTTTGGTTTCAATTTTTGTGTCTTACTTTTGTCTATCCAATAATAAGTTTTTAGCCACTATTTGGCCACACCTCCTTCATGAAAGTTGTTCATCTATGTCTTAACTTTATTTTCCCTTTTGAATCATGTCAATTTGATTAAAACTCAAGTTATGGTCAGATAACCATAACTGACTCATTTCTAGATTCTGATTCCTTAACTAGACAGCTTTTGGACTTAAAGTTTACCCAATTAATGGAACATGTTGCAATCACTTTTATGAAGGAACGGAAGCGTGAAAAACACAATTTTATACCATTGAATTCAAAAATTTTTCACCTAGGGTCACATGAATCATGCAAGATTTATTTTTATCTATTTGATTTCAATGATAAACAACATATTAAAACTCTTTTAACATGTTTTTGGATCTGTATTTGTTATTTAAGATTTTAAAATTAATTAGATTAATTTTAGAACCCTAGATTAAATCAAGAACGATTACACTAACCTCTTGATGCACTGCAGCGTGTCTGCACCTTTGAGATTCGTCTTCAGGACACCAGATGTTGTCCCTCTAGCTTGTCTACACCAAGAACACCTATGACAGCCCTTGAACAGCTTCTAAAGCTTTTTCTATTAATTAGAAATTCAAGTTCTGCCTTTTAAGAGATTAGAGATGTAAACAGGACACTAGAAACAATTTCTAGTGTTCTTAATTCAAGAGATTGATGGCCAATCTCTTTGAATTGATGAGAGATGAAGAAGAATAGATGAAAAGCCTCAAAGTGGTGTGACAAAGAAGAGGAGTGGCTGCTGGTTACTTTTGTTTTCATAACAACACTTAAATAGCTAGGTTAACACATTAAACCCTTGCCACATGTCACCCTTTGATTAGCTCTAGGTTTAAGTGACCCAATCACATTGTGCCAAGTGTCAAACCTATATTTAATCTTGATTTTAATCATCTTACATGATTAAAAAAAAATTGGAAAGCTTATGTGTAATCCCATATGTCACCATCTCATGATGCCACGTGTCACACTGTGAAATGACCAAAATGACCATGTGTCTTAATTTTGAGTTCTTAACCCAAAATAATTAATTTTCTTCTATAAATTAATTAATTTATATCAAATATAAATTAATTAATTAATCTCTATTAATTAATTTCTCATTAATTAAATTCATATTTAAACACTTTAAATATAAATTTAATTTATACTACACATCCAATAATCTAGATTTGGTTTCAAGTCATGCTAGGGATTTTGCAATTTAATTGCAAACCAAACCTATTTAATTAATCAATTAAACTCTTTAATTAATTAATTAAATCATATTTAAATAGGTGATAACTTGTGTATGTGTGTGACTTACTAGGCTCATCACTAATTGGCAATGAGACATGATATCAACTCTTAATATCATCAGAACTCTTTCTTACCATAAACGATTTCTCTAAATCATTTTATGAACCTCATAGACCATGGTTAACACCTAGCATAGCATGCCATGGCCACCCAATTAGTAATAAGGTTTATCTTAAATGAACCTATAATCATATGTTACCATGCACTAGAATCTCTCTGTTACAAAATCCCAACTCAAGCTGGAGTCATGGTTTATGTCAAACTCCATTTGCTATGAATATTATGTTCTCTTTTAATTCCAGTTCTTGATTAAAAAGATTTTCTCATCAGAAACACTTTTCTGAATAAATCTATCTGTCTTGGCCAGGAACTTGAAACATCAAGAATAATTAAATGAACATAGGATTTTATCTCTATTTACTTAGAGGAACATATTCCATCTTGATCAACACCTACCTCCATATATAACTAGTAGGAGCCAACAGATGCCCATATACCCATACACAGCACAAGTATGAAAGCAGTATCAAAGTCAAACTACCTATATCCAAGATAACTGTGCTTTCTCAGGTTTAAAGATTAGATGCACTGATATGATTTATGACAAAACTTTGACAAGAGTAAACTCCATGTGCTTTTCATAAGTGTCACTGGTTTGGCCTATTTATCATTTATAAGTGCCTATCATGTTTGTTATATGGCATGAGACTCACCATTCCATCTTATTTATATCTCATATAAATAACTTTGTAACAAACATGAATACAATCTTTCTGGATAAGTCATGTCTTTATTATGAAGTATCCTCGATTGTGAACCTATTTATGATACTTTGTGCTAGAAATATTGTCACTCATATTCTTAACAACTTAAGAATAATATTTCTAACAAAATATCAATGGACCTTTTCTATTACACATAAATATATTATGTAAACGGAAAAGTGGAAATGCCTTTTATTAATAAAAATATGTACAAGATACATACTAAATGATATGCTCTAGGGCATACTACTAACAATCTCCCACTAGCACTAGAGCCATTCATTACAATATCTTAGACCCATCTTCTCAAGATGTCGGTCTAACTGAACTTGTGACAAAAGCTTAGTGAATGGATCAGCTGAATTTTTTAGCTGATGTTATTTTTCTGCATGGCTATATCGCTTTGCCGAACCATATCTCTGATAATGTGATAGTGCCTTTCTATGTGTTTGGATTTTGGGTGAGACCTTAGTTCCTTAGCCTGTATGACTGCTCCGTTATTGTCACAGTGTAGTGGAACTGCTGACTCAATGGAAGGAACTACTGTAAGTTCTATCATGAACTTCTTTATCCAAATAGCTTCCTTTGCAGCATCTGATGCAGCAATATACTCAGCCTCTGTAGTGGAATCTGCAGTTGTGCTCTGTTTCGAACTCTTACAACTGACTGCACCTCCATTACAAATGAACACATATCCAGAGGTAGACTTTCTATCATCAATATCTGATTGGAAATTAAAATCAGCATAACCATCCAATTGCAAGTCTTCACCTCCATAAATCAAGAATAAATCCTTAGTTCTTCTCAAGTACTTAAGGATATTCTTGACAGCTATCCAGTGTTCCAAACCTTGATTGGATTGATACCTGCTAGTCAAACTAATAGCATATGTGATATCCGGCCTAGTACACAACATTGCATACATTAAACTTCCAATAGCCGAAGCATATGGAATCGTGGCCATCCTATCTCTTTCTTCAGGTGTCTTTGGAGACATCTCTTTAGAAAGGTGGATACCATGTCTCACTGGTAACAATCCTCTCTTGGAATCAAGAATGTTAAACCTCTTTAACACCTTTTCCAAGTATAGACTTTGGGATAAACCAATTATTCTTTTCGCTCTATCTCTATAGATGCGAATCCCAAGAATATAGGTTGCCTCCCCTAAGTCTTTCATGGAGAATGTATTTGACAACCATACCTTTATAGTCATCAACATACATGTGTCATTACCCATCAACAGTATGTCATCCACATATAAGACAAGGAAAGTGATAGCACTGTCACTAACCTTCTTATATACACATGGCTCATCCTCATTTTTGATAAAACCAAAGGATTTAATGGCTTCATAAAAATGGATGTTCCAACTCCTCGAAGCTTGTTTCAACCCATAAATAGATCGCTTTAGCTTGCATACCTTAGAACCATCTTAGGATTCAAATCCCCTAGGTTGTTCCATGAAAATGTTTTCTTCAATGTATCCATTGAGAAAAGTTGTTTTGACATCCATCTTCCAAATCTCATAATCATAGTATGCAGCTAGTGCTAATAAAATTCTAATTGATTTAAGCATGGCAACAGGCGAGAAAGTCTTCTCATAGTCGATTCCTTGCCTTTGGTGAAACCCTTTCGCTACTAGCCTTGCCTTATAGGTCTCTACCTTTCCATCAGAACCAATTTTCTTCTTGAAAACCCATTTGTTCCCTATAGGTACAATACCTTCAGGTGGGTCCACAAGATCCCAAAATTGATTCTTATACATGGAATCAATTTCGGATTTCATAGCATCAATCCATTTTGAAGAGTCTATATCTGATATAGCTTCTTCATAGGTAAGTGGATCATCTCCATGATCTACTTCTTCATGAGTAGACAACTCTTGTTCTTCTTCATGAAGAAAACCATATCTCACTGGTGGGTGAGATACCCTGGTTGTTCTATGAGGAACAGCTGTAGATGTTTCATCAATGGGTATAGGTTGACTAGTTGGATCTATATCCATCTGATCTGTTGGTTGGTCAGAATTCTCCAATTCTAACTCTATTTGCCTTCCTTTGCCTCCTTCTTGAACAAACTGTTGTTCAAGAAATGTGGCATCTCTACTTATCACAATCTTTTGTGAAGTAGGCAAATAAAATTAATATCCAAAACTATCTTTTGGATATCCAACAAATTGACCTTTTTCTGATCTAGTCTCCAATTTATCAATGTTCAGCTTTTTGATATAAGCTAGACAACCCCAAATCTTAACATGCTTAAGACTTGGTTTTCTTCCATGCCATATCTCATAAGATGTGGAAGAAACTAATTTTGATGGAATCCTATTCAGAATATACAAAGCTGATTCTAATGCAAATCCCCAAAAGAAGATTGGCATATCAGTATAGCTCATCATACTATGTACCATATCCAATAGGGTACGATTTCTCCTTTCAAATACACCATTCAGCTGTGGCGTTCCTGGAGGAGTCAGCTGAGAAACAATGCCATGCTCTCTCAAGTATTCATCAAATTCAGTACTCAAATATTCACCTCCACGATTTGATCGAAGAGCTTTAATACTCTTTCCTGTTTGATTTTCTACTTCAGATTTAAATTCCTTAAACTTTTCAAAGGATTCATGTTTGTATTTCATCAAATACAAATAGCCAAACCTTGATTTATCATCAGTAAAGGTAATAAAATAATGAAAGCCCCTTCTAGCCATTTCTTTAAATGGACCACATACATCACTATGTATTAGCTCCAAAATATTTCAGCTCTTAGCCCTTGTCCAACAAAGGGTGATCTAGTCATTTTGCCCTGAAGGCAAGATTCAAAAGTTGGAGTAGGCTCAGAGCCCAATGAGGATAAAATACCCATTTTCTCCAGTTTTGCAATCCTATCTTTTGCAACATGACGTAACCTTAAGTGCCAAATATATTTTGAACTTGAGTTGGTTTTCACCATGGCATTGCATTCTTTCAGATCACTTGCATTCAATTTGTGTTTGTCATTATTATCCAAATAATAAAGACCATCATTCATATAACCCAAACCAACATATTTATTTCCAAAATAAATATTGCAAACATCATCTGTGAACTGAAATTCATAGCCATTTCTAGTCAAACTAGATATAGAAATGATGTTCTTAAAAACATCAGGTACGTATAAAATATTATCCAAACACAAAACATGTCTAAACATGTAAAAGATTTAGATCCTATGGCTAAAGCTTCAACAGTTGAACCATTGCCAATCCAGACTCTAATATCTTGAGAACGTAAGCTGCTACTGTTTGCTAGTTCCTACATATCATTAGAAATGTGAGAACTGGCACCAGTATCTAAAACCCAAGCTGTAGATGAACTATGAGTATCATCAGAATCTAAATAACAAGATATGGACATACCTTCCGAAGGTGTATCCTTCTTGTCCTTCAGAAGCAAGATACTCAGGCGCTTTCTTTTCCAAAGGCCCATGCTTTTGGCAGTGGAAACACTTTCCTTTGCCTCCATCAGCTTTAGTCTTCCTTTTCTGTTTAGCTATTTTCTTGGAAGGACCAGGAATCTGAGGTTTCTTTTTCTTATTGCCCTTCTTCTTGTTGGACTTTCCAGCAGAAGAAGATGCAACCAAAGCTACCTCTTTTCTTTTATTGCCTGGCATATTCTTTTAGGCAATAACCAGCATGTTGAGTAAACCAGCTAAGGTGCATTCCTGTTTAGTCATATGGAAATTTGTCACAAAATTCCCAAAAGACTCAGGAAAGGACTGAAGGATCAAATCCGTCTGTAGTTGGAAATCCATATTGAAGTCAAGATGTTTCAACTGCTCAATCAGCCGAATCATCTTGTGGACATGATCCCCAACATTCTGTCCCTCAGACATCTTCATACGGAATAGCTGTCTAGATATCTCATACCTAGCATTTCTACTGTGCTCACCATACAACTCTTGTAGGTGAAGGAGGATCTCACTCGCACTCTGCATGTTCTCATGTTGCTTCTGTAACTCATTACTCATAGAAGCAAGCATGTAACACTTAGCTCCAATATCATGCTCCTTCCACTTGTCCAAAGTTTCATGTTCCTCTTGTGTGGCCTCTGGAGGTAAGGGACCAGGAACATTTGAATCTAGAACATATCCTATATGTTCAAGGTTCAGGACAAGTTTCAAATTTCTTAGCCAATAAGACAGATTAGGTCCTGTCAACCTATTGTGATCAAGTATGCTTGCAAGGATATTGGATGGTAGTGGTTGTTTTGTGCTCATTTTTATCAGAAAATTAACTGCAGAAAATAACCAGATTAATTAGTAAATGTATCATGTAATTAACCAAAATGATTATGATCTTTTAATCAAATTGGTCCCCCCACTAACTTAGCGAATCCTACACTTCCAAAGTAGAAAACGGAAATCCTAGTTGGATAGATTTCTAGTGGGTGATTGAATTCTTATAATTCTATTGATCATCCTCAGGTACATCCATTATTGGAATTACAATAAACTATAAGTGAGCAACTCCTTGCCCATCACATCTCATGTGAGGTTCAATCCTTTACCTAGCCCCTAATGCTCAAAATCTCAGGCACATCCATTATTGACTTATCTTGCATTAGTTAAGTTGATCCCATTAAGCCAGTAATTATGCAAATAATTTTAATGTCCTCAGGTACATCCAATATTGGCCACTAAACCATTTACATATTTACAACATCTCATGCTTAACAATTATTCTTAAGAAAATCTCTTAAATTAATTGCATCTTATGCAACTATTTAAAATTTCTTAAAATAATTGCCCCAATGGAGGGTCTATGTTATAATTACTTTAATTATAGCATTGCCAACTTAATCATTTGTTTGGAAGATTTTATGGTCATTCTAATTACTATTAAGGTCTCACGTTGCACGTTATCCAATTAGCATGCATATATCATATAATAGCATACATTTCCATACATCTCATGCATTCATGGATAAGCAATAAATATGGTATGATCATGGACTTTCTAAGGGATTCAATTCTGAGCCACCAAGAATTGAATTAGGGCATTCCTAGGTGCATTTCATTCATTCATTCATTTTACAAGAGTTGCTGAAGGAGTACATAATCAACACTTGATCTTGAATTCCTCCCACTGGTCCCACCAATGCTCTTGACCTCCTTGAACTTCTTGCAATCTAATATTACATAGTAATCCTTGGCATACCAAGGCGAATTTACAAGAACTTAAATAAATGAAATTACAACCCAAAAATTATTACAAACTTAATAATACATGCCCAAAATAAATTAAAATAAATTAATTAATTTACAATCCCAAAGAAACATAAAAGAAATAAATCCAATCACATTGGTCTTTTATAGTTCATGATCATCCATCATGCATATCACTATTTAACAATTAAATAAAACATACATACTTAAATTAAATTGAATATCTCATATTCAACTTAAAAATCCAGATTTGAATATGATTCAAATAAATTTAAAAATTCAGATTTGAATCTCATTCAAACAAATTTAAAAATTCATATTTTAATCACATTCAAACAACTTTAAAAATTCAGATTTGAATCACATTGTAACACCCATAAGTTCGGTAGTGCGTTCTACTATTCCGATGACCAGTGTTGTCCGGACAGCTAGGATGCCTAGAACTACACTTCGTTATGAGTGAGGAGATATAAAATAATGAAATACAAGAAAAGAAAATACAAGAAAAACAAAGGAAAAATAATAGCAAAGAAATGTAACCAAGTTAAGCGAGTCGAGAACCTTAGCGATGGGTGACCGCACCGGGAAGTCACGGTGTGGACCGTTGACTGGCCCTGAACTGTGGGGAACCCTGGAAAATATTTTTAGGACTTAAATAGACCCTTATGGAAGTATAAATATCATCAGAAATATCAAAGAAAAATTAAATAATTAGTACAAAGAAAAGTGAGAAATCGAAAAACAGACAAAACCCGGTGTTACCGAAAAATCGGGAATGCAACCCGAACAGGGGCATTGTGGTCATTTGACATCCCGAATTGTCTTTTGACCTAAATTTCCATTAAAAATAAGTAATATTACACTTAGAAAATAAAATGAAAAATTAATTTGGTGGTACCTAAAGTAAATAGCAACAATTAAGGGTTTAATGTGGAATAAGTGGGAGTTAAACTTATTATATGATTTATTTGAGTGAGTGGGCCACTAAAGGATTAATTAAAAGCTAAATGGGGCAGGTGTACACCCATTATCCCATCTGCATTTCATCTTCCTCACTTAGATTCAACCATGCCGAATTGAGAAGGAAGAAAATCCTCCATTGCCGTTTCACTTAGAGCTTGATCCTTTCCTCCATTTCACCTCTAATCACTTAGATTGCTTCATAAAAAATTGTCCCCACATCACAAGGAAGAGCTTGATACCAAAATCAATAAGTTTGGTGAAGGTTTAACAATCCCCAACCATAGGTAAGTTTGTATTTTTGAACTTTGCTTTGTTAAAGTTTGTATACTTGTTATGGGTGTTTGAATTGTGAAGAAAATTTTCAAGTTTGAGGAGTTCTTGATATATCAATTTTGGGCAGCCATGGAGTTGTATATTTGATGATTTATTTTACGTATGTTTGATGGGAATTCACATTGAATAGGGTGAATTGATGTCCTAGTAGTTAATTCCACATGTAAATGGTGATTATGCGCTTGGAATGGAAATTGATGAATTATGGACACTTTGGCATGGTGAAGCTTTTCGGCAACCTTGAGGCTTCTTTGATAAATGTATGTGTTCATGAAGATATGGGCAGAATTATGACATTGAGGATTGATGAGTGTGTATGTAAATTGGTTGTGTAAAGTATGTGTAAGAATTAGAAATGTCCATGTGTATGTATTATTTTATTTGGACTTTATGAATTGGAGTTTTATTTGGTGTATTGAGGATGTTTGTAATCTGCCCAAAATGACTTTAAGGTAAGGTGGTATATGGTTTAGGTAATGTACCAAAACAGAATTGGTAAGGGAAGTGGACATATAGTAAGGTAAATGTGTCATTGATGTATGTTTAAGCAAGGTAATTAAGGGCAGTATGCATTTTAGCCTATAACTTTAAATGTGTAACTTCAATTGGTATGAGACCAATTGGAGGTGAAACTAGGCACAAAATGTGCCAACTTTCATTGAGAAAGCATACCAAAATTCTACTTGCAAGGTAGCATGAAAAATGACCAATTCGGATTAAGTGCAAATGAGGCTTGAAAATTGACCAATTGGGCAGCAGTTAGTGTTTAGGCCATAACTCACTCAAAAAAGGTCCAATTGACCTGAAATTTTAACCATGAATAGTTAAGACCCATACACCAAAGCCTAGAAATGACCATAAGCAAGTCAAACAGCTTGCACAAGTTCGGGTCCAAAAACTGGCCGAACCAAAGTTGACCAAATTTGACCTAAAATGACCTAATTTGATGCCATTTGACCAACAATAGTAAAATGACCATAACTTGGTCTACATAACTCGGATTGACCTAAAATTTTGCCCCGCGTTCCGTAAGACATAGATCTACAATTTTATAGTTTTGACCGAAACTCGAAAACCGAGGAACTAGGTCGTCTGGCTAGGTCAAACTAGTATACCGGAATACAGCAATTTGCAATAAAATGCACTAAACAAGGAAATGAAATTGGTAACGAGTACCAACCCTAAAACCCTATCGAATGTGACATATTAGTGACACTAAAACCTAATTTACCTAGAACGCATCGAGGGTCGGTATATTAGGTGATTAAGCAAATAATAGCTTTCAGTGAACTATTTATCAAACATTATCGATAGAGACAGTTTAATTTAGTACTGAAACACTTCAAATTGTGTTTCTCAGTTACCAAAGACTCAGGAAAAGGGAAGGAAACACTGAGTCCCGATCAGGAGACAGTTATCAGAGGTTTGTGCACAACAACTAATTCTTTTGAATTTTTCAATTGAAATGAATTATGACTATTTGTACATTATTGTTTTAAATTGTGGAAATGTGTTTGAATGGATAATTATCACTTGAAAAACATTGTAAATGGTTTGAAATTGTGAGAAATTATTTGAATGATATTGATGGATACTTATTGATTGAAAAGCATTGGAAATGGTTTGAAACCACAGCTATCATGTATATTGATTGTATTCCTCGCTAGCTTGTCTAGTGGGACGAATTGAATTCCCTCTCTGGCTGAAGTGTTGAGGCATGTGCCTGTTGAGGACGAATTGGATGAGTACTCATATTTTTGCTAGCTAGCTATGTTATTCCTCATTAGTCATCGACTTTTGGGACGAATTGAATACCTCATTAGCCATCGGCTTTTGGGATGAATTGAACTTTGGAACATGATTAAGCTGTGTGTGATTTATTGATTTGTACTATGAGATTGTGAAATGGAGTTAAATCATTATTGACATTTACTGTCTTTTGAAGATAAATATGTTTTGATCTCTGAGATTTACTATGATATTGTGTTAAATTCCTTCTGACACTCATTGTCTTGAATTTAACTATGATTTTACATATCCATCATTTAAATGATTTAGGAATTGTGATTTAAAGTTGTATTTGGTTAATGTTGTGCACCACTGAGACATTGTCTCAGCGATAGCTTTTATTCTTTGTCGGGTAGATGACAGACAGGGCAGCAAACTAGGCTGCTAGTACCTCCAGCGAGAGATTACCGGGTATAATGAGTATACCAACATTTTGTATTTGTACTGTAATGTATGACCACTGTGTGTACATATTGTTTTTGGTTTTGAGCAGTTGTAAATTCAAATTGTACATTGAAATTGTAAAATAATTATGAGTTATTTTGGTTGGTAAAAATTGTATTATATTTCTTGTATCGCAATCTTTGAACAATCACTGTGGATTTGAGTTGTGAAACATGTTGTGTTGAGAAAAATGTTGGAGTTGAGATTTGGAAAAAATTATTGAAGTGCTTTTTACAGGTTTTCTGAAGAACTGTTTTATCCAAAATACAGATGGCACTCAGCCAAAATTTTTACAGAAATTCCAAATAATTCAAATGTGTTAGTTCTATCACTTCAGTTCAAAAAGGTTTTTAACACCTGTAAATAGTGCTCACCACTGTAAAAGAAGTAAGAAAAGTTTTTAAAATCCCTTGTAGTGTATTTAATGGGTTATCAGTAGATAGAGTTGGTAATTCATTAGGTATACTACAGGATCATGTTATACCTTACAGAGGGGTAGGGTGTGACATGTTTTAGTGGTATCAGAGCAAAGTTTTTAAATTCTGTTTTCACATGTTATTTGAATATTCTTTCTTCATAGTACAACAGCTCAATATTATTGTTTGATACATACAGTACATTACATTATAAATATGCGCTAACGGGAGGAAATCTCCTTGTGTTAATTATTCAGGAGGTCTAAGATCCTCGAATTGACCATGGAAGAGGGTGATCGTTCAGTCGATCAATCTATTGAGGCTGAGGTGCAAGGGGATG
The DNA here is from genome assembly GCF_030052815.1 of Hevea brasiliensis. NCBI lineage: Eukaryota > Viridiplantae > Streptophyta > Magnoliopsida > Malpighiales > Euphorbiaceae > Hevea > Hevea brasiliensis. The sequence continues at coordinate 42,101,879 of NC_079501.1, forward strand.
CCCCAGGCCTACAAAATGTCAGTGGTTCAGCAACACCAACCTGCGATCACGCAGCTTCTGCTCGGTTGCTCAAAGGATGGTCAGCAATGTTCCAACAAATGGCTGGTAATGTGCCTACTCAAGTCCCAATACAGACACCAATGGTACAACCACAATCTCCTACTAGGAAGTATGACAAATTGATGAAGTATGGGGCTACAGAGTTCAAGGGGACAGTAGATCCTCTAGAAGCTGAACAATGGTTAGAAAGGATGGATAGGGTATTCAAGAAACTGCATTGCACAGAGGAGCTCAGATTCGAATACTCAGTGTCTTTGCTACAGGGGGATGCTTATGACTGGTGAAAACCATTCCTCACAGTCGGGTAGAACCTGCAGTGCTAACATGGAATGACTTTCTCAGGGAATTTAGACAGAAATATGTCCCTGATGCTTATGTAGACCAGAAGCTACAAGAATTCCTAAGTCTGAAACAGGGGGGTAGATCAGTGGCTGAGTATGAAAGAGAATTTTCCCGCCTAAGCCATTATGCAGTGAGTTTACTTGCTACCAGTAGGGAGAGATGCAAGAGGTCTGAAACTGGCTTGAAGCCCAGTATCAGATTACAAGTAGTCGGCTTCAAACACACTAACTTCTCTGAACTTATTTCTCAAGCTCTAGAGTTAAAAAGAATTGAGTCTGAAGTTGCTCCTGAGAAAAAGAAATTAGAGAAGACAGAGAAAGGGGGAAAATCAGTAGAACAGAATTCCAGTGGTCCTACTGGAAAGAGGAAGAACTATGGGGGACATGGCAGAGGGGGCAAGAAATCTGGTAGGGGAAGATATTCAGGACAGAAGCCTCCCCTATATGGTCAGCAGAGTACTAGAGGTTCTTACCCTCCCCGCCAATGTGAAACATGTGGAAGAAATCATGGTGGGATATGCTACAAGGCTATTGGAGCCTGTTATAATTGTGGAGGCACAGGACGCTTTGCCAAGGACTGCATCAGTAGTCGCAGGGTTGGACCACCTCCTACTACTGCAGAAGGGTCAGTTCAGAGCCCTATCACCAGAAGTTCACAACCACCCAGTAGAGGTAGAGGCAGGGGTAGAGGTAGCCCAGCAGGCAGCCAAGGCACAGTGAAACAATCAGAGCAAGACAGTGCTCCAATCAGAATGTATGCAATGAGACAGAGGGAAGAGGCCGAGACATCTGATGTTGTGGCTGGTACCTTCTCAACTTTTAATCAGAATGTGTTTGTGTTATTTGATCCGGGTTCTACCCATTCTTATGTGAGTGCTAGCATCATTGATTCCATTGCTGTTCCATGTACAAAAATGGACTTTGAGGTGCTAGTAACAAGTCCACTAGGACAGGAAGTCAGGGTTAATAGAATGTATAGAGATTGTCCTTTGGTGATCCAAGGACACACTTTTCTGTCTGATCTCATTGAAATGCCCTTCAGAGATTATGATATCATATTGGGCATGGATTGGTTAGCTAGGCATCATGCCATGATTGACTGTAGGCTGAAGACAGTCACTTTTGGTCTTCCTTAGTACAGTGATGTGATAATACATGGGGAAAGGCAGTTATTGCCATCAAACATCATTTCGGCTGCACTAGCCAGAAAAATGATCAGAAAGGGGTGTGAAGCCTACTTGGCACATGTGGTAGACACCCAAGTGGGGAGTCCAGCATTGAAGGACATCCCTATAGTACATGACTTTCCAGATGTGTTTCCTGATGAATTGCCAGGATTACCTCCGGAAAGAGAAGTGCAGTTTGAAATTAATGTTATGCCTGGTGTGGATCCAATCTCCATAACACCATACAGAATGGCACCAGTAGAATTGAAGCAGTTGAAGATACAATTGCAAGAATTACTTGAAAAGGGCTTCATCCGCCCTAGTGTGTCACCTTGGGGAGCCCCAGTGTTGTTTGTTAAGAAGAAGGATGGTACTCTCCGCTTATGTATAGATTATCGGCAGTTGAATAAGGTGACAATAAAGAACAGATATCCATTGCCTCGCATTGATGATCTGTTTGATCAGTTGAAGGGTGCAGCTGTATTCTCCAAAATTGATTTGCGATCTGGTTATTATCAGTTGAAGGTGCAAGAGCAGAGTATTCTAAAAACTGCTTTCAGAACTAGGTATGGCCACTATGAGTTTCTAGTAATGCCATTCGGGTTAACAAATGCTCTAGCTACTTTTATGGATCTGATGAACACTATCTTCAGACCATATCTCGATCAATTTGTGGTGGTGTTTATTGATGACATTTTGATATACTCAAGGAATGCAGAGGAGCATGACAGACACCTGCGGATTATACTGCAGACTTTAAGGGAGAAACAGCTATACGCCAAATTATCAAAATGTGAATTTTAGCTGAAAGAAATCTCCTTTTTAGGACATGTTGTGTCAGCTGAAGGGATCAAGGTAGATTCCAGCAATTTAGAAGCTATCCTTAATTGGAAGCCGCCCAGGAACATCACAGAAATTCGCAGTTTTCTGGGTTTAGCTGGATATTACCGTCAGTTTGTGAAGGGGTTTTCTATGTTATCTTCTCCACTAACCAAACTGCTTCAGAAAGATGTAAAATTTCAGTGGACTGATAAATGCCAGCAAAGTTTTGATGAGTTGAAGAGGTGTTTGACTGAAGCTCCAGTCCTCACTTTACCTACACCGGGTAAAGAATACACAGTTTATAGTGATGCTTCTCACAATGGGTTAGGCTATGTACTGATGCAAGATCGGAATGTCATTGCTTATGCATCACGCCAGCTGAAACCGCATGAGAGGAATTACCCAACACATGATCTGGAGCTAGCAGCTATTGTTTTTGCTCTGAAGATCTGGAGACACTATTTGTATGGAGAGAAATGCTACATTTACACAGATCACAAGAGCTTGAAGTACTTAGGCACCCAGAAGGAATTAAATTTGAGGCAGAGGAGATGGTTAGAACTCATTAAAGACTATGATTGCTTAATAGACTATCAGCCAGGGAAAGCAAATGTGGTGGCTGACGCCTTAAGTCACAAGACTATGGCAAGTCTCAGAGTTTCTCCTTTGTCCATGGTATATGAATTGAAAGCGCAGCATGCTAGTCTAGAGATTGATGATGAGGGACAGACAGTAGTTACATGGCATGTACAGCCAGTGTTGATTGATCAGATCAGAATGGCTGCTCAGAGTGATGAAAAATATCAGAAGCTCCTGAAAGAAGTCCAGCAGGGCAAGAAACCTGAATTCTCTGTGAGAAATGATGGTTTATTACTACATCAGGGCAGAATGTGCGCTCCTAATGATGCTGAACTGAGACAGATCATTATGAAGGAAGCACATGAGTCTCCATTTGCTATGCACCCTGGTGGAACTAAAATGTACAGAGGGCTGAAAGAGCATTACTGGTGGATGGGTATGAAGAGAGATATAGCTGAATTTGTTTCGAAATGCCTAACTTATCAGCAAGTAAAGGCAGAACATCAAGTTCCAGCTGGTTTGTTACATCCTTTGTCAGTACCAGAGTGGAAATGGGAACGGATAACTATGGATTTTGTTACAGGACTTCCAAGGACACAGAGTAGTCATGATGCAGTATGGGTTATAGTTGACAGATTGACCAAGTCTGCTCACTTTTTGCCAGTGCGGATGGACTATAGCCTGGAAAGATTGGCCAGATTGTACATATATGAGATTGTAAAATTGCATGGAGTGCCAGTATCAATTATGTCTGACAGAGATCCTAGGTTCACTTCTAGATTCTGGGGTAGTCTTCAGAGAGCCCTAGGAACTAGATTGAACTTCATCACAGCATTCCACCCACGCATGCATGGCCATCGAGAGGGTTATTCAGATATTGGAGGATATGCTACGGGCTTGTGTGATTGAATTTGAAGGTAGTTGGGATACACACTTTCCTTTGATTGAGTTTGCTTATAACAACAGCTACCAATCAAGCATTGGGATGCCTCCATATGAAGCATTGTATGGCAGGAAGTGCAGAACTCCCTTATGTTGGGATGAAGTAGGTGAAAGGAAGATGATTGGGCCAGAAATTGTTCAGCAGACAGAGGAAAAGATCAGATTGATTAGAGATAGACTCAAGGCTGCATCAGACCATCAGAAGTCCTATGTTCATTTGAAAAGAAGAGATATTGAATATGCAGTGGGTGATAAGGTATTCCTCAAAGTTTCTCCTTGGAAGAGGATTATGAGATTTGGCAGAAAGGGGAAACTGAGTCCTCGTTTCATCGGACCATATGAGATTCTGGAAAGAGTGGGTCCTTTGGCATATCGGTTGGCATTACCTCCAGAGTTAGCAAGGATACACAGTGTCTTCCATGTGCCCATGTTAAGGAGGTACAGATCTGACCCATCTCATGTACTATCAATTGAGGAGATTGATGTAACACCCTCCCGGTAGCAACTCCGTACATTCTACTGTTCCGGTGACCGGTGTCGGTCCGGACAGCTAGAACGTCAGAAAAAAAATATTTAAACTAAAGTCAGGAACCATAATTAACTCAAATATTAATAAGAAAAATTTAGTAAAAATTTTAGAAATAAAATACAACTAAGTTAAATGAGCCGGTGCCCAAGCGATGGGTAACCCAGAGGGAAGTTGCGGTTTTCGCAACTAGGAGCCCTAGACCCAGGTAAAAATTCATAAAATAATTTTTGGGACTCCAGAGAAGGGTCATTGAGGTTCCTATGGCATTAGAATGCCAAGAAAATATTTAGAAATTTTTTTCAATCGGTACAGACAATTTTGACCTGTTAAGCCAAACGGAGGGCATTTTGGTCATTTCGCCTTCAGAGACGATTTTTGGCCGACTTGTCCAGTTGAGTAAATAATTATTATGACATAAAATATGAATTAAGGGTGATGAAAAATTAATGTAAAGCTAGTAGAAAAGAAAAGAAAAGAAAAATCAATAAAAAGCAAATTATGACATCATTATGATGTCAATTAAAAATTCCCACCAATCAAAATTAAACAACCATTTAATTAGCTAATAAAAAGAGATAAATAAGACCAAAGAAATTAAAAAGCAACAGCCATCTTCCTCCTCCCTAAATCAGCCGAAACCATGCCCTAGACCAAACCCCCATTAACACATTCAACAAGCTCAATTTCTTTCCTCATTTCACCATAAATCCTCCTACTCCTTTCACTAAAATTCATTCTTACACCTTGGATAACCCTTTGGCAGCCAAGAAGAAGAAAGAAAGTAAAGTTTAAGCTTGAAAAAATCTGCTCTACAAGAGGTTAGTGCACATATATACCTAAAACTCTTTATTTCCATGTTAGAGACTTAAAAAGGAGTAAGAATTTGTAAGTCAAATGAACACAATTTATGCGTATGTATACCATGGATTTCCGCAGCCCTAAGGAAGGGATAGGGTTGATTGTTTTGATGGACTTAAAGTGGACTAGAGATCATGTTTAAAGCATATATATATGGGGATAGTGAATTAGTTAGTTAATTAAGTCATCATGTGTAAATTCATAATGGGGATTAGGGTTTTGGGAGTGAAAATTTGATTTTGCTTATGAGATGGTGAGTGAACATTCTCATGGTCAATTAGTGACCATTTGAGGTAAGTTGACCATAATTTGAAGTGAACTAGAGTGTTATAAACTAAATTGGTAGGCTGCCTAGTGACAGCAGCAAGGAGGCTGTGAGTCCAGCCTGTTTGGACTGCCATATCTTTGGCTGTGTAGATTCAATTGGTGTTTGGCCAATTGGACATGAAACTAGACTTATAATGGCACAATTTTACTGAAGAAACCATGTCCAAAAGACCAAAGCAAGTGGACCAAAAATTGGCCCCAATCCGGATACCCTGCAAGCAGATTCTGCAGAATGATCAAATGAATAGTAACTGTTCATTTGGCCATAACTCACTGTAAAATGGTCCATTTGACCTGAAATTTTTACAACAACAAGATAAGATATAGAAAAACAACTTTCATGAAGAAACCTACCCCAAATTATGACCAGAACCTATCCAACAAGGCACTCACAGTCACTGTTCATTGTACTGTAGATTTGGTAAATTCTGCAGTTTTCCAATCCGGCCAGCTGTGGTTTTTGGACCATATCTGGAGCTAAAAAACTCCAAATAGAGTGATTCAAAAAAAGAAATTCAACTAGACAAAATAAGGAACAACTTCATGTTTACCATTTCCTCAAATTTCCACTGTAACAGTCCCTAATGGAACAGAAAATTTATGGTACAAAAACTGAAAATTCTGCCCCTTAGTGCTAAGTTTGGAAATGGATTTGGTGATTAATTCCAACAAGTTTTAAATGCAAAATGTGGTACATTGGGAGTGTTAAAACCAATACACCTATTTTCTATCCAAAAGTCAACATTTTTGTTGACTAATGAAGTGAATAGTGACACCAAAACTTGAAATTCACAAATTGAAGAATTTTAAACTATCAAATGCCCTAGTATACCTAACAAGATTGGTTTGGATAGTTTGGCATGCCAATAGGGTTCGATTAGCGATCGCACATGACATTATGCCATTCTGTGATTTTATGGCTTTTAGCCATTTTGATATTGTGTTGAGACTTGGCCTCGTGCCTAATATTATTTACAACTTGTTAGCTGTTCTGTTGCACACCGGGAGATACATATGTGACCGATGGTGTGACGGCCCGAGGTACTTGATACCCAGTGCCAGTTTACCCGTTTATCCAGTCCAGTCGTCCAGTATAGGTTACTTGGGCAACCAAATGAATGAAAATGGACAAAGTTAAAGAAATAAATGAATATAACAAATACAAAACAAATAAGACATATACATTCAATACATATTTATTTTCTGCTATTTTCTTTTATTGTATTATTGCACCACTAAGCATCATTGCTTAGCGCGTTGCTTTTGCCACGCGTAGGTTCTGGAGATACTGATTGTGAGCCCAGTAGATCGCAGACTGGGTGAGTCCATCCTGCAGCTCTGCATAGTGTCCGTGTCACCTCACCCTCCACAGTGCATTGGTAGGACACTAGGTTTCATTTTGGTATTTTGTAACTAACTTTTTTATTTTCTCATATGTATTTGGATTTATGTAATGTATTTTGATGTTCATGTAAATAATGAAAATTGTGTTGGTGAATGGAAAATGTGAATATTTATTTGTGAATTGTACTTGATTATCACATTAGATGAATGATTGAGAAATGAAATTGAAAAATGTTGAGATTTTGATATTGGAGTCTGAGAGTGATGAGATATGAATATTGGAAGTGTTTTTCACAGGTTCCGAAGAACTGTTTTCTCCATTTTTAGCCGGTACTCTGCCGGATTTTCTATATAATTTTCGGAACCTCAAATAAATAATAATTTCGATAAATGGCTTAAATAAATTATATTTCATAAACTATATTCAAAACTATGACAAAAATTGATTAAGGTAAAATAGAGTGTGCCGATACACCGTGTGACATTGCTTACTCGGATATTCTGTACACGGGTAAGGGGTGTCACAATTGAGGTAAATCCAGACCTCTCATATGGGGAAGAACCCATAAAAATTCTAGCATATGAGGTGAAGCAGCTGAGAAACAAACAGATACACCTGGTTAAAGTGCTGTGGAACCATCATTCAGGCCAGGAAGCTACTTGGGAACGTGAAGAGGATATGAGGAGACAACACCCACAGCTCTTCAGAGACTAATGCCAGGTAAAATTTCGAGACAAAATTTATTTTAAGGGGGGGGGGGAGAATTGTAACACCCCTAAGTTCGGTAGTGCGTTCTACTGTTCCGGTGACCAGTGTTGTCCAGACAGCTAGGATGCCTAGAACTATACTTCGTTATGAGTGAGGAGACATAAAATAATGAAATACAAGAAAAACAAAGGAAAAATAATAGCAAAGAAATGTAACCAAGTTAAGCGAGCCGAGAACCCTAGCGATGGGTGACCGCACCGGAAAGTCACGGCGTGGACCGTTGACTGGCCCTGGACTGCAGGGAACCCTGGAAAATATTTTTAGGACTTAAATAGACCCTTATGGAAGTATAAATATCAAAGAAAAATTAAATAATTAGTACAAAGAAAAGTGAGAAATCGAAAAACAGACAAAACCCGGTGTTACCAAAAAATCGGGAATGCAACCCGAACAGGGGCATTGTGGTCATTTGACATCCCGAATTGTCTTTTGACCTAAATTTCCATTAAAAATAAGTAATATTACACTTAGAAAATGAAATGAAAAATTAATTTGGCGGTACCTAAAGTAAATAACAACAATTAAGGGTTTAATGTGGAATAAGTGGGAGTTAAACTTATTATATGATTTATTTGAGTGAGTGGGCCACTAAAGGATTAATTAAAAGCTAAATGGGGCAGGTGTACACCCATTAACCCATCTGCATTTCATCTTCCTCACTTAGATTCAACCATGCCGAATTGAGAAGGAAGAAAATCCTCCATTGCCGTTTCACTTAGAGCTTGATCCTTTCCTCCATTTCACCTCTAATCACTTAGATTGCTTCATAAAAAATTGTCCCTACATCACAAGGAAGAGCTTGATACCAAAATCAATAAGTTTGGTGAAGGTTTAACAAGCCCCAACCATAGGTAAGTTTGTATTTTTGAACTTTGCTTTGTTAAAGTTTGTATACTTGTTATGGGTGTTTGAATTGTGAAGAAAATTTTCAAGTTTGAGGAGTTCTTGATATATCAATTTTGGGCAGCCATGGAGTTGTATATTTGATGATTTATTTTAGATATGTTTGATGGGAATTCATGTTGAATAGGGTGAATTGATGTCCTAGTAGTTAATTCCACATGTAAATGGTGATTATGCACTTGGAATGGAAATTGATGAATTATGGACACTTTGGCATGGTGAAGCTTTTTGGCAGCCTTGAGGCTTCTTTGATAAATGTATGTGTTCATGAAGATATGGGCAGAATTGTGACATTGAGGATTGATGAGTGTGTATGTAAATTGGTTGTGTAAAGTATGTGTAAGAATTAGAAATGTCCATGTGTATGTATTGTTTTATTTGGACTTTATGAATTGGAGTTTTATTTGGTGTATTGAGGATGATTGTAATCTGCCCAAAATGACTTTAAGGTAAGGTGGTATATGGTTTTGGTAATGTACCAAAACAGAATTGGTAAGGGAAGTGGACATATAGTAAGGTAAATGTGTCATTGATGTATGTTTAAGCAAGGTAATTAAGGGCAGTATGCATTTTAGCCTATAACTTTAAATGTGTAACTTCAATTGGTATGAGACCAATTGGAGGTGAAACTAGGCACAAAATGTGCCAGCTTTCATTGAGAAAGCATACCAAAATTCTGCTTGCAAGGTAGCATGAAAAATGACCAATTCGGATTAAGTGCAAATGAGGCCTGAAAATTGACCAATTGGGCAGCAGTTAGTGTTTAGGCCATAACTCACGCAAAAGAGGTCCAATTGACCTGAAATTTTAACCATGAATAGCTAAGACCCATACCTACAAGTCTTATGAAGACACCAAAGCCCATAAATGACCATAAGAAAGTCAAACAGCTTGCACAAATTCGGGTCCAAAAACTGGCCGAACCAAAGTTGACCAAATTTGACCTAAAATGACCTAATTTGATGCCATTTGACCAGCAATAGTAAAATGACAATAACTTGGTCTACATAACTCGGATTGACCTAAAATTTTGCCCCGCGTTCTGTAAGACATAGATCTACAAGTTTGTAGTTTTGACCGAAACCCGAAAACCTAGGAACTAGGTCCTCCGGCTAGGTCAAACTAGTATACCGGAATACAGCAATTTGCAATAAAATGCACTAAACAAGGAAATGAAATTGGTAACGAGTACCAACCCTAAAACCCTATCGAATGTGACATATTAGTGACACTAAAACCTAATTTACCTAGAACGCATCGAGGGTCGGTATATTAGGTGATTAAGCAAATAATAGCTTTCAGTGAACTATTTATCAAACATTATCGATAGAGACAGTTTAATTTAGTACTGAAACACTTCAAATTGTGTTTCTCAGTTACCAAAGACTCAGGAAAAGGGAAGGAAACACTGAGTCCAGACCAGGAGACAGTTATCAGAGGTTTGTGCACAACAACTAATTCTTTTGAATTTTTCAATTGAAATGAATTATGACTATTTGTACATTATTGTTTTAAATTGTGGAAATGTGTTTGAATGGATAATTATCACTTGAAAAGCATTGTAAATGGTTTGAAATTGTGAGAAATTATTTGAATGATATTGATGGATACTTATTGATTGAAAAGCATTGGAAATGGTTTGAAACCACAGCTATCATGTATATTGATTGTATTCCTCGCTAGCTTGTCTAGTGGGACGAATTGAATTCCCTCTCTGGTTGAAGTGTTGAGGTGTGTGCCTGTTGAGGACGAATTGGATGAGTACTCATATTTTTGCTAGCTAGCTATGTTATTCCTCATTAGTCATCGATTTTTGGGACGAATTGAATACCTCATTAGCCATCGGCTTTTGGGACGAATTGAACTTTGGAACATGATTAAGTTGTGTGTGATTTATTGATTTGTACTATGAGATTGTGAAATGAAGTTAAATCATTATTGACATTTACTATCTTTTAAAGTTAAATATGTTTTGATCTCTGAGATTTATTATGATATTGTGTTAAATTCCTTCTGACACTCATTGTCTTGAATTTAACTATGATTTTACATATCCATCATTTAAATGATTTATGAATTGTGATTTAAAGTTTTATTTGGTTAATGTTGTGCACCACTAAGACATTGTCTCAGCGATAGCTTTTTATTGCTGTCGCAGGTAGACAGACAGACAGGGCAGCTGACTAGGCTGCTAGTACCTCCAGCGAGAGATTACCGGGTATAATGAGTATACCAACATTTTGTATTTGTACTGTAATGTATGACCACTGTATGTACATATTGTTTTTGGTTTTGAGCAGTTGTAAATTCAAATTGTACATTGAAGTTGTAAAATAATTATGAGTTATTTTGGTTGGTAAAAATTGTATTATATTTCTTGTATCGCAATCTTTGAACAATCACTGTGGATTTGAGTTGTGAAACATGTTGTGTTGAGAAAAATGTTGGAGTTGAGATTTGGAAAAAATTATTGAAGTGCTTTTTATAGGTTTTCTGAAGAACTGTTTTATCCAAAATACAGATGGCACTCAGCCAAAATTTTTACAGAAATTCCAAATAATTCAAATGTGTTAGTTCTATCACTTCAGTTCAAAAAGGTTTTTAACACCTGTAAATAGTGCTCACCACTGTAAAAGAAGTAAGAAAAGTTTTTAAAATCCCTTGTAGTGTATTTAATGGGTTATCAGTTGACGGAGTTGGTAATTCATTAGGTATACTACGGGATCATGTTATGCCTTACAGAGAGGTAGGGTGTGACACACATTCAAACATTTTTTAAAAAATCAGATTTGAATCACATTCAAACATTTTTTAAAAAATCAGATCCGAATTTTATTCAATCAAATTTAAAAAATCAGATTTAAATATGATTCAAATAACTTTAAAAATTCAGATTTGAATCACATTCAAACAACTTTTAAAATTCAGATTTGAATCACATTCAAACAATTTTTAAAATTCTGATTTGAATCATAATTTAATTGTGTGATTAAAACTACTAATTAAACACTTTAATTAGTCAAAGAATAGGCCTTAGATCATACAACAATTGCAGAATTAAAAGCCAAACCTTGAACCACCCATGGTAGCCAAACCATGCGCACCATTGATGGTCTTTTTTCAAGTATGCCGCCACCTTGCTTTGCAACCAGCAATAATCTTTTGATCTCATGATCAAACACACAATTAAATTATATAATCAACAATCTAAATGGCAAATATAGTGGCTCTGATACCAATTGAAGGAACGGAAGCGTGAAAAACACAAGTTTATACCATTGAATTCAAAAATTTTTCACCTAGGGTCACATGCATCATGCAAGATTTATTTTTATCTATTTGATTTCAATGATAAACAACATATTAAAACTCTTTTAATATGTTTTTGGATCTGTATTTGCCATTTAAGATTTTAAAATTAATTAGATTAATTTTAGAACCCTAGATTAAATCAAGAACGATTACACTAACCTCTTGATGCACTACAGCGTGTCTGCGCCTTTGAGATTCGTCTTCAGGACACCAGATGTTGTCCCTCTAGCTTTTCCACACCAAGAATACCTATGGCAGCCCTTGAACAGCTTCTAAAGCTTTTTCTATTAATTAGAAATTCAAGTTCTGCCTTTTAAGAGATTAGAGATGTAAACAGGACACTAGAAACAATTTCTAGTGTTCTTAATTCAAGAGATTGATGGCCAATCTCTTTGAATTGATGAGAGATGAAGAAGAATAGATGAAAAGCCTCAAAGTGGAGTGACAAAGGAGAGGAGTGGCTGCTGGTTGCTTTTGTTTTCATAACAACACTTAAATAGCTAGGTTAACACATTAAACCCTTGCCACATGTCACCCTTTGATTAGCTCTAGGTTTAAGTGACCCAATCACATTGTGCCAAGTGTCAAACCTATATCTAATCTTGATTTTAATTATCTTATATGATTAAAAAAAACATTTGGCAAGCTTATGTGTAATCCCATATGTCACCATCTCGTGATGCCACGTGTCACACTGTGAAATGACTAAAATTCCCTTGTGTCTTAATTTTGAGTTCTTAACCCAAAATAATTATTTTTCTTCTTCTAATTAATTTATATCAAATATAAATTAATTAATTAATCTCTATTAATTAATTTCTCATTAATTAAATTCATATTTAATCACTTTAAATATAAATTTAATTTATACTACACATCCAATAATCTAGATTTAGTTTCAAGTCATGCTAGGGACTTTGCAATTTAATTGCAAACCAAACCTATTTAATTAATCAATTAAACTCTTTAATTAATTAATTAAATTATATTTAAATAGGTGATAACTTGTGTATGTGTGTGAATTACTAGGCTCATCACTAATTAGCAATGAGACATGATATCAACTCTTAATATCATCAGAACTCTTTTTTACCATAAACGATTTCTCTAAATCATTTTATGAACCTCATAGACCATGGTTAACACCTAGCATAGCATGCCATGGCCACCCAATTAGTAATAAGGTTTACCTTAAATGAACCTATAATCATATGTTACCATGCACTAGAATCTCTCTCACATAAAATCCCAACTCAAGCCGAGTCATGGTTTATGTCAAACTCCATTTGCTATGAATATTATGTTCTCTTTTAATTCCAGTTCTTGATTAAAAGATTTTCTCATCGAAACTCTTTCGAATAAATCTATCTGTCTGCCAGAACTTGAAATATCAAGAACAATTAAATGAACATAGGATTTTATCTCTATTTACTTAGAGGAACAGATTCCATCTTGATCAACACCTACCTCCATATATAACTAGTAGGAGCCAACAGATGCCCATATACCCTTACACAGTACAAGTATGAAAGCAGTATCAAACTCAAACTACCTATATACAAGATAACTCTGCTATCTCAGGTCTAAAGATTATATGCACTGATATGATTTATGACAAAACTTTGACAAGAGTAAACTCCATGTGCTTGTCATAAGTGTTACTGGGTCGGCCTACTTATCATTTATAAGTGCCTATCATGTTTGTTATATGGCATGAGACTCACCATTCCATCTTATTTATATCTCATATAAATAACTTGGTAACAAACATGAATACAATCTTTCTGGATAAGTCATGTCTTTATTATGAAGTATCCTCGATTGTGAACCTATTTATGATACTTTGTGCCAGAAATATTGTCACTCATATTCTTAACAACTTAAGAATAATATTTCTAACAAAATATCAATGGACCTTTTCTATTACACATAAATATATTATGTAAACGGAAAAGTGAAAATGCCTTTTATTAATAAAAATATGTACAAGATACATACTAAATGATATGCTCTAGGGCATACTACTAACATTTTAGGCATAGTGATCTTCATAGAAATTGTTGTCCTATGTCTTATGATTATTAAGAAATTTGTATCACAAATTTTCAAGTTTTGTGATATTATTTATGGCCAATTAACTGACCTAGACTCATATACCCTGTGCCAACAGGAGTTCAGTTCAGGTCAGTGGCTGCAAGTCACTTTTTGAGGTTCTTAAATTCTTAATTAGAGGAAGGTTCCTAAAACAAAGTTTTAGCCCTACTTCTTAGATTTCTAGAAGGGTATGGCTCATCTCAATTGGATTTTTCTAGTGGGAGATATGACTAAAAGACTGTACTATGGTCAAAGGAAGTTTGGTCAGATTCTAGGTTTTGATATATTGATTGTTCTAACAATTTGACCTAGTTCTCTTGATTTTAGGGTTTTGGTCAAAATACAAATTTTGTAGATCTATGTCTTTGGACTTTTTGCTACTAGTTTCATTACATTTGAATTCTTGTAGACCAAGTTATGACCATTTTTTCAAAACTGGTTGGGTAAGTTTATGCCCAGCAGTTTCTGGACAACCTAATTCTAGACAGTTTTGTGACCCAATTTGGGCCAGCAATTTGGTTTGGTTTAAGGCATTTCTGGGTTCTGTGGTCTTCATGAAAATTGTAGCACTATGTCTAATCTTTCCAATGGTATCAAATTTAGGTTATTTGGACCAGTATAGAGGGAGTTATGACCAAATGAATATGTACTGTTCATTTGGTCATTTTCTGAGTTTTGTGCAGGGTCATCCAGATTTGGGCAGGAAATTAGTCAGGATTTTGATGAAATTTAAGCATGGTGTCTTTATGAAAAATGGGCTATTTTGGGTCTAGTTTCACCTCTAATTGGCCTCATACCAATTTCAGTCACATAATTTCAGTTATGGTTCATCAAAAACACTGGACTCATTGAGTCCCAAACCTGCAGAAATGGCACTCCCAAATATACAATCTCCTCCAACTTCCTTACTTCAATTTGTATACATAGCACTTCTATAAGCAATAATCTCATATCAACCAAGTCAAATTCCAACAATTTCACAAAATTCCCAATCTATGTACACAAACCCTAATTTCAAAATTCAAATCCCACATATACTAATGTAAATAAATTCTAACACTTTTAACTTTGTTAATCCACTTTCCTAACCCATTTAAAACCAACAAAATCATCAATTTCATACTCCTCTTAGGGCTACTGAAATTCAAGTGCCCCTTTTTCTCAAAATTTCTTTTTAATTTCATGAAATATACATTTAGTTTAGCATGATTTTCATGCTTAAAGAAGAGAGATTAGGAGTTTAGTGCACTAACCTCACTTGGTGACTTGACAACTTCACTTTTATCCCTTCTTTTTACTATCAATGGCTTCCTTATGATGTGGGTTAAATTTTTAATGAAGAGGGCTAAGGGTTTTGATAAGTAAATGAGGGAAGATTCAAGCTTGAAGCTTGAACAAAAATGGTGGAGAGAGCAACAATGGAGCCGGCCAATGGAGAGAGAAGAGGAAGAAAAAGAAGACTTGTGGTTGGTGAATTTTTGTCTCTTATGTCTTATATATATATATATATATATATATATATATATATATATATATATATATATATATATATATTTGTTGTACTTTATTGTTTTATAATTTCATAAGTCCATTTCATTTCATTTCTTTTCTTTTCTTTTTCATTTCTTTTCTTTTCTTTTTCTTTTCTTTTCTTTTCTCTTCTTCTTCTTAATTAAATTCATAATTTTTTAACTTATGTAAATTACTTCATTCTCTTAAATTTTATTTTGACATTTAGGTCAAAATTCACCTCTGGGAGTGAAATGACAAAAATGCCCTTCATGGTGCTCATCGGGTTATTATATTTTTTTTATACCTAGTAATAAATTCTCTTAAATTTTGTTTTATTTTCTCTAAATTTTCTTTAACATCTTTGATGTCATTTTTACCTAAATAAACCTTTAATTAGGTCCCAAAATTATTTCCTATATTTTGTTAAATTTTCTTAACATTTATTCCATCAACTTATGCCTCCTCACTATAGTTTAAGTGCAGTTCCAAACATTCTGACTTTCTGAACAAACATTAGTCGTCGGAACAGTAAAATATACGGACTACCTATGGTGAGGGCATTACAATTCTTCCCTCTTAATAAAAATTTCATCCTCAAAATTTACCTGATGTGAAGAGCTGAGGGAACTGTTACCTCATCGTCTCCTCGCTCTCCCTTGTCGCTTCTTCTGTGTTGTGGTTTCTCCACAAGACTTTCACTAGTGGGATCCTCTTGTTTCTGAGTTCTTTCACTTCCGTGGTAAGATTCTGACTGGTTCTTCTTCATATGTCAAATCAAGTTGTACAATTATCTCCTCTGCTGAAATGACATGTGAAGGATCTGATCTATATCTCCTGAGTATCAACACATGGAATACATTGTGAATCTTGTCCAGCTTAGGGGGTAAAACTAGCTTGTAGGCTACTGGACCCACACGTTCAATGACATCGTATGGACCAATAAACCTGGGGCTTAACTTACCCTTCTTACCAAATCTTAGCACTTTCTTCCAAGGTGATACCTTGAGAAACACCTTATCGCCAACCTCATACTCTATATCCTTTCTCCTCAGGTTGGCATATGACTTCTGTCTGTCAGAGGCGACTTTCAAATTGTCTTTGATGAGTTTCACTTTTTCCTCAGTCTACCTCACTAAATCTGGGCCCCTACTTTCTCTTCCCCTATTTCTATCCAACATAAGGGAGTCCTACATCTCCTCCCATACAATGCTTCATATGCAGCCATTTTTGTGCTGGCTTGGTAGCTGTTGTTGTAAGCAAACTCTACCAAAGGAAGATGCGTCTCCCAACTTCCTTCAAAATCAATGATGCAACTTCTTAACATATCCTCCAGTACCTATCATATCATATTATTCATGTAATTAGTGTCAAGTCATTGTTATCATTCCTTTAACAATTATAGTAATTCATTAAGTTCTAAGGGTTACCTGAATTACCTTTTTTTACTGTCCATCCGTCTGTGGATGAAAAGTTGTACTAAAGTCCAGTTGAGTGCCTAAAGACTCTTGTAGCCTCTTTTAAAACCTCAAAGTAGATCTTGGGTCTCGGTCAGATATGATCGATGTTGGCATTCCATGTAGCCTGACTATCTCATCTATGTAAATCTCTGCTAACCTCTCCAGTAAGTAGTCGACTCTAACTGGTAGGAAGTGAGCTTACTTAGTCAATCTATTCATAATCACCCATATAGTATCAAGCTTCTTCTATGTCAATGGTAGCCCTGTGACAAAATAAATAGTGATGCGGTCCCATTTCCACTCTGGTAAAGATATAGGTTACAATAACCCTGATGGAACCTGATGCTCAGCCTTAACTTGTTGGCATGTTAAACATCTGGTCACAAAATCACCAATCTCTTTCTTCATTCCAAGCCACCAATAATGTATTTTCAGGTTTTGGTACATCTTAGTACTTCCTGGGTGCATAGGATGAAAGCTATTGTGCGCCTCTTTCAAGATATTCTTCTTCAGTTCCTCATCTCCTGGTACACATTTCTGCCTTTATAATACAGGCACCCATCTCCTTTAAACTCATAGTCAGTCTCCTTCTCCTCTTGAGTTCTACCCATAACAGTTAGTAACTTTTCATCCTTTAGCTGTGCTTCTTGTATTTGTTGTAGTAAGCTTGGCTTTGCAAGCAATTCAGCCAAAAGTACCCCATCCTGTGCTAAAGACAACCGAGCATTCAGTGCTCTCAAAGCCATCATAAACTTCCTGCTCAGTGCGTTAGCCACTACATTTGCCTTCCCAGGATGGTAATCAATCACACAGTTATAATCTTTAAGGAATTCAATCCATCTCCTCTGTTTCAAATTTAGTTCCTTCTGGGTTGGAAAATACTTCAGACTCTTGTTATCTGTATATATGTAGCATTTCTCACCATATAGGTAATGTCTCCATATCTTCAATGCAAATATTATTGCTGCCAATTCCATATCATGAGTTGGGTAGTTTTTTTCATGTGGCCTTAGCTGTTTGGAAGCATAGGAAACTACTTTCCCTTCCTGCATCAGAACACACCCAAGCCCATTGTGAAAGGCATCACTGTAGATCACATAGTCTTTTTCTGACTCTGGCTGCGTCAACACTGGAGCTTCTGTAAGCATAGCCTTCAGCTTCTCAAACCTGGTTTGATATTTATCATTCCAGTGAAACTTTGCATTCTTATGTAGTAACTTAGTCAGTGGGGCTGCAATAAGGGAGAATCCCTTCACAAATCTTCTGTAGTATCCAGTTAACCCCAAAAAGCTTCTGACCTCTGTTACATTTCCAGGAGGCTTCCATTCAACTATTGCTTCAATCTTTTTTAGATCTACCCTAATCCCATCTGCTGACATAATGTGTCCAAGGAAGGATATCTCATCCAACCAGAAGTCACACTTGGACAACTTGGCATACAATTGCTTTTCCTACAGTGTCTATAATACTACTCTCAGGTGTTCATCATGCTCTTCTAGGTTCTTAGAATACACCAAGATATCATCTATAAAGACCACAATAAACTGATCCAAGTAGGGATGAAATATACGGCTCATTAGGTCCATAAAAGCTGTTGGTGCATTTGTCAGCCCAATTGACATCACTAGAAACTCATAGTGTCCATACCGGATCTTGAAAGCAGTTTTAGGAACATTTGTCTCCTTTACTCTCAACTGGTGATAGCCTGATCTGAGATCTATCTTGGAGAATACTCCAGCTCCCTTCAACTGATCAAACAGGTCATCTACCTGAGGTAAAGGGTATTTGTTTTTCACAATCATCTTATTCAACTGTCGGTAGTCTATACATAGCCGAAGTGTACCATCCTTCTTCTTCACAAACAGCACTGGTGCTCCCCAGGGTGACACACTAGGGCGTATGAAGCCCTTGTCTAGTAGCTCTTGTAACTAAACTTTCAACTCTCTCAGTTCAGTAGGTACCATCCTATATGGAACAATGGAGATTGGTGCAGTGCCCGGCATAACCTTTATAGCAAACTCCACTTCTCTATCAGGTGGCAAACCCAGCAACTCTTCCGGAAATACATCCGGAAAATCACATACAGTGGGGATGTCTGATAAGCTCATGCTAGTCTTCCTAGTGTCAACCACATGTGCTAAGTAAGCCTCACAGCCCCTCCTCATCAATCTCTTAGCTGTCGTGGCTGATATGATAGTAGAAAGACAACCCGTTCCTTCACCCACAACTGTAATCTCATCCCCATCTGTTATCTGTAGTGACATCCTCTTTAGTCGATAATCTATTATCGCCTGATGACGTGATAACTAATCCATTCCCAATATTACATCAAACTCATGGAAAGGTAGCTCAATCAAGTCAGCTGGAAACTCATAACCCTGTATCCTCAGAGGACAACCCTTGTAAACCTTTTTCACCATGACACTATGGCCTAAAGGGTTTGTAACTTGTATGTCCTCCTCTAACTCCTCTACTTGTACCCCTCTACCAATAGGTGGTGCAATGCACACATAAGAATGTGTGGAACCAGGATCAATTAATACCCATACAGATAGATCATAAAGTGAGAAAGTACCCATTATGACATCAGCTGGCTCTGGCTCATCTCAAGCTCTCATAGCATAGGCACGAGGGGCTACTCTGGTCTCCTACCTCTGAATTGTCTCTGTAGTAGGCCTCTATGATGTACCAGCTATCAGACCACGCAGGTCTTTTACCCTTCTATGTTGCTGGGGCAGACCTCTCCATCTGGGGTGGAGCAGTAGCTACACTAGCATTCCTCTGTGGACAGTCCTTCAGGAAGTGATCCGTAGACCCACATCTGAAACACCTACTAATTAACAATCTGCACTCTCCTCTGTGGGGCCTCCCACAATGTGTACAAGTGGGTGGTGGGGCTAATCCACATGTAGCTGAACCCGGAGAACTACCCACTGATGCACCAGATTGTCCTCCTCCTCTCCTTAGGGCAAATCGGGATTTCTGCTTCTTACCTCGATCCTGAGTCTGACCTTAAGACTCCTTGGGCCTCTTACTACCCGTGTCTGCTGAACTAGACTGACCATATCTATAACCCCTCTTACGTTGCCTATCCTTTCTGGACTGTTCTTCATTTTTTACTCTCTCCACAACAAGGGTCGATGCTATCAACTGGGAGAAGTCTACAAAGTGATGAGATGTCACTATCAACCTAATGTTGTCATTCAGTCCGTCCTCAAACCTTTTGTATTTATCAGTTTCTGTGGGTATCAACTCCAATGCATATCCACTATGTCTCATGAATTCCCATTCATATTCGGAGACTGAAAACTGCCTCTGTCTCAGTGCCAGGAATTCTCTCCTTCTGGCCTACAAGTACACATGGCCAATGTATTTCTTTCTGAATTCAGCTAAAAAGAACTCCCAGGTAATCTGTGCAGGCTGTACCACTCTTGATACTGTCACCCACCATCTATATGCATCCTCCTGTAGTAGTGACAGAGCACACTCCAACTACTGCTTTAAGGTGTAGTGCAACTGCTGCAATACCCTCTCTGTCCTCTCCAGCCAATACTCTACTGCGGCTGGATCATCCTCCTTCTTACCCCTAAAGTCAACTGCCCCATACTTCCGCGGTCTCTCTAGTGGGGATCTGTGTATAAGTTGCGGCTGTGGGGGCGGTGGTGGTTGTATAGGTGGTGATGGCTGTGGCTGTGGCTGTGGAGGTGGAGGTGGCTATGGCTAAGGTATAGCTCCAGTGACCAAATGGAGCAGTTGAGTCATCTATTCCAAGAAGGCCTGCTGTGCTCTCCTTGTAGTACCATGGGATGACTCAGCTCTACTGCTTCGCTCCCTACTAGGAGCAAGAGCAAGTGCGTGACTCTCCACCTCCTCCTCTATCGGTCATAGAGGCCTGTGCTTTGAAGGATCAGATGTCATCGATCCTATAAAACAGACAAAGAACATATCTGCATTAGTGTCACCTTGACTCTATTTAAAGGCCCATGCATGTGATGCACTCTATCTATTTCTAACTATCTAGGTCTAGTACCGCCTAAACCTCTGCTCTGATACCACTAAATGTGACGCCCCTTATCCGTCTACCATATAACCGAGCAAGAAGTGGCACATTCAGTGCCGGAGCACCGTATCTTGTCTTATCATGTCCATTGTAACTTTTTAATATCATTTAAAAGTGGTAATCCATGTGTAGAAATTTTTTTTTTATAGAAACCCGGACAGAGCCTCCTCTGTTTTGTTAGCATCTGGCGGGTTCCACTAGTTACCTATTAACATATTCATATCCATTTCACACATTTCCATTTCATAATCTATTGTATCATATCATTCACAATTATTTATGAGATCTCAAAAGGGTATCATCTATTGCATTTAAATAGAATTCATAGATAATAATTTACAAGTTTGCATTACAATCTCAAGGTTTAATTACAATCCAAAATGAAATACATCATGGGTTTATGTACGATGAATAAAAGAACAAAATCTAAACATACATGGGACCTACCAAAAAAATTACAACTGTCGAGGTGACTAGTAGACATTGGCAAATCTGATCGGCCTCTGTATGAGCACTACTGCTATGCTGCTACGGCTATGGGGACTGGTCTCCAATACCTATGCGATGAAAAACTAACGTGCTAAGCATAACGCTTAGTGGTGCATAATTTATAATAACAATAATTAAACAATTGAAATAATAATTCTATATGGCAATTCATAATTTCTAAGTATTTTACATTTTTACTGCACTTTGGGAACAATTGAAATTATCGGGATCTTTTCTGTTTACTTATTATATTTATTAAGTCTTAATTAATCTTTATCAGTGCCCAAGAAACCTATAATAGATTATAAAAATCAGATACACAGGAGGATACTAGCTAGACAGCCATATGTCTATCCAGTATACGTTTGTCATGTCAGGCATGAAGCCTGCGGGCAGGCATTTATGCCAGATATAATATTAGGTACAATGGCTAACGGGCAGGCATAAAGCCTGTAGAACAATCATATCAGACATATTTTATCTGTCAATGATTATTCCTATGGGCAGTATTGCTATCTGTAGTCCCTAATTGGCATACCAATTGATCCAAATTAAATAAATAAGTCTAAGTATACTATGGGCAATTACACATTATTACTTATTTATTTAAAATGTTCATATCACTTTATAGTGGGAAACTAGGTCCCACATACCACTTCCATGTGGTTTAGTGTTTAATGGCTTGCTAGGTTTAAATTCCTTACCATAAGATAATTTATCTAATGGACCCTTCTTTGATTTTAATTTTTGTGTCTTATTTTTGCCTATTCATATAATCAGTTTGTAGCTACTGTTTGGCCACACTTCCTTCATGGAAGTTGTTCCTATATGTCTTATCTTTATTTTCCTTTTTGAATCATGTCAATTTGATTTTTAGAACTCAAGTTATGATCAGATAACCATAACTGACTCATTTTCAGATTCTGGTTCCTTAACTAGGTAGCTTTTGGACTTAAAGTTTACCTAATTAATGGAACATGTTGTATTCACTTTTAGGCATAGTGATCTTCATAGAAATTATTGTCCTATATCTTATGATCATTGAGAAATTTATATCAGAATTTTTCAAGTTTTGTGGCATTATTTATGGCCAATTAACTAACCTGGACTCATATACCCTGTGCCAACAGGAGTTTAGTTCAGGTCAATGGCTGCAGGTCACTTTTTGAGGTTCTTAAATTCATAATTTGAGGAAAGTTCCCAAAACAAAGTTTTAGCCCTATTTCTTAGGTTTCTAGAAAGGTATGGCTCACCCAATTGGATTTTTCTAGGGGAGATATGACTAAAAGACTGTACTAGGGTCAAAGGAAGTTTGGTCAGATTCTAGATTTTGATGTATTGATTGTTCTAACAATTTGACCTAGTTCTCTTAATTTCTAGGTTTTGGTCAAAATACAAATTTTGTAGATCTGTGTCTTGTGAACATTTTTCCACTGGTTTCATTACATTTGAATTCTTGTAGAACAAGTAATGGCCATTTTTCCAAAACTGGTCGGGTAAGTTTATGCTTAGCAGTTTCTGGACAACCTAATTGTGGACAGTTTTGTGACCCAACTTGGACCAGCATTTTGGTTTAGTTTAAGGAATTTCTGGGTTCTGTGGTCTTCATGAAAATTGTAGCCCTATGTCTAATCTTTACAATGGTATCAAATTCAGGTCATTTGGACTAGTATAGAGGGAGTTATGACCAAATGAATATGCACTATTCATTTGTTCATTTTCTGGGTTTTGTGCAGGTCATCCAGATTTGGGCAAGAAATTGGTCAGGATTTTAATGAAATTTGGGCATGGTGTCTTCATGAAAAATGGGCTATTTTGGGTCTATTTTCACCTCCAATTGGCCTCATACCAATTGGAGTCACATAATTTCAGTTATGATTCATCAAACACACTGGACTCATTGAGTCCCAAACCTACAGAAAATGGCACTCCCAAATATTCAATCTCCTCCAACTTCCTTACTTCAATTTGCATACATAGCACTTCTATAAGCAACAATCTCATCTCAACCAAGTCAAATTCCAACAATTTCACAAAATTCCCAATCCATGTACACAAACCCTAATTTCAAAATTCAAATCCCATATACACTTATATAAATAAGTTCTAACACTTTTAGCCTTGTTAATCCACTTAGATAACCCATTTGAAACCAATAAAACCATCAATTTCATACTCCTCTTAGGGCTGCCAAAATTCAAGTGCCCTTTTTTCTTAAAATTTCTTTTTAATTTCATGAAATATACACTTAGTTTAGCAAGATTTTCATGCTTAAAGAAGAGAGATTAGGAGTTTAGTGCACTAACCTCACTTGGTGACTTGACAACTTCACTTCTATCCCTTTTTTTTACTATCAATGGCTTTCTTATGAAGTGGGTTAAATTTTTAATGAAGAGGGCTAAGGGTTTTGATAAGTAAATGAGAGAAGATTCAAGCTTGAAGCTTGAACAAAAACGGTGGAAAGAACAACAATGGAGCTGGCCAATGGAGAGAGAAGAGGAAGAAGAAGAAGACTTGTGGTTGGTGAATTTTTGTCTCTTATGTCTTATATATATATATATATATATATATATATATATATATATATATTGTACTTTATTGTTTTATAATTTCATAAGTCCATTTCTTCTCTTTTCTTTTCTTTTCTTTTTCTTTTCTCTTCTTCTTCTTCCTAATTAAATTCATAATTTTTTAACTTATGTTAATTGTTTCATTCTCTCAAATTTTATTTTGACATTTAGGTCAAAATTCACCTCCATGAGTGAAATGACCAAAATGCCCTTCGTGGTGCTCATTGGGTTATTATTATTCTGACTGTCCGAACAGACATTAGTCGTTGGAATAGTAAAATGTACGGACTATCTACGATGAGGGCGTTACATTTCTTATTCTTATTACCCTTCTTATTTTTGGACTTTCTAGCAGAAGAAGATACAATCAAAGCCACCTCTTTTCTTTTATTGCCTAGCATATTATTTTGGGTAATAACTAGCATGTTAAGCAACCCAGCTAAAGTATACTCTTGCTTTGTCAAATGGAAATTTATCACAAAATTTCCAAATGACTCAGGCAGGGACTGAAGGATCAAATCCGTCTGCAGTTGGAAATCCATGTGAAAGTCAAGATGTTCCAGCTGCTCAATAAACCAAATCATCTTATGGACATGATCTCCGACATTCTATCCCTCAGACTGTCACATCCTACTCCTTGTAAGATGTAACATGCTCCCGTAGTACACCTAATGAATTACTGTACTTCGCCTACCGATAACCCATTAAATATACTACAAGGGATTTTAAAATAATTTTCGTTCATTTTTAAATTGGTGGGTAAAATTTTTCTCAAATTTTAAAAACCTTTATTTAAAGTCCAAACATAAATTAAATTATTAGATATTTAAAATCTTCGCAATTTTTACAAAAATTTTGGCAAAGTGCCGTCTATATTTTGAGAAAACAGTTCTTCAAAACCTGAAAATAAAGAGACTCCCAAAATATTTTCTCAATCCCAAATCCATTATTCAATTTCATTTCACAAATCTGCATAAACCATTCAATACACAGTGTAAATTAAATCAAATATTAAAACATCTCATTGAGGTAAACAAATTAATTTTCACATTCATGGGAGCATTAAAATTTAATAGTGCAAAACTTTATAAGTATATAAAATCTCAAGATAATATTACAATAATTTGTATTTGATTACAAACGAAATATATATATATTACAAAAGAGTTGGTACAGCTGCTCAAAGGAAATTTCATACATATAATTACAGAATTATATCAAAATTTAAAGTACAAGGGTATACCAATGATATACCCAAGGATAATCTCACCGCGTCTTTCAGTAACCTCGCTCAGCTGCTCTATATTTTCTTTCACCTGCGACAGCATACAAAGCTGTCGCTGAGTGGTGAACTCAGTGGTGCACAAACTAATAATTTAAAACTTAATACAAATTATTCTTAACAATTCATAATGAATAAAAATTTAAAATTTCTAAATTCTTCAAAACCCATGACATTCAAAAATCAATATTTTCATTCATGCAAATTATTCATTTGAATAACATTTTGATCAAATAGTAACTATTTATTTACATTTCTTTTAAATTCCGAAACAATACAAAAATATTTTGGATCACTAACAAATTATTTATTTCAATCACAATTTATCAAATTATGCATAATTTAAAGGGCGTTGCCAACAATCCACACAGTTGAATCAAAATTCAAATAGATGCCGTATTGTACACCACGACATTTCACACTCTCCCAATAACTGAGGCTAAAAGGGAGGAACAAAGACTAGCTAGTATATATGAGTACTCATTCAAACTCTTCCCCAACTGGCAAGCCAGAGAGGAAGAAACTTACCCCATCTAGTGGAGGAGATATCTCACTAGACAAGCTAATGAGAATTCACAACATATTTTGCCATGTCAACTGTGGTTTCAAATCATATTCAAAACAATTCCTATTTACAAAAGTATTTACAAATCATGAACATATTAAATCATCATAAATTCATGCTCAAGGTTGGTAGCACATCAAACTTAAAATTCACGATTCTCAAAACCATGCAAAAAATCCTTAAATGCATAAGAAAATTTACATTTAATTTATACAATTTCATTCAACAAACTATAATTCTCAACACATCAAAATTTATAAATCATAAAATAAACTTGTTCAAATCGATTTAGAAGTAAAAATATAACAAAAGAGTTAGTTGTGCACAAACCTTAAGCGAGTCGCCTCTTGGCTTTGACTCGATTCCATGGGTTCTTTCCTGGTGTTCTTTTCAACTGAAACACACAGTTTCACAGTGTTTCAGTATCATAACTCATCATAAATTCAAAAATAAATTCAAATTCACTTATACCTAGTTTTAATATGCTAAACTTGGCATTCTTTAAATTTTGTATTTCGAGGTTACTATTCATGATACTATTCAAGTCAATTTTTTAACTTTCTAATGCTTAATAGGTATAGGAATTCTAAATTCACCCACATACCACATTTTGGTTACCTAACTTGTTGGTTTTGGTTGTTTTCTCAAATTTTAAGTCTTTTAGGCAAATTTGCAAATTTTCAGTTTTCGTGTCTTATGCTGCACTATTCCATTGGTCATTTTTCTGTTAGAATTTGGCAAAACTTTCTTCATAAGAAAGGTTCCCTATTGCCTTAACTTTATTCTCCTTTTTGAATCACTCCATTTAGAATTTTGTAGCACAAGTTATAGCCATTTGAATCATGGCTGCCGGATTGGACTTAACCCAGATTTCTGGGGTCCAAACTGGTTTTGGTAGTTTTAGGTCACCAAATTTGGGTGGCCAAATGACTTGGTTAATGGCACAATTTGGGTTTGTATTCTTCATGAAAGTTTTAGGTCTATATCTCAGCTGTCCACTGGTAAAGTTTCAGGTCATTTAGATTTGCCTAGCTCAAGTTATGGCCAAATGAACAAACACTGTTCATTTGGTCATTTTTGTACAGGTCAGACTGAGAAAATCCGGATTTGGTCAATTTGTTCACTAGGTTTTGGTCACTTTTTGGGCATGATTCGTAAATGAAAAATGTTCCATTTTGCGTCTATTTTCATTCCCAATTGATCTCATACCAATTGGACTTGTAAATTTTCAGTTTTGGTCCCTCAAAAGGACCTTGGTCCCTCAAAAGGACCTTGGTCCTGCTGCCTGCAGTATGACCATTCTCAATCCGAATTCACTCTCACTTCCAACACTTCGAACACATCTCAATTGGTCGCAAATGACCATTTTTCATCTCAAACCAAGTCCAACACACCATTTAACTAATTCTCACACTTTTGGCTTCCAAAACCCTAGATGCCAAAACCTTAGTTCACCTATTTGATGCATTTAACTAATTTCAGGCATACTAGCATTACTTCTATACTCATGTAAAGTTACCTTCACTTTGAATTCAATCAAATTCATGCACACACATCAAAACCCTAGCTGGCTGAATTTTCCTTTAATCCTCCAACAATTAATTTCTTTTCATTTTAAGCATAATTCTAAGTTAGTTAAGCTATAAATACAATAATTAAACTGTAAATTCCAAATTTAGCTACTAACCTTAAATGAAGCTTTTCAATCTTCAATTTCCTCAACTTTTTCTTCTTTCTTTCTCCTTTAACCTTCTTTCCAAGATTTGCTTATAATTTTTTTTCAAGAAAATTAAAGGATTTATGGTGGAATTTAGTGTTTAGAAAGCTTAAAAATAAGCTTTCATGGAGGAAAATTTGAGAGAGAGAACTTGGGATAGAGGGAGATGGCAATGGAAGATGAAGTCCTCTTTTTTTTTTTTTCTTTTCTTTTATGAGTTAGTAAGACCACAAATTTAAATTAAATAAATTTTAATTATAATAATTATGGCATCATGCATGATGTCATCTCTTTGCACCTTTTTTATTTTCTTTTTTTTTTCCATTAGTTCTTTAATTTAATTTTTAATCCCAAAATTTTCTTTTCTCCGATTTTATTTGACAGTTAGGTCAGGAGTCAGCTCTCGGGGTGAATTGATCAAATTGCCCCTCGCTGGTTCAACCCAGTTTGCAAATAATTCAATATTTCTTCCAGCTCCCTGACCTAATTATTTGACTGACTTAACAATTCTTTTTCGTGATTTTCTCTTTTCCACTATGTTCGTAATAGTCCTAAGGACCCCAGCGTCACATTTTACGATTCGAAATTTGAGTTTAAATTGACTTCGCAATCCTTCCCGAGAAGGTCACCCATCATTGTGCCTCTCGGCTCGTTTAACTTCTTATGTTTTGTTTTTTTTATTTATACTTAACTAATTGGCAATTACTAATTATTTGTGTTCAGGGCTTATCCAGTTGTCTTAAGTATGGTTCTAATCCCCTCAGTTGTCTTAACCGACACTGATCACCGTAATAGTGAAATATACCAGGCTATGCAAATAGGGGTGTTACAATTCTTCCCCCCTTAAAATAATTTCATCCTCAAAATTTTACCTGGTATCAGTCTTTGAACAATTGTGGGTGCTGTCTCTTCATGTCCTATTCACGCTCCTAAGTAGCTTCCTGGCTTGAATGATGAATCCTTAAGACTTTAACCAATACTATTTACTCATCGATTGCTCACCTCATTTGCCAAGTTTCTTATGAGCTTTTGTCATAAGTTAGATTCAAATTCATTTCAATTTTAGAGGTAAGCAAATCTGTGTGCCAGTGGATCCACTCTTTCTAGGACCTCGTACGATCCTATGGGTGAGAACTTAGTTTTACTCTTTTTTTATCAAATCTCTTGATCATTTGATGCAACATTCAGTTTAATTTAGAATATTTTAGTCTTTTCTTGCTGTTGTTTTAGCAATTATTTTCCTTTGTAGTCTCGTTTTTTTTTAAAATGACCTTTTCGGTCATAAATGAACTGCTTATCTCTTTCTTAACCCTAGGTCCATGCCATCTCTACTTATGACCAAGGCCTATGTGTCATTTTGCACTATCTTGTTTGCTTTGATTTAACTTATTTCTTTTTTTGATAAAATAGTTCAGTATATCGTTACGCGACTAAAGTAGATTGTTTGCCCTGGTGGCAATTCCTCATCTACTGTTTTTCTCATTTCTTACTGTTTTATTTGTTTCTCTTTTTTCATTCCACAACTCAACTTTAATTATTTTATTCCTTAACTTGACTGTCGACTCATAATTTAACACCTCTTATCGTCCCTAATAAATCCACTATACTTCAATATTACTTTGATTTGGTCCTCTGACCATTCTGGTCAACACTTTAACTAATATTCATAACGTTTCTTTATTACATTTGCACCAACTATTCTAATTTATACTTCCACAACTCTTTTATCTATCAATATTCTATGGCTTATTATCCGCTGGTTTGCAATTATTACCTTTTTTTTTTTGAACCATAAACAATTCTTCAATCTTAAGAAGGAAGTCTACCGGACTCCCCTTTTTTCCATGCTATTCAAAAGTTTTGCTTTAATTATAATCTAATCCTTATGATCCGCACAATAAAATTGTGCTCTTCTTAAAGAATACCTAGCCAACTAGCTCCTATCGAATTACTGTTATCAGTAGAATATCATTTCTTAACTGTTTTATAAGTTATAATTGTCATCCATAGCATCCTGTCTCTTCTAGGGGAACAAAATTATATTTTGTGTATTACTGCTACATAAATAGAATACTGTTCCTTACTAAACTTTGAGCAAAAGATCCATTGCAATACCAAAACAACTATAAACCCCATATCAGAGACTAGATGACTTAGCCCTATATGTGTTATTTTTAAATTTTTACCATGCTAAAATCTCTAGTCCCATAACAATTCCTGATGTACTGTAATTCATGCTAGGGTAATGGAGTCTTTAACTCTCACTACCTTGCAAGCATGAGCTTTTGATATTCTAATTATAGAGTTTTAAATCTCGAATTAGGATTTTCAAACTTAGTTCTAGTAATAAAACTCTATTCTGGTATATTTGTACCAGAGCGAAAGTCATTTATAACTATTCTTATCCTTATGTACTATTAGGTAGTACGTAGCTCTACACAATAAATCTCAAGTCAGTACTGTAATCTGCAACTTACAGCACAAACATAAAGAATATTGCATAGTTACTATGATACATCCCAATATATCAAACTTCCCTATGTCTTATTTCTTTCAAATCCACTAATATCTTAAACTTTTTTTAATTATGGTACTTACTGACATCTATCAACTGCAGTACATTTACTTCCATCTAGGGCAGATATATTGCTATAACTTACTTTTTGGTTCTCTTGCCTTACCTAATTAGGCTTACTAATTAACTTTATAACTTATCGTAGTCTAGGAGATGTCTCTCACTTGAAACTTTTCCAAAATTAATTTGATTCACGCTTATTATCATAATTTTTATCCTAAAAGACTAATTACTAACACATTAAAATTTATCTCCATGCAAGGGAATAGCAGTAGAACATATAATTTAAGCATTAGCATATAAACAAGTAGAGCCGGAATCAAATAGTACATAATTATTCCTTTCACAAGTTAAGAACATATCGGTAACTACATCTGAAGTCTCTGCTTCTTCCCCTCGATGCATGGTGTTCCCTCTTTCTAATATATTCCTCTGCTCGGGTTGGTCCATTGTGCGAGGATTACCTAAAGTGTTGTCTCTACTTCTGCCTCTGCCCCTACTAACTATTAATGAGCCTCTAAAATCAGAACCTTGGACTGATTCCTCTAGTGTAGTATGTGGTGTAAATCGAAGTGCGCTAGTGCAATCTCGAGCGAAATATCCGATTCCACCACAATTGAAGCAGGCTCCAATGACCCTATGGCAAATACCCCCATGAAATTTCCCTTAAACATCACAGATACGGATAAGGTAGGAACTTCTGGTTCTTTGACGAATGGTTCTTAATTGCTTCCGCCTTGAAGATCCGCCTCTGTCATACTTAGGAGCTCAGGGTCCCTCAAAATCTTTTCTGTTTCCCAAATTACTACTCAAACTTTGACCAATGGATTTCCCACTTTTCTCTTCTACATGCTGCTTTTGAGGAGGTTGGGTTTGTACTTGGGTCTAGGCTGACAGATTATCAGCCATTTGCTGAAAGAACATAGCCATTTGCTGGGTCATTTGTGCAGTAATTTGTATATGAGGGACTGGTGCAGTTGGACCTCCAACGCTCTGCGAAACTGGGGCCCCTCCTTGTAAGTTAGTTGTATCAGACTGCTCTACCATTTTATCCCCCTTGTCCATATCAATTCACAGGATTTTTTTTTTCTATTTCCTGTATAACCAACACAAGGAGATTTCTCCCTATTAGTTCATATTTATGGTGTAAATGTACTATATGTATCAAATATTTGAGCAATTATACTTATCGAAAAATATTTCAAATTCACAGTTCAAAATTTAGTTTAAAACTTTTGCTCTGATACCACTAAACTTGTCACACCCTACTCCTCGTAAGATGTAACATGCTCCCGTAGTACACCTAATGAATTACCATACTTCGCCTACCGATAACCCATTAAATATATTACAAAGGATTTTAAAACAATTTTCGTTTATTTTTAAATTGATGGGTAAAATTTTTCTCAAATTTTAAAAACCTTTATTTAAAGTCCAAACATAAATTAAATTCTTAAATATTTAAAATCTTAGCAATTTTTACAAAAATTTCGGTAGAGTGTCGTCTATATTTTGAGAAAACAGTTCTACAAAACCTGAAAATAAAGACACTCCTAATATATTTCTCAATCCCAACTCCATTATTCAATCTCATTTCACAAATCCGCATAAACCACTCAATACACAGTGTAAATTAAATCAAATATTAAAACATCTCATTGAGGTAAACAAATTAATTTTCACATTTATGGGAGCATTAAAATTTAATAGTGCAAAACTTTATAAGTATATATATAAAATCTCAAGATAATATTACAATAATTTGTATTTGATTACAATCAATATATATATATATATATATATATATATATATATTACAAAAGAGTTGGTACAACTGCTCAAAGTAAATTTCATACATATAATTACAGAATTACATCAAAATCTAAAGTACAAGGGTATACCTATATATATATATATATATATATATATATATATATATATATTACAAAAGAGTTGGTACAACTGCTCAAAGTAAATTTCATACATATAATTACAGAATTACATCAAAATCTAAAGTACAAGGGTATACCTATGATATACCCGAGGATAATCTCACCGTGTCTTTCAGTAACCTCGCTCAGCTGCTCTATATTTTCTTTCACCTGCGACAGCATACAAAGTTATCGCTGAGTGGTGAACTCAGTGGTGCACAAACTAATAATTTAAAACTTAATACAAATTATTCTTAACAATTCATAATGAATAAAAATTTAAAATTTCTAAATTCTTCAAAATCCATGACATTCAAAGATCAATATTTTCATTCATGGAAATTATTCATTTGAATAACATTTTGATCAAATAATAACTATTTATTTACATTTCTTTTAAATTCCGAAACAATACAAAAATATTTTGGATCACTAACAAATTATTTATTTCAATCACAATTTATCAAATTATGCATAATTCAAAGGGCGTTGCCAACAATCCACACAGTTGAACCAATGACCCAAAATTCAAATAGATGCCGTGTTGTACACCACGATATTTCACACTCTCCCAATAACCGAGGCTAAAAGGGAGGAACAAAGACTAGCTAGTAAATATGAGTACTCATTCAAACTCTTCCCCAACTGGCAAGCCAGAGAGGAAGAAACTCGCCCCATCTAGTGGAGGAGATACCACTCTAGACAAGCTAATGAGAATTCACAACATATTTTGCCATGTTAACAGTGGTTTCAAATCATATTCAAAACAATTCCTATTTAAAAAGTATTTACAAATCATGAACATATTAAATCATCATAAATTCATGCTCAAGGTTGGCAACACATCAAACTTAAAATTTACGATTCTCAAGACTAAGCAATAAATCCTTAAATGCATAAGAAAATTTACATTTAATTTATACAATTTTATTCAACAAACTATAATTCTCAACACATCAAAATTTATAAATCATAAAATAAACTTGTTCAAATCGATTTAGAAGTAAAAATATAACAAAAGAGTTAGTTGTGCACAAACCTTAAGCGAATCGCCTCTTGGCTTTGACTCGATTCCTCGGGTTCTTTCTCGGTGTTCTTTTCAACTGAAACACATAGTTTTACAGTGTTTCAGTATCATAACTCATCGTAAATCCAAAAATAAATTCAAATTCACTTATACCTAGCTTTAATATGCTAAACTTGGTGTTCTTTAAATTTTGTATTTCGATATTACTATTCATGATACCATTGAAGTCAATTTGTTCACTTTCTAATGGTTAATAGGTATGGGAATTCTAAATTCACCCACATACCAAATTTTGGTTACCTAATTTGTTCGTTTTGGTTATTTTCTCAAATTTTAAGTCTTTTTGGCAAATTTGCAAATTTTCAGTTTTGGTGTCTTATGTTGCACTGTTCTATTGGTCATTTTTCTTTTAGAATTTGGCAAAACTTTTTTCACAGAAAATGTTCCCTATTGTCTTAAATTTTTTCTCCTTTTTGAATCACTCCATTTGGAGTTTTGTAGCTCAAGTTATAGCCATTTGAATCATGGCTGTCGGATTGGACTTAACCTAGATTTCTGGGCACCAAACTGGTTCTGGTAGTTTTAGGTCACCAAATTTGGATGGTCAAATGACTTGGTTAATGGCATAATTTGGGTTTGTATTCTTCATGAAAGTTTTAGGTCTATATCTCAGCTATCCACTGGTAAAATTTCAGGTCATTTAGACCTGCCTAGCTCACCTTATGGCCAAATGAACAAACATTGTTCATTTGGTCATTTTTGTACAGGTCAGACTGAGAAAATCTGGATTTGGTCAATTTGTTCACTAGGTTTTGGTCACTTTTTGGGCATGATTCCTAAATGAAAAATGTTCCATTTTGTGTCTACTTTCATTCCCAATTGGTCTCATACCAATTGGACTTGCAATTTTTCAGTTTTGGTCCCTCAAAGGGACCTTGGTCCTGCTGCCTGTAGTATGACCATTCTCAATCCGAATTCACTCTCACTTCCAACACTTACAACACATCTCAATTAATTACAAATGACCATTTGTCATCTCAAACCAAGTCCAACACACCATTTAACCAATTCTCACACTTTAACTAATATTCATAACGTTTCTTTATTACATTTGTACCAACTATTCTAATTTTTACTTCCACAACTCTTTTATCTATCAATATTCTATAGCTTGTTATCCGCTGGTTTGCGATTATTAGCTTTTTTTTTTTTTTTGAAACATAAACAATTCTTCAATCTTAAGAAGGAAGTCTACCGGACTCCCCTTTTTTCCATGCTATTCAAAAGTTTCGCTTTAATTCTAATCTAATCCTTATGATTCGCACAATAAAATTGTGCTCTTCCTAAAGAATACCTGGCCAACTAGTTCCTATCGAATTACTGTTATCAGTAGAATATCATTTCTTAACTATTTTATAAGTTATAATTGTCACCCATAGCATCCTGTCTCTTCTGGGGGAACAGAATTATATTTTGTGTATTACTGCTACACAAATAGAATACTCTTCCTTACTAAACTTTGAGCAAAAGATCCATTTCAATACCAAAACAATTATAAACCCCATATCGAAGACTGGATGACTTAGTCCTATAGGTGTTATTTTTAAATTTTTACCATGCTAAAATCTCTAGTCCCATAACAATTCCCGATGTACTGTAATTCATGCTAGGGTAATAAAGTCTTTAACTCTCACTACCTTGCAACCGTGATCTTTTGATATTCTAATTATAAAGTTTTAAATCCCGAATTAGGATTTTCAAACTCAGTTCTAGTAATAAAACTCTATTCTAGTATATTTGTACCAGAGCGAAAGTCATTTATAACTACTCTTATCCTTATGTACTATTAGGTAGTACGTAGCTCTACACAATAAATCTCAAGTCAGTACTGTAATCTGCAGCTTACAGCACAAACATCAAGAATATTGCATAATTACTACGATACATCCCAATAGATCAGACTTCCCTATGTCTTATTTCTTTCAAATCCACTAATATCTTAAACTTATTTTGATCATGGTACTTACTGACTTCTATCAACAGTAGTACCTTTACTTCCATCTAGGGCAGATATATTGCTATAACTTACTTTTTGGTCCTCTTGCTTTACCTAATTAGGCTTCCTACTTAACTTTATAACTTATCATAGTCTAGGAGATTTCTCTCACTAGAAACATTTCCAAAATTAATTCCATTCACGTTTATTATCATAATTTTTATCCTAAAAGACTAATTACTAACACATTAAAATTTATCTCCATGGAAGGGAATAGCAGTAGAACATATAATTTTAGCATTAGCATATAAACAAGTAGAGCCGGAATCAAATGGTACATAATTATTCTTTTCACAAGTTAAGAACATACCGGCAACTATATCTGAAGTCTCTGTTTCTTCCCCTCGATGCATGGCGTTCCCTCTTTCTAATGTATTCCTCTGCTCGGGTTGGTCCATTGTGCGAGGATTACCTGAAATGTTGTCTCTACTTCTGCCTCTGCCCCTACTAACTATTAATGAGCCTCTAAAATCAGAACCTTAGACTGATTCCTCTGGTGTAAATCGACGTGCGCTAGTACAATCTTGAGTGAAATGTCCGATTCCACCACAATTGAAGCAGGCTCCAATGACCCTATGGTAAATACCCCTATGAAATTTCCCACAAATGTCACAAATAAGGATGGGGTAGGAACTTCTAGTTCTTTGATGAATGGTTCTTGATTGCTTCTGCCTTGAAGATCTGCCTTTGTCATACTTAGGAGATTGGGGTCCCTCAAAATCTTTTCTCTTTCCCAAATTACTACTCAAACTTTGATCGATGAGTTTCCCACTTTTCTCTTTTTCATGCTGCTCTTCAGAGGGTTAGGTTTGTACTTAGGTCTAGGCTAACAGATTATCAGCCATTTGCTGAAAGAACATGGCCATCTGCTGGGCCGTTTGTGCAGTAATTTGTATAGAAGGGACTGGTGCAGTTGGACCTCCAACGCTCCTCAGCTGGGCCCCTCTTTGTCGTTAGGCATGTCATCGCTCTCTTTGTTTTATCCCCCTTGTCCATATCAATTCACAAGATGTTTTTTTTCTATTTCCTGTACAACCAACACAAGGAGATTTCTCCCTATTAGTTCATA
This sequence comes from Hevea brasiliensis, assembly GCF_030052815.1. Taxonomy (NCBI): domain Eukaryota; kingdom Viridiplantae; phylum Streptophyta; class Magnoliopsida; order Malpighiales; family Euphorbiaceae; genus Hevea; species Hevea brasiliensis. The sequence continues at coordinate 42,138,235 of NC_079501.1, forward strand.
TTTATGATGTAAATGTACAATATGTATCAAATATTCGAGCAGTTGTACTTATCGAAAAATATTTCAAATTCACAGTTCAAAATTTACTTTAAAATTTTTGCTCTGATACCACTAAACATGTCACACCCTACTCCTCATAAGATATAACATGCTCCCGTAGTACACCTAATGAATTACCGCACTTCGCCTATCGATAACCCATTAAATATACTACAAGAGATTTTAAAACAATTTTTGTTCATTTTTAAATTGGTGGGTAAAATTTTTCTCAAATTTTAAAAACCTTTATTTAAAGTCCAGACATCAATTAAATTCTTAGATATTTAAAATCTTTGCAATTTTTACAAAAATTTCGGCAGAGTGCCGTCTATATTTTGAGAAAACAGTTCTTCAAAACCTAAAAATAAAGAAACTCCCAATATATTTCTCAATCCCAACTCTATTATTCAATCTAATTTCACAAATCCGCATAAACCACTCAATACACAGTGTAAATTAAATCAAATAACAAAACATCTCATTAAGGTAAACAAATTAATTTTCACATTCATGGGAGCATTAAAATTTAATAGTGCAAAACTTTATAAGTATATAAAATCTCAAGATAATATTACAATAATTTATATTTGATTACAATCGAAATATATATATATTACAAAAGAGTTGGTACAACTGCTCAAAGGAAATTTCATACATATAATTATAGAATTACATCAAAATCTAAAGTACAAGGGTATACCTATGATATACCCGAGGATAATCTCACTGTGTCTTTCAGTAACCTCTCTCAGCTGCTCTATATTTTCTTTCACCTGCGACAGTGTACAAAGCTATCGCTGAGTGGTGAACTCAGTGGTGCACAAACTAATAATTTAAAACTTAATACAAATTATTCTTAACAATTCATAATGAATAAAATTTTAAAATTTCTAAATTCTTCAAAATCCATGACATTCAAAAATCAATATTTTCATTCATGCAAATTATTCATTTGAATAACATTTTGATCAAATAGTAACTATTTATTTACATTTCTTTCAAATTTTGAAACAATACAAAAATATTTTGGATCACTAACAAATTATTCATTTCAATCACAATTTATCAAATTATGCATAATTTAAAGGCCATTGCCAACAATCCACACAGTTGAACCCATGACCTTAAATTCAAATAGATGCCGTGTTGTACACCACGATATTTCACACTCTCCCAATAACCGAGACTAAAAGGGAGGAACAAAGACTAGCTAGTATATATGAGTACTCATTCAAACTCTTCCCCAACTGGCAAGCCAGACAGGAAGAAATTCACCCCATCTAGTGGAGGAGATACCTCACTAGACAAGCTAATGAGAATTCACAACATATTTTGCCATGTCAACTGTGGTTTCAAATCATATTCAAAACAATTTCTATTTACAAAAGTATTTACAAATCATGAACATATTAAATTATCATAAATTCATGCTCAAGGTTGGCAACACATCAAACTTAAAATTTACGATTCTCAAAACCATGCAATAAATCCTTAAATGCATAAGAAAATTTACATTTAATTTATACAATTTTATTCAACAAACTATAATTCTCAACACATCAAAATTTATAAATCATAAAATAAACTTGTTCAAATCGATTTAGAAGTAAAAATATAACAAAAGAGTTAGTTGTGCACAAACCTTAAGCGAGTCGCCTCTTGGCTTTGACTCGATTCCTCAGGTTCTTTCCCTGTGTTCTTTTTAACTGAAACACACAGTTTCACAGTGTTTTAGTATCATAACTCATCGTAAATCCAAAAATAAATTCAAATTCACTTATACCTAGCTTTAATATGCTAAACTTGGCATTCTTTAAATTTTGTATTTCGAGGTTACTATTTATGATACTATTCAAGTCAATTTGTTGACTTTCTAATGCTTAATAAGTAACGGAATTCTAAATTCACCCACATACCATATTTTGGTTACCTAATTTGTTGGTTTTGGTTGTTTTCTCAAACTTTAAGTCTTTTAGGCAAATTTGCAAATTTTCAGTTTTGGTGTCTTATGTTGCACTATACCATTGGTCATTTTTCATTTAGAATTTGGCAAAACTTTCTTCATAGAAAATGTTTCCTATTGTCTTAACTTTTTTCTTCTTTTTAAATCACTCCATTTGGAGTTTTGTAGCTCAAGTTATAGCCATTTGAATCATGGCTGCCGGATTGGACTTAACCCAGATTTTTGGGCACCAAACTGGTTTTGGCAGTTTTAGGTCACCAAATTTGGGTGGCCAAATGACTTGGTTAATGGCATAATTTGGTTTTGTGCTCTTCATGAAAGTTTTAGGTCTATATCGCAGCTGTCCACTGGTAAAATTTCAGGTCATTTAGACTTGCCTAGCTCAAGTTATGGCCAAATGAACAAATACTGTTCATTTGGTCATTTTTGTATAGGTCAGACTGAGAAAATCTGGATTTGGTCAATTTGTTCATTAGGTTTTGGTCACTTTTTGGCATGATTCCTAAATGAAAAATGTTCCATTTTATGTCTATTTTCATTCCCAATTAGTCTGATAACAATTGGACTTGTAAATTTTCAGTTTTGGTCCCTCAAAGGTACCTTGGTCCTGCCGCCTGCAGTATGACCATTCTCAATCCGAATTCACTCTCACTTCCAACACTTCCAACACATTGCAATTGGTCACAAATGACCATTTTTCATCTCAAACCAAGTCCAACACACCATTTGACCAATTCTCACACTTTTGGCTTCCAAAACCCTAGATGCTAAAACCCTAGTTCATCTATTTGATGCATTTAACTAATTTCAAGCATACTAGCATTACTTCTATACTCATGTAAGCTTATCTTCACTTTGAATTCAATCAAATTCATGCACACACATCAAAACCCTAGCTGGCTGAATTTTCCTTTAATCCTCCAACAATTAATTTCTTTTCATTTTAAGCATAATTCTAAGTTAGTTAAGCTATAAATACAATAATTAAACTATAAATTCCAAATTTAGCCACTAACCTTAAATAAAGCTTTTCAATCTTCAATTCCCTCAACCTTTTCTTCTTTCTTTCTCCTTTAACATTCTTTCCAAGATTTGCTTATAATTTTTCTTCATGAAAATTAAAGGATTTATGGTGGAATTTAGTGTTTAGAAAGCTTAAAAATAAGCTTTCATGGAGGAAATTTTGAGAGAGAGAACTTGGGAGAGAGAGAGACAGCAATGGAAGATGAAGTCCCCATTGTTTTTTCTTTTCTTTTCTTTTATGAGTTAGTAAGACCACAAATTTAAATTAAATAAATTTTAATTATAATAATTATGGCATTATGCATGATGTCATCTCTTTTCACACTTTTCATTTTCCTTTTTTTTTTCCATTAGTTCTTTTATTTAATTTTCGATCCCAAAATTTTCTTTTCTCTGATTTTATTTGACAGTTAGGTCAGGAGTCAGCTCTCGGAGTCAATTGACTAAATTGCCACTCGCCGGTTCAACCCAGTTTGCAAATAATTTAATATTTCTTCCGGCTCCCTGACCTAATTATTTGACTGACTTAACAATTCTTTTTCATGATTTTCTCTTTTTCACTATGTTCATAATAGTCCTAAAGACTGCAGCGTCTCATTTTACGGTTCAAAATTTGAGTTTAAATTGACTTCGCAATCCTTCCTGAGAAGGTCACCCATCGTTATGCCTCTCGGCTCATTTAACTTCTTATGTTCTGTTTTTCTTATTTATACTTAACTAATTGGCAATTACTAATTATTTGTGTTCAGGGCTTATCTAGTTGTCTTAAGTGTGTTTCTAATCCCCTCAATTTTCTGGACCAACACCGATCACCGGAATAGTGAAATATACCAGGCTATGCAAATAGGGGTGTTACAATTCTTCCCCCCTTAAAATAATTTTGTCCTCGAAATTTTACCTAGTATCAGTCTCTGAACAGTTGTGGGTGCTGTCTCTTCATGTCCTATTCACGCTCCTAAGTAACTTTCTGGCCTGAATGATAATTCCTTAGCACTTTAACCAATACTATTTACTCATCGATTGCTCACCTCATGTTCCAAGTTTCTTATGAGCTTCTGTCATAAGTTAGATTCAAATTCATTTCAATTTTAGAGGTAAACAAATCTGTGTGCTAGTGGATCCACTCTTTCTAGGACCTCGTACGATCCTATGGGTGAGAACTTAGTTTTACTCTTTTATTATCAAATCTCTTGATCATTTGATGCAACCTTCAGTTTAATTTAGAATATTTTAGTCCTTTCTTGCTGTTGTTTTAGCAATTATTTTCCTTTGTAGTCTCTTTTTTTTTCTTCTTTTTAAATGACCTTGTTGGTAAAAAATGAACTGCTTATCTCTTTCTTAACCAGAGGTCCATAACCATTATCCTGCCATCTCCATTTATGACCAAGACTTATGTGTCATTTTGCACTATCTTATTTGCTTTGATTTAGCTTATTTCTTTTTTTGATAAAATAGTTCGGTATATCGTTCTGCGTCTAAAGTAGATTGTTTGCCCTGATGGCAATTCCTCATTTAGTGTTTTTCTCATTTCTTACTGTTCTATTTGTTTCTATTTTTTCATTCCACAACTAAACTTTAATTATTTTTTTCCGTAACTTGACTGTCGAGTCATAATTTAACACCTCTTATCATCCCTAATAAATCCACTATACTTCAATATTACTTTGATTTGGTCCTCTGACCATTCTAGTCAACACTTTAACTAAAATTCATAACGTTTCTTTATTACATTTGCACCAACTATTCTAATTTTTACTTCCACAACTCTTTTATCTATCAATATTCTATAGCTTATTATCCACTGGATTGCGATTATTACCTTTTTTTTTTTTTTTGAACCATTAACAATTCATCAATCTTAAGAAGGAAGTCTACCGGACTCCCCTTTTTTCCATGCTATTTAAAAGTTTTGCATTAATTCTAATCTAATCCTTATTATCCGCACAATGAAATTGTGCTCTTCCTAAAGAATACCAGACCAACTAGTTCCTATCGAATTACTGTTATCAGTAGAATATCATTTATTAACTGTTTTATAAGTTATAATTGTCATCCATAGCATCCTGTCTCTTCTAGGGGAACAAAATTATATTTTGTGTATAACTGCTACACAAATAGAATACTCTTCCTTACTAAACTTTGAGCAAAAGATCCATTGCAATACCAAAACAACTATAAACCCCATATCGGAGACTGGATGACTTAGTCCTATAGGTGTTATTTTTAAATTTTTACCATGCTAAAATCTCTAGTCCCATAACAATTCCTAATGTACTGTAATTCATGCTAGGGTAATGGAGTCTTTAACTCTCACTACCTTGCAAGCGTGATCTTTTGATATTCTAATTATAAAGTTTTAAATCCCGAATTAGGATTTTCAAACTCAGTTCTAGTAATAAAACTCTATTCTAGTATATTTGTGCCAGAGAGAAAGTCATTTATAACTATTCTTATCCTTATGTACTATTAGGTAGTATGTAGCTCTACACAATAAATCTCAAGTTAGTACTGTAATCTACAGCTTACAGCACAAACATTAAGAATATTGTATAGTTACTACGATACATCCCAATAGATCAAACTTCCCTATGTCTTATTTCTTTCAAATTCACTAATATCTTAAAATTATTTTGATTATGGTACTCACTGACATCTATCAACAGTAGCACCTTTACTTCCATATAGGGCAGATATATTGCTATAACTTACTTTTTGGTCCTCTTGCCTTACCTAATTAGGCTTACTAATTAACTTTATAACTTAACGTAGTCTAGGAGATGTCTCTCACTAGAAACTTTTCTAAAATTAATTCCATTCATGCTTATTATCGTAATTTTTATCCTAAAAGACTAATTACTAACACATTAAAATTTATCTCCATGGAAGGGAATAGCAGTAGAACATATAATTTTAGCATTAGCATATAAACAAGTAGAGCCGGAATCAAATAGTACATAATTATTCCTTTCACAAGTTAAAAACATACCGGCAACTACATTTGAAGTCTCTGCTTCTTCCCCTCGATGCATGGCGTTCCCTCTTTCTAATGTATTCCTCTGCTAGGGTTGGTCCATTGTGTGAGGATTACCTGAAGTGTTGTCTCTACTTCTGCCTCAGCCCTACTAACTATTAATGAGCCTCTAAAATCAGAACCTTGGACTGATTCCTCTGGTGTAAATTGACGTGCGCTAGTACAATCTTGAGTGAAATGTTCGATTCCGCCACAATTGAAGCAGGCTCCAACGACCCTATGGCAAATACCCCCCATGAAATTTCCCACAAATGTCACAGATACGGATAGGGTAGGAACTTCTAGTTCTTTAACGAATGGTTCTTGATTGCTTCCGCCTTGAAGATCCGCTTCTATTATACTTAGGAGCTCGGGGTCCCTCAAAATCTTTTCTCTTTCCTAAATTACTACTCAAACTTTGACCGATGGGTTTCCCACTTTTCTCTTTTTCATGCTGCTCTTGAGGGGGTTGGGTTTGTACTTGAGTCTGGGCTGACAGATTATCAGCCATTTGCTGAAAGAATATGGCCATCTGCTGGGCCATTTGTGCAGTAATTTGTATAGGAGGGACTGGAGCAATTGGACCTCCAACGCTCTGCGAAACTGGGGCCCCTCCTTGTACTTTAGCTGTATCAGAATGCTCTACCGTTTTATCCTCCTTCTCCATAACAATTCACAGAATTTTTTTTTTCTATTTCCTATACAACCAACACAAGGAGATTTCTCTCTATTAGTTCATATTTATGATGTAAATGTACTATATGTATCAAATATTCGAGCAGTTGTACTTATCGAAAAATATTTCAAATTCACAGTTCAAAATTTACTTTAAAACTTTTGCTCTGAAACCACTAAACATGTCACACCCTACTCCTTGTAAGATGTAACATGCTCCCATAGTACACCTAATGAATTACCGTACTTCGCCTACCGATAACCCATTAAATATACTGTAAGGGATTTTAAAATAATTTTCGTTCATTTTTAAATTGGTGGGTAAAATTTTTCTTAAATTTTAAAAACCTTTATTTAAAGTCCAAACATAAATTAAATTTTTAGATATTTAAAATCTTCACAATTTTTACAAAAATTTCGGCAGAGTGCCGTCTATATTTTGAGAAAACAGTTCTTCAAAACCTGAAAATAAAGACACTCCTAATATATTTCTCAATCCCAACTCCATTATTCAATCTCATTTCACAAATCCGCATAAACCACTCAATACACAGTGTAAATTAAATCAAATATTAAAACATCTCATTGAGGTAAACAAATTAATTTTCACATTCATGGGAGCATTAAAATTTAATAGTGCAAAACTTTATAAGTATATAAAATCTCAAGATAATATTACAATAATTTGTATTTGATTACAATCGAAATATATATATATAAATTACAAACAAGTTGGTACAACTTCTCAAAGGAAATTTCATACATATAATTACAGAATTACATTAAAATCTAAAGTACAAGGGTATACTTATGATATACCCGAGGATAATCTCACCGTGTCTTTCAGTAACCTCTCTCAGCTGCTCTACATTTTCTTTCACTTGCAATAGCATACAAAGCTATCACTGAGTGGTGAACTCAGTGGTGTACAAACTACTAATTTAAAACTTAATACAAATTATTTTTAACAATTCATAATGAATAAAAATTTAAAATTTCTAAATTCTTCAAAATCCTTGACATTCAAAAATCAATATTTTCATTCATGTAAATTATTCATTTGAATAACATTTTGATCAAATAGTAACTATTTATTTACATTTCTTTTAAATTCCGAAACAATACAAAAATATTTTGGATCACTAACAAATTATTTATTTCAATCACAATTTATCAAATTATGCATAATTTAAAGGGCGTTGCCAACAATCCATACAGTTGAACCCATGACCCAAAATTCAAATAGATGCCGTGTTGTACACCATGATATTTCACACTCTCCCAATAACCGAGGCTAAAAGGGAGGAACAAAGACTAGCTAGTATATATGAGTACTTATTCAAACTCTTCCCCAACTGGCAAGCCAGAGCGGAAGAAACTCACCCCATCTAGTGGAGGAGATACCTCACTAGACAAGCTAATGAGAATTCACAATATATTTTGCCATGTCAACTGTGGTTTCAAATCATATTCAAAACAATTCCTCTTTACAAAAGTATTTACAAATCATGAAAATATTAAATCATCATAAATTCATGCTCAAGGTTGGCAACACATTAAACTTAAAATTTACGATTCTCAAAACTATGCAATAAATCGTTAAATGCATAAGAAAATTTGCATTTAATTTATACAATTTCATTCAACAAACTATAATTCTCAACACATCAAAATTTATAAATCATAAAATAAACTTGCTCAAATCGATTTAGAAGTAAAAATATAACAAAAGAGTTAGTTATGCACAAACCTTAAGCGAGTCGCCTCTTGGCTTTGACTCGATTCCTCGGGTTTTTTCCCGGTGTTCTTTTCAATTAAAACACACAGTTTCACAGTGTTTCAATATCATAACTCATCGTAAATCCAAAAATAAATTCAAATTCACTTATACCTAGCTTTAATATGCTAAACTTGGCGTTCTTTAAATTTTGTATTTCGATATTACTATTCATGATACTATTCAAGTCAATTTGTTGACTTTCTAATGCTTAATAGGTATGGGAATTCTAAATTCACCCACATACCACATTTTGGTTACCTAATTTGTTGGTTTTGGTTGTTTTCTCAAATTTTAAGTCTTTTAGGTAAATTTGCAAATTTTCAGTTTTGGTGTCTTATGTTGCACTATTCCATTGGTCATTTTTCTGTTAGAATTTGGCAAAACTTTCTTCATAGAAAATGTTCCCTATTGTCTTAAATTTATTCTCATTTTTGAATCACTCCATTTGGAGTTTTGTAGCTCAAGTTATAGCCATTTGAATCATGGGTGCCGGATTGGACTTAACCCAGATTTCTGGGCACCAAACTGGTTCTGGCAGTTTTAGGTCACCAAATTTTGAGTGGCCAAATGACTTGGTTAATGGCATAATTTGGGTTTGTGTTCTTCATGAAAGTTTTAGGTCTATATCTCAGCTATCCACTGGTAAACTTTTAGGTTATTTAGACCTGCCTAGCTCAAGTTATGGCCAAGTCATTTTTATACAGGTCAGACTGAGAAAATCCAGATTTGGTCAATTTGTTCACTAGGTTTTGGTCACTTTTTGGCATGATTCCTAAATGAAAAATGTTCCATTTTATTTCTGTTTTCATTCCTAATTGGTCTCATACCAATTGGACTTGTAAATTTTCAGTTTTGGTCCCTTAAAGGGACCTTGGTCCTGTTGCCTGCAGTGTGACCATTCTCAATCCGAATTCACTCTCACTTCCAACACTTCCAACACATCTCAATTGGTCACAAATGACCATTTTTCATCTCAAACCAAGTCCAACACACCATTTAACCAATTCTCACACTTTTGGCTTCCAAAACCTTAGATTCCAAAATCCTGGTTCACCTATTTGATGCATTTAACTAATTTCAAGCAGACTAGCATTACTTCTATACTCATGTAAACTTACCTTCACTTTGAATTCAATCAAATTCATGTGCACACTTCAAAAACCTAGCTGGCTGAATTTTCCTTTAATCCTCCAACAATTAATTTCTTTTCATTTTAAGCATATTTCTAAGTTAGTTAAGCTATAAATACAATAATTAAACTATAAATTCCAAATTTAGCTACTAACCTTAAATGAAGCTTTTCAATCTTCAATTCTCTCAACTTTTTCTTCTTTCTTTCTCCTTTAACATTCTTTCCAAGATTTGCTTATAATTTTTCTTCAAGAAAATTAAAGGATTTATGGTGGAATTTAGTGTTTATAAAGCTTAAAAATAAGCTTTCATGGAGGAAATTTTGAGAGAGAGAACTTGGGAGAGAGAGTGATGGCAATGGAAGATGAAGTCCCCTTTTTTTTTTCTTTTCTTTTATGAGTTAGTAAGACCACAAATTTAAATTAAATAAATTTTAATTATAATAATTATGGTATCATGCATGATGTCATGCATGATGTCATCTCTTTTCACCTTTTTCATTTTCTTTTTTTTTTTAAATTTTTCCCTTAGTTCTTTAATTTAATTTTCGATTCTGAAATTTTCTTTTCTCTAATTTTATTTAATAGTTAGGTCAGGAGTTAGCTCTCGGAGTCAATTGACCAAATTGTCCCTCGCCTGTTCAACTCGGTTTATAAATAATTTAATATTTCTTCCGACTCCCTGACCCAATTATTTGACTGACTTAACAATTCTTTTTCATAATTTTATCTTTTCCAGTATGTTCGTAATAGTCCTAAGGACCGCAACGTCACATTTTACGGTTCGAAATTTGAGTTTAAATTGACTTCGCAATCCTTCCCGAGAAGGTCACCCATCGTTATACCTCCCGGCTCTTTTAACTTCTTATGTTCTGTTTTTCTTATTTTTACTTAACTAAATGGCAATTACTAATTATTTGTATTCAGGGCTTATCTAGTTGTCTTAAGTATGGTTCTAATCCCCTCAGTTGTCCGGACCGACACCGGTCACTGGAATAGTGAAATATACCAGGCTATGCAAATAGGGGTATTATACAGACATCCTCATGCGGAATAGCTGTCTAGATATCTCATACCTAGCATTCCTGCTGTGCTTACCATACAACTCTTGCAGGTGAAAGAGGATCTCTATAACACCCCTATTTGCATAGCCTGGTATATTTCACTATTCGGGTGACCGATGTCGGTCTAGACAATTAAGAGGATTAGAACCACACTTAAGATAACTAGATAAGCCCTGAACACAAATAATTAGTAATTGTCAATTAGTAAAGTATAAATAAGAAAAACAGAACACAAGAAGTTAAATGAGCCGAGAGTCACAGTGATGGGTGACCTTCTTGGAAAGGACTGCGAAGTCGATTTAAACTTAAATTTCGAACCATAAAATGTGACGTCGCGGTCCTTAGGATTGTTGCGAACACAGTGGAAAAGAGAAAATCACAAAAAAGAATTGTTAAGCTAATCAAATAATTAGGTCAGGGATCCAGAAGAAATATTGAATTATTTGCAAACCGGGTCGAACTAGTGAGGGGCAATGTAACACCCCTATTTACATAGCCTAGTATATTTTACTGTTCCAGTGACCGGTATCATGAGGGGATTAGAAACACACTTAAGACAACTAGATAAGCCATAAACACAAATAATTAATAATTGCCAATTAGTTAAGTATAAATAAGAAAAACAGAACATAAGAAGTTAAATGAGCCGAGAGTCACAGCGATGGGTGACCTTCTCAGGAAGGATTGCGAAGTTGATTTAAACTCAAATTTTGAGCCGTAAAATGTGACGCTATGGTCCTTAAGACTATTGTGAATACAGTGAAAAAGAGAAAATCATGAAAAAGAATTGTTAAGCCAGTGAAATAATTAGGTCAGGGAGCCGGAAGAAATATTGCATTATTTGCAAACTGGGTCGAACCGGCGAGGGGCAATTTGTTCAATTTACCCCGAGAGCTGACTCCTGACCTAACTGTCAAATAAAATCAGAGAAAAGAAAATTTCAAAATCAGAAATTAAATTAAAGAACTAATGGAAAAATAAATAAGAAAAAAGAGAGGAAAAAGGAAAAGTAAAAAGTGATGACATCATGCATAACATCATGCATGATGCAATAAATATATAATTAATAAATTTAATTAATTTGATTTTATGGTCTTCCATAAGACTAAAAACAAAAAGGAAAAGAAAAAGAAAAAAAAAAGAGACTTATCTTCTTCCTTTGCCGCCCCATATCCCTCTCTCAACTCTCCCTCACCAAACCACCATTAAAGCTCATCTTTGAGCTTGAGAAACTAAAAACCTCACCATAGAAAAATTACTCACCATAGTTAGAACTTGTTTTGGCAACTAGAAAAGGAGATTGAGCAAGAAAGAAAGAAGAAAAGAAAGAAGAAATTGGGTTATTGAACTTCAAAGTTGAGGTAAGCTATTTACTTTGGAATTTTGAGTTTAATACATGTGTTTATAATTGAATGAACTTGGAAATAAGCTTAAAATGAAATGAAAACAAGTATTAGGGGACAAAGTTAAATTTTGGCCAGCTAGGGTTTGATGGTGTATACATGTGTTTTGATTGAATTAGTAGAGTAGGTAAGCTTGAATGGTTTAAGGAAGCATGTTTATAGGTGTTTAATTAGCTAAATGCATCAAATGGCATGAACTAGGGTTTTGGCATCTAGGGTTTTGGAGACAAAAATGTTAGAATGTGTTAAATGGTGTGTTGGACTTGGTTTGAGGTGAGAAATGGTCATTTGAGACCAATTGGAGTATGTTAGAAGTGTTGGAACCAAATGCACATTCGGGTTGCCTAGGGTCATGCTGCAGGTGCACATTCGGGTTGCCTAGGGTCATGCTGCAGGCAGCAGGACCAAGGTCCCTTTGAGGGAATAAAACTGAAAATTTATAAGTCCAATTGGTGTGAGGCCAATTGGGAATGAAAATAGACACAAAATGGAACATTTTTCATTTAGGAATCATGCCCAAAAAGTGACCAAAACCTAGTGAACAAATTGACCAAATCCGGACTTAAGCAGTCTGACCTATACAAAAATAACCAAATGAATAGTATTTGTTCATTTGGCCATTACTTGGGCTAGGCAGGTCTAAATGACTTGAAATTTTACCAGTGGACAGCTGAGATATAGACCTAAAATTTTCATAAAGAACACAAACCCAAATTATGCCCTTAACTAAGTCATTTGGCCTCCCAAAGTTGGTAACCTAAAACTGCCAGAACCAGTTTGGTGCCCAGAAATCTGGGTTAAGTCTAATCCGGTAGCCATGATTCAAATGGCTATAACTTGAGCTACAAAACTCCAAATGGAGTGATTCAAAAAGGAGAATAAATTTAAGAAAATAGGGAACATTTCTATGAAGAAAATTTTGCCAAATTCTAACAGTAAAATGACCAATGGAATAGTGCAACTTAAGACACCAAAACTGAAAATTTGCAAATTGCCTAAAAGACTAAAAATTTGAGTAAACAACTAAAACCAACAAATTTCATAACCAAAATGTGGTATGTGGGTGAAGTTGGAATTCCCATACCCATTAAGCCTTAGAAAGTCAACAAATTGACTTGAATAGTATCGTGAATAGTAACCCCAAAACACAACTTTTAAAGAACGTTAAGTTTAGCACATTAGAGCTAGGTAAAAGTGAATTTAAATTTATTTTTGGACTAATGATGAGTTATGATACTGAAACACTGTGAAACTGTGTGTTTCAGTTGAAAAAAACACCGGGAAAGAACCCGAGGGATCGAGTCAAGGCCAAGAGGCGACTAGCTTAAGGTTTGTGCACAACGTAGAATTTCTGTAAAATTTCTTTTGCATATTGTCTTGAATAATTTTAAATATTGAATTGTGACACCATTGTGATAAAATATTTATTATGCTTTTGATGTAAATTGTTGAAAGTTATTTGTGTATATTTGAGATGGCATAAATGTTTAGTAAATTGTTAAGATAAGTTTTGAAACCACAGTGTCATGACCATATATTTGAACACCTCACTAGCATAACTAGTGGGGGCAATCAGTTTCAAATTTTGATTCCTTCTCTGGCTGAAGTGTTGAGGTGTGTGCCAGTAGAAGAAGAAATTGAATGAATATCCATATATTTGTAGCCTTGTGATGTGACTTCTCCTTAGCCTCTGGCTATTGAGATTATATTTGTTTCGAATGGCATGATATAACTGTGGGTTTTATGAAATTGGTTTTGACACTTCGAAATGAAATTGTATGGATTAAAATCTCATAATTCATGTTTTGTGTTTAATTCTCATGTTTAGTCCAATTTTTGAATAAATATGATTTAAATTCTGCATAAAGATTATTTTAGTATGTTGTGCACCACTGAGTCCTAGTACTCAGCGATGGCTGTTATTACTGTCGCAGATTTAGAAACTAGAGGAGTAGCAGATTGAGCTGCTGAGGACTGAGGAGCTACCTCCTTTGAAGTTATTGGGTATATTTTATACCCTGACTGTAAAAATTTATTTTGATGTATGTAATGTATGTAAAGGTATGGACATGTAAAACTGGTCTTGAGCAGTTTGTATAAAGTTTGTAATAAATTTTAGTTTGGATTTTCCTAATGTAAATTTTTAGTATGATGTATATAAATTGTTTTGTCTTTAATGAAATATGAATGGAGGTATTTTGTTTTAAATTGAATAAAATTGACTAATGGTATTTCGATGATTGTTGAATATTGGAAATTGTGGATTTCAATTTTTGGAAATTGATAAATGATGTTGAAATTGATTGGGATGGTTGTGAATTTGAAGAAGTTGTTGAGACAAATTATTGAAAGTGCTTTTTACAGGAATTTGAAGAACTGTTTTCTCAAAATATAGACGGTACTCTGCTGAAATTTATATAAAATTTGCGGAAAAATAAATGGGACAAAAATTTTATTTTTTAAAACTTTGAATAAAGGATTTTAATACCTATTAGAAAATGCTCACCACTTATAAAAGTAAGAAAATTGTTTTAAAATCCCTTGTAGGGTACTTAATGAGTTATCGGTAGGTAAAGTTCGGTAGTTCATTAGGTATTCGACGGAATCATGTTATGCCTTACAGAGGGGTAACGTGTGACATGTTTTAGTGGTATCAGAGCGAATTTTTAAAGTATGTTTTAACTTATGAATTTATGTCTTTTCTTTGCTAAGTATAGCTGCTCAATGTCCTTATTTGTTACATACAGTGCATTACATCATAAATATGAACTAACGGAGGGAATCTCCTTGTGTTATTTGTTCAGGAGATACCCTAAGGTCAGATTGATATGGAAGAAGGGGATCACTCAGTTGAGCAATCTGTTGAAGCTGAGGCACAAGGGGAAGCCCCAGCTCTAGAAAATGTCAGTGGATCAGTAGCACCAGCCCCACAAATGCCATAGTTTCCTGCATAGTTCACACAGCAGATGACTGCGATGCTTCAACAAATGGCTGGGGGTATGCCTGCTCAAGCTCCACCCCAAACACCTGTGGTACAACCACTGCCTCCAGCCAGACAGTATGACAAGTTATTAAAGTATGGGGCTATAGAGTTTAAGGGTACAGTGGACCTTTTAGAGGCAGAGCAATGGCTTGAAAGGATGGATAGTGTTTAAGAAGCTGCACTGCCTAGATGAGTTGAAGTTTGAATATTTTGTGTCACTATTGCAAGGGGATGCGTATGATTGGTGGAAGACCATTCCCCACAGTTTGGCTGAACCACCAGTACTGACTTGGCATGACTTCATCAGAGAATTCAGACAAAAGTACGTTCCAGATGCATATGTGGATCAAAAGTTATAAGAACTTCTGAGTCTAGAACAAGGCAATGGAACAGTGGCAGAATATGAGAGGGAGTTCTCCCACTTAAGCCACTATGCTGGGAGTCTCCTTTCTACCAGCAAAGCAAGGTGCAAGAGATTTGAGACGGGTTTGAAGCCCAGTTTGAGGATGCAACTAGTTGGATTCAGACACAACAATTTTTCCGAACTCATTTATCAAGCACTTGAGTTGGAGAGAATTGAAACAGAAGTGACCCTAGTAAAGGAAAAATCAGAGAAAGCTGAGAAATCAAAAAAAGATAAGGGGGAAAAGTCAGTAGAGCCAAGTTCTAGTGGTACTTTTGGGAAGAGGAAGAAATTTGGTGGACCTAGCAGAGGTCGAGGTAGAAGATTTGGAAGAGGCAGATTTTCTGGAAATAGACCCCCTAGGTCCGGTCAGTAGTTAAGCAGGGGTTCATATCCTGCCCACCCCTGTGAGACTTGTGGCAAGATTCATGGGGGAGACTGCTATTGGGCAACAGGAGCTTGCTTTAACTGTGGAGGCAAGGGCCATTTAGCTAAAGACTGCACTAGTGCTCTTAGATTCGGTCAAGCTCCTACGACTGCAGAAGGATCTATTTAGAGTCCTGCTCCCAGAGGTTCACAATCAGTTGGCAGAGGAAGAGGTAGAGGTAGAGGCACTACTTCTGGCAGTCAGGGCTCTGTTGGTCAGTCAGCACAAGGAAGTGCTTCAACTAGAGTTTACACGATGAGACAGCGAGAAGAGGCTGAGATTTCTGATGTTGTAGCTGGTACATTCTCTATCTCTGATCAAGATGTATTTGTGTTATTTGATCCGGGTTCAACCCACTCGTATGTTAGTGCCAGCATAGTCAGTTCACTTACTGTTCCATGTGTCCAAATGGGTTTTGAACTGCTAGTAACTAGTCCGTTAGGATAAGGGGTTTGGGTCAACAGAATCTATAGAGACTATCCATTGGTGATCCAAGGACATGTTTTTCTGTCAAATTTGATTGAAATGCCCTTCAGAGATTATGATATAATCTTAGGCATGGATTGGTTAGCCAGGCATCACACCATGATTGACTGTAGACTGAAGACAGTCACTTTTGGTCTCCCTCTATACGATGATGTGGTAATACATGGGGAGAGGCATTTACTGCCATCAAATATCATTTCAGCTGCACTAGCCAGAAGAATGATCAGAAAGGGGTGTGAAGCATATTTGGCACATATGATAGACACCCAGGTGGGGAGTCCATCACTAAGGGACATTCCTACTGTATGTGATTTTTCGGATGTGTTTCCTGATGAATTGCTAGGATTACCTCCAGAAAGAGAGGTGCAGTTTGAGATTGATGTTATGCCTGGTGTGGACCCAATCTCTACAACACCATATAGAATGGCACCTGCAGAATTGAAAGAGTTGAAAGTGTAGTTACAAGAGCTGTTTGACAAGGGCTTTATCCGCCCTAGTCTGTCACCTTGGGGAGCACCAGTGTTGTTTGTAAAGAATAAAGATGGCACTCTCCACTTATGTATTGATTATCGACAATTAAATAAGGTGACAAAAAAGAATAGATATCCATTGCCCCGCATTGATGACTTGTTTGATCAGTTGAGGGGTGCAGCTGTGTTCTCCAAAATTGACCTGAGATCAGGTTATTATCAGCTGAAAGTACAAGAGCAGAGTATTCCTAAAACTGCCTTCAGAACCCGCTATGGCCATTATGAGTTCTTAGTCATGCCATTCGGGTTGACTAATGCTCTGGCTGCTTTTATGGATCTGATGAACACTATCTTCAGACCATACCTCGATCAGTTTGTTGTGGTATTCATAGATGATATATTGGTCTATTCGAGGAGTGCAGAAGAGCATGATCGACATCTATGGATTGTACTACAGACTTTGAGGGAGAAACAGCTATATGCCAAATTATTGAAATGTGAATTTTGGCTGAAAGAAATATCTTTCTTGGGGCATGTAGTATCAGTAGAGGGCATCAAGGTAGATCCAAGTAAGATTGAAGCTGTCCTTAATTGGAGGCCACCCAGAAATATCAAGGAGATTTGCAGTTTTCTGAGGTTAGCTGGATACTACTGCCAATTTGTGAAAGGATTCTCCATGTTGGCATCTCTATTGACCAAGCTGCTGAGGAAAGATGTGAAGTTTCAGTGGACGGATAAATGCCAGCAGAGTTTTGATGAATTGAAGAGGTGTTTAACTGAGGCTCCAGTCCTGACTTTACCTACACCGGGTAAATAATACATAGTATATATGTCACACCCTACTCTCCCGTAAGATGTAACATGATCCCATAGTACACCTAATGAATTACTGTACTTCGCCTACCGATAACCCATTAGATATACTACAAGGGATTTTAAAACAATTTTCGTGAAATTTAAATCATCGATTAAAATCTGGTGTTATAAAATTTTTTTCCAAAATTTCGGCAAAGTGCCGGCTGTGTTTTGAGAAAACAGTTCTTCAAACCTGAAAAGGAAAAACACTCCCAATATGTTTTCTCAAATACAACTCCATTTCATCTCACAATTCAATCTCAATAATCAATCATTTCATTTTCAAACCAACCTCATCAAAAAAGAAACATTTCATTGATTACAAGACTCAAAAATTAATATTACCAAAACTATTCAGGTAAATGAAACCTCAAATTTACATTTACAATAATTTACATTTAATTACATACCAAAATATTTTATAAGAGTTTTTATACAACTGTTCAAATAATTGACATACATATTATTACATGCATACATCAAAACCTGTGTACATGGGTATAACTGGAGCTGATTTGAATGTCTCTTCAAAGAAGCTTACTCAATTGCTCTATGCTCTTTTCACCTGCGACAACATACAAAGCTATCGCTGAGTGGTGAACTCAGTGGTACACAACTATAATTTAAAACACAATACAATATACTTTAACAAAATTACAGCAAATAATTTGGAAATTTGGATACTCATCAAATTTCAAAACTCAAAATATTCATTGCCATAATATAAATCATTTGTATAAAATGAATTTGATCACAAAATTCAGTTTATCAAATCATAACTAATCATTTAAGGTAATTCCAACAAAATCAATTATACATAAATCATAATTGAATCACAATTCTTTACTATTCAAAAACCATTCTTGATCTCAAAAGCCATTCTTTATCTCAAAAACCATTCTTTATCTCAAAAACCATTCTTTATCTCAAAAACCATTCTTTATCTCACTAAATATGCAAGACTAATCCGAAAGGGCTATTTTCGAGTGATTCTAACTCCCTATGATCGAGGAGGTCGAATCAGATTCTAACTCCCTATGATCAGGGAGGTCGAATCATTGTGCACAATACACATCACAATAATGAATCTTTCGAAAGGGCCATAACATAAAACTTAAATCTAACCTCTAATAAGAGGAGAATCTAAGCCTGTGCACGTACCATGGTAATCAAAACACAACTAACTCCATTGTCTTCTCATCAAATGAGAGAGACGGGTAATAACCTAGTCAAGCATCTATAGTGAGATATAAAACAATATCACAATCCTTTTAGTGAGTATAAATCATAATACAATTCGATTCAAAGTCAATTCCAATATCGAATAATTTTTATGCTCATCACAATTCAAATCATAAATTTGCATTTTTCCATGAAAATTGCCCATCACAATTCAAAACATGTTCTATCACAATTTTCCAAAACATAATTTATTCAATTCACAATAATGCTTAATACTTGTGGAAATACTATTTCATAGGGCTAAATTCATACATACTATAACAATTTCAATAATCATTGAATTAAATCCAATGCTTGTTAAACATAATACATAAGAAAAATATGTCATTTAATCATATGAAATATTCAGAACAAAATCAGTTAAAAACTAGTTGTGCATAAACCTCTGATAAATGCCTCTTGGCTCTGACTCAATGTTTCCTTCCCCTTCCCTGAGTCTTTGCTAACTAAAACACACAATTTGAAGTATTTCAGTACTCATTTAAACCGTCTCTAACAATAAGGCTTAATAACTAATTTATTAAATTCTATTATTTCCTTAGTCAACCTAAGATATTGACCCTCGATGCATTCTAGGTGAATTAGGTTTAATGTTACCATTATGTCACATTTTATAGCTCTTTAGTGTTGGTATATGTTACCAATTTCATTTTCAAGTATATTGCATTTTATTGCAATTTGCCGAATTTCGGTATACTAATTTGACCTAGCCGGATGACCTAGTTCCCTTAGTTTTCGGGTTTTAGTCCAAACTACAAACTTGTAGGTCTATGTCTTATTGCACGCGGGGAAAAATTTTAAATCATTCTGAGTTATGTAGACCATGTTATGGTCAATTTACCAATGCTGGACAGAATGCATCAAAATGGTCACTTTAGGTCATTTTTAGGTCACTTTTGGTTCGGCTAGTTTTTGGACCCGAACTTGTGCAAGCTATTTGGCTTGGTTATGGCCATTTTTGGGCATTGGTGCCTTCATAAGAATTGTAGATATATGTCTAAACCATTCATGGTAAAAATTTCAGGTCAATTGGACCTATTTTGAGTGAGTTATGGCCAAAACACTAACTACTGCCCAAATGGTCAATTTTCAGGCTTTCAATGCACTAATCCGGATTTGGTCATTTTTCAAGTTACCTTTCAAGCAGAATTTTGGTAAGCTTCCTTCATGAAAGTTGGCACTTTTTGTGCCTAGTTTTTGTTAGTAGTATGCCCTAGAGCATATCATTTAGTATGTATCTTGTACATATTTTTATTAATAAAAGGCATTTCCACTTTTCCATTTACATAATATATTTATGTGTAATAGAAAGGGTCCATTGATATTTTGTTAGAAATTCTATTCTTAAGTTGTTAAGAATATGAGTGACAGTAATTCTTGTACAAAGTATCATAAATAGGTTCACAATCAAGGATACTTCATAATAAGGACATGACTTATCCAGAAAGATTGTATTCATGTTTGTTCCCAAGTTATTTATATGAGATATAAATAAGATGGAATGGTGAGTCTCATGCCATATGACAAACATGATAGGCACTTATACATGATAAGTAGGCCGAACCAGTGACACTTATGACAAGCACATGGAGTTTACTCTTGTCAATGCTTTGTCATAAATCATATCAGTGCATATAATCTTTAGACCTGAGATAGCATAGTTATCTTGTATATAGGTAGTTTGAGTTTGATACTGCTTTCATACTTGTACTGTGTATTGGTATATGGGCATGTGTTGACTCCTACTAGTTATATATGGAGGTAGGTGTTGATCAAGATGGAATCTGTTCCTCTAAGTAAATAGAGATAAAATCCTATGTTCATTTAATTGTTCTTAATGTTTCAAGTTCCTGGCCAGGACAGATAGATTTATTCAGAAAAGAGTTTCTGATGAGAAAATCTTTTAATCAAGAACTGGAATTAAAAGAGAACATAATATTCATAGCAAATGGAGTTTGACATTAACCATGACTCCAACTTGACTTGGGATTTTGTAATAGAGAGATTCCAATGCATGATAACATATGATTATAGGTTCATTTAAGGTAAACCTTATTACTAATTGGGTGTCCATGGCATGCTATGCTAGGTGTTAACCATGGTCTATGAGGTACGTAAAATGATTTAAAGAAATCATTTATGGTAAGAAAGAGTTCTGATGATATTAAGAGTTGATATCATGTCTCATTGCCAATTAGTGATGAGCCTAGTAAGTCACACACATACACAAGTAATCACCTAATTAAATATGATTTAATTAATTAATTAAAGAGTTTAATTGATTAATTAAATAGGTTTGGTTCGCAATTAGATTGTAAAGTCCCTAGCATGACTTGAAACCAAATCTAGATTATTGGATGTATAGTATAAGTTAAATTTATATTTAAAGTGTTTAAATATGAATTTAATTAATGAGAAATTAAATAATAGAGATTAATTAATTAATTTATATTTGATATAAATTAATTAGAAGAAAATAAATAATTATTTTGGGTTGAGAACTCAAAATTAAGACACAGGGGCATTTTGGTCATTTCACAGTGTGACACGTGGCACCATGAGATGGTGACACATGGCATTACACATAAGCTTGCCAAATGTTTTTTAATCATGTAAGATGATTAAAATTAAGATTAAATATAGGTTTGACACTTGGCACAATGTGATTGGGTCAATTAAACCTAGAACCAATCAGAGGGTGACATGTGGCAAGGGTTTAATGTGTTGACCTAGCTATATAAGTGTTGTTATGAAAAGAAAATAAGACAACTAGCTGCTACTCTTATTGGTGCCGCCACCCAAGGCTCTCCCCTCTGTTCTTCTTCATCTCTCATCAATTCAAAGAGATTATCCATCAATCTCTTGAATTAAAAATGCTAGAAATTGTTTCTAGTGTTCTGTTTACATCTCTTGTCACACCTTACCCCTCTGTAAGGCATAACATGATCCCGTAGAATACTTAATGAACTACCGAACTTCACCTACTGATAACTCATTAAGTACCCTACAAGGGATTTTAAAATAATTTTCTTACATTTTGGAAGTGGTGAGCATTTTGGTAGAAATTAAAAACCATTTATTCAAAGTTTAAATACTAGTAAAAATTTTTATCCATTTTAAATTTTGCCGCAAATTTTATAAAAATTTTGACAGAGTTCCGTTTGTAATTGGAGAAAACAGTTCTTCAAATACCTGAGAAAAACACTTCCAAAAAATTTTTCACAACTCCCAACCTCCAATAAACCTCAAATCAACTCAATTCAATTCACTTCAAAATAATTCCACAATTCAATCAAAATTTATCATCACAAAATATTTAATAATTTCATTCACATGGCATAAAGTATGAAATTTCCAAGTACAAACATTAATTTACAAAATGAAATCTAAAATTAATATTATTACAATTTATTTTACAACTGCTCAACTTTACATTGATACATACAACATTCCTATATTTACATCAAAATTAACTATGAGGTATAAAATAATACCCGTGCAAACATACCGATGTAGTTCTCAAGTCAATAGCAGCTCACTCTGCTGCTTTCTCCTTGCTCTTATCTGCGACAGCAAAATAAGCTATCGCTGAGTATAAAAATACTCAGTGGTGCACAATAAAAATTTAAAATACAATACATAAATCATTCATTCATGAAACACAATTTAAATATTTCTCAATCACATTTCACAAATTATTAAAGCTCATAATAATATAATTTAGTCAAATAATTTAATAAACACAGTGTTGCCAAAATCATACACAACTTAAGCCATGACACAAAATTTCCGATCAATGTCGTGTTGTACACCACGACAAAGCAATCTACAACCCCATTAATCGAAATCAATGAGGGAGGTGGCTAGCTAGCTAATGAGTACTCATCCGATCTCAACCTCAACTGGCAAGCCAGAGAGGGAGGAAAATGAACGATCTCAACCCCATAAATGGAGGAGGAATAATGTGATACTGTCATGCTAAGTGTGAACATAAAATCAATTCAAAACAATTTATTCAAATAATTTATGAGAAATCTGGTCAATTTTCAAAGTCATATTCACAATCATAAATGGCAACACAATTCATAATTAACTCAAAAAAAAAAAAATCAAATTTTCAAGAATCATATATTTAAACACAAATTACTGTGCACAGACCTGACGTGAGTCGCCTTTAGGCCTTGCCTCAGTTTCTTCGAGTTTCCAAGTCTTTTTCAGCTGAAACACACAGTTTCACAGTGTTTCAGTACCATAACTTATCATAAATTCCAAAAATAAATTTAACTTCACTTTTACTTAGCTCTAACGTACTAAATTCGACGTTCTCGAAGTTTTTGTGTTTCGAGTTACTATTCACTATACTATTCATATCAAATTGTTGACTTTCTAAGACTTAATAGGTATGGGAACTCCAACTTCACCCACATATCACATTTTGGTCATTAAATTTGTTGGTTTTAGTCATTTTCTCAAAGCTTAAGTCCTTTAGGTAAAATTGTCAAATTTTCAGTTTTGGTGTCCCTAGTTGCACTGTTCCATTAGAAATTTTACTGTTGGAATTTGGCAAAACTTCCTTCATAGAAAATGTTTCTTAATGTCTTAAGTTTATTCTCATTTTTGAATCACCCCAATTGGAGTTTTATAGCTCAAGTTATGGCCATTTGAACCATGGCTGCCGGATTCAAAACAACCCAGATTTTCTGGGCAAATTTGGTGCTGGCAGTTTTGGGTCACCAACTTGGGGTGGCCAAATGACTTGGTTACTGGCAGAATTTGGGTTTGTATTCTTCATTAAAGTTTTAGGCCTCATCTAACTACTGGTAAAATTTCAAGTCATTTGGACCTGCCTAGCTCGAGTTATGACCAAATGAACAAACACTGTTCATTTGGTCAATTTGTACAGGGCAGCCTGCACTTATCCAACTTTGGTCAATTTGTTCACTAGGTTTTGGTCACTTTTTGGGCATGGTTTCTAAATGAAAATTGTGTCATTTTATGTCTATTTTTATCCCCAATTGGTCCCATACCAATTGGACTTGTAAAATTTCAGTTTTGGTCCTTCAAAGTTGACAGCAGCATGACCATGTAGGAACGAAAGCGTGAAAAACACAAGATTATACCATTGAATTCAAAAATTTTCACCTAGGGTCACATGCACCATGCAAGATTTATTTTTATCTATTTGATTTCAATGATAAACAACATATTAAAACTCTTTTAATATGTTTTTGGATCTGTATTTGCCATTTAAGATTTTAAAATTAATCAGATTAATTTTAGAACCCTAGATTAAATCAAGAACGATTACACTAACCTCTTGATGTGATGAAGATTGTCTGCGCCTTTGAGATTCGTCTTCAGGACACCAGATGTTGTCCCTCTAGCTTGTCCACACCAAGAACACCTATGGCAGCCCTTGAACAGCTTCTAAAGCCTTTTCTATTAATTAGAAATTCAAGTTCTGCATTTTAAGAGATTAGAGATGTAAACAGGACACTAGAAACAATTTCTAGTGTTCTTTATTCAAGAGATTGATGGCTAATCTCTTTGAATTGATGAGAGATGAAGAGAAATAGCTGGAGAGGCTCAAAGTGGCGTGACAATTGAGAGGAGAGGCTGCTGGTTATGTTTTCTTTTCATAACCACACTTAAATAGCTAGGTTAACACATTAAACCCTAGCCACATGTCACCTTTTGATTAGCTATAGGTTTAAGTGACCCAATCACATTGTGCCAAGTGTCAAACCTATATTTAATCTTGATTTTAATCATCTTACATGATTAAAAACCATTTGGCAAGCTTATGTGTTATGCCATGTGTCACCATCTCATGGTGCCACGTGTCACACTGTGAAATGACCAAAATGCCCCTGTGTCTTAATTTTGAGTTCTTAACCCAAAATAATTATTTTCTTCTTCTAATTAATTTATATCAAATATAAATTAATTAATTAATCTCTATTAATTAATTTCTCATCAATTAAATTCATATTTAAACACTTTAAATATAAATTTAATTTATACTACACATCCAATAATCTAGATTTGGTTTAAAGTCATGCTAGGGACTTTGCAATTTAATTGCAAACCAAATCTATTTAATTAATCAATTAAACTCTTTAATTAATTAATTAAATCATATTTAAATAGGTGATAACTTGTGTATGTGTGTGACTTACTAGGCTCATCACTAATTGGCAATGAGACATGATATCAACTCTTAATATCATCAGAACTCTTTCTTACCATAAATGATTTCTCTAAATCATTTTATGAACCTCATAGACCATGGTTAACACCTAGCATAGCATGCCATGGCCACCCAATTAGTAATAAGGTTTACCTTAAATGAACCTATAATCATATGTTACCATGCACTAGAATCTCTCTGTTACAAAATCCCAACTGAAGCTGGAGTCATGGTTTATGTCAAACTCCATTTGCTATGAATATTATGTTCTTTTAATTCCAGTTCTTGATTAAAAGATTTTCTCATCGTAAACTCTTTTCGAATAAATCTATCTGTCTGCCAGGAACTTAAAACATCAAGAACAATTAAATGAACATAGGATTTTAACTCTATTTACTTAGAGGAACAGATTCCATCTTGATCAACACCTACCTCCATATATAACTAGCAGGAGCCAACACATGCCCATATACCCATACATAGTACAAGTATGAAAGCAGTATCAAACTCAAACTACCTATATACAAGATAATTGTGCTATCTCAGGTCTAAAGATTATATGCACTGATATGATTTATGACAAAACATTGACAAGAGTAAACTCCATGTGCTTGTCATAAGTGTCACTGGTTCGGCCTACTTATCATTTATAAGTGCCTATCATATTTGTTATATGGCATGAGACTCACCATTCCATCTTATTTATATCTCATATAAATAACTTGGGAACAAATATGAATACAATCTTTCTAGATAAGTCATGTCCTTATTATGAAGTATCCTCGATTGTGAACCTATTTATGATACTTTGTGCTAGAAATATTGTCACTCATATTCTTAACAACTTAAGAATAATATTTCTAACAAAATATCAATGGACCTTTTCTATTACACATAAATATATTATGTAAACGGAAAAGTGGAAATGCCTTTTTTAAATAAAATATGTACAAGATACATACTAAATGATATGCTCTAGGGCATACTACTAACAATCTCCCACTAGCACTAGAGCCATTCATTACAATACCTTAGACCTATCTTCTCAAGATGTCGGTCTAACTGAACTTGTGACAAAAGCTTAGTGAATGGATCAGCTGAATTTTTTAGCTGATGTTAATTTTCTGCATGGCTATATCGCCTTGCCCAACTATATCTCTGATAATGTGGTAGTGCCTTTCTATGTGTTTGGATTTTGGGTGAGACCTTAGTTCCTTAGCTCAGATGACTACTCCATTGTTGTCACAAAGGTAATGGAACTGCGACTCAATGGAAGGAACTACTGTAAGTTCTGTCACGAACTTCTTTATCCAAACGACTTCTTTTGCAAAGATCTCGATGCAAAGAACATACTCACCTCTGTAGTGGAATCTGCAAATGTGCTCTGCTTGGAACTCTTCCAACCGACTACACCTCCATTACAAATGAACACATATCCAAAGGTAGACTTTCTATCATCGATATCCGATTGGAAATCGTAATCGGTATAACCATCCAATTGCAAGTCTCCACCTCCATAAATCAAGAATAAATCCTTAGTTCTTCTCAAGTACTTAAGGATATTCTTGATACTATCCAGATGTTCCAAACCTGGATTGGATTGATACCGCTAGTCAACTAACAAAGATATGCGATATCCGCCTAGTACACAACATTGCATATATTAAACTTCCAATAGCCAAGCATATGGAATCTGGCCATCTTATCTCTTTCTTCGTGTGTCTTTGGAGACATCTCTTTAGAAAGATGGATACCATGTCTCACTGTAACAATCCTCTCTTGGAATCAAGCATGTTAAACCTCTTTAACACCTTTTCCAAGTATAGACTTTGGGATAAACCAATTATTCTTTTCGCTCTATGTCTATAGATGCGAATCCCAAGAATATAGGTTGCGTCCCCTAAGTCTTTCATGGAGAATGTATTTGACTACCATACCTTTATAGTCGTCAACCTACCTGTATCATTACCCATCAACAGGATGTCATCCACATATAAGACAAGGAAAGTGATAGCACTGTCACTAACCTTCTTATATACACATGGCTCATCCTCATTTTTGATAAAACCAAAAGATTTAATGGCTTCATCAAAACGAATGTTCCAACTCCTCAAGCTTGTTTCAACCCATAAATGGATCGCTTTAGCTTGCATACCTTGGAACCATCTTGGGATTCAAATCCCTTAGGTTGTTCCATGAAAATGTTTTCTTCAATGTATCCATTGAGAAAAGTCGCTTTGACATCCATCCGCCAAATCTCATAATCATAGTATGCACTATTGCTAATAAAATCCTAATTGATTTAAGCATGGCAACAAAGCAGAAAGTCTCCTCATAGTCTATTCCTTGCCTTTGGCGAAACCCTTTCGCTACTAGCCTTGCCTTATAGGTCTCTACCTTTCCATCGTAACCAATTTTCTTCTTGAAAACCCATTTGTTCCCTATAGGTACAATACCTTCAGTGGGTCAACAAGATCCCAAACTTGATTCTTATACATGGAATCAATCAAGATTTCATAGCATCAATCCATTTTGAAGAGTCTATATCTGATATAGCTTCTTCATAGGTAAGTGGATCATCTCCATGATCTACTTCTTCATGAATAGACAACTCTTGTTCTTCTTCATGAAGAAAACCATATCTCACTGGTGGGTGAGATACCCTGGTTGTTCTACGAGGAACAGCTATAGATGTTTCATCAATGGGTATAGGTTGACTAGATGGATCTATATCCATCTGATCTGTTGGTTGGTCAGAATTCTCCAATTCTAACTCTATTTGCCTTCCTTTGCCTCCTTCTTGAACAAACTGTTGTTCAAGAAATGTGGCATCTCTACTTATCACAACCTTTTGTGAAGTAGGCAAATAAAAATAATATCCAAAACTATCTTTTGGATATCCGACAAATCGACCTCTTTCTGATCTGGTCTCCAATTTATCAGTGTTCAGCTTTTTGATATAAGCTGGACAACCCCAAATCCTAACATGCTTAAGACTTGGTTTTCTTCCATGCCATATCTCATAAGGTGTGGAAGAAACTGATTTTGATGGAATCCTATTCAGAATATATAAAGCTGATTCTAATGCAAATCCCCAAAAGGAGATTGGCATATCAGTATAGCTCATCATACTACGTACCATATCCAATAGGGTACGATTTCTCCTTTCAGATACACCATTCAGCTGTGGCATTCCTGGAGGAGTCAGCTGAGAAACAATGCCATGCTCTCTCAAGTATTCATCAAATTCAGTACTCAAATATTCACCTCCACGATCTGATCGAAGAGCTTTAATACTTTTTCCTGTTTGATTTTCTACTTCAGATTTAAATTCCTTAAACTTTTCAAAGGATTCATGTTTGTATTTCATCAAATACAAATACCCAAACCTTGATTTATCATCAAGAAGGTAATAAAATAATGAAAGCCCCCTCTAGCCATTTCTTTAAACGGACCACATACATCACTATGTATTAGTTCCAAAATATTTTCAGCTCTTAGCCCTTGTCCAACAAAGGGTGATCTAGTCATTTTGCCTTGAAGCCAAGATTCACAAGTTGGAGTAGGCTCAGAGCCCAATGAGGATAGAATCCCTATTTTCTCCAATTTTGCAATCCTATCTTCTGCAACATGACATAACCTTAAGTGCCAAATATATTTTGAACTTGAGTTGGTTTTCACCATGGCATTGCATTCATTTAGATTGCTATACTCTGGCTAGTGGAAACACTTTCTTACTGGCAATGGAAACACTTTCCTGTTAGCAATGGAAACACTTTCCTGTTGGCAGTGGAAACACTTTCCTTTGCCTTTGTCAGCTTTGGTCTTCCCTTTCTGTTTAGCTATTTTCTTGGAAGGACCAGGAATCTGAAGTTTCTTTTTCTTATTGCCCTTCTTCTTGTTGGACTTTCCAGCGGAAGAAGATGCAACCAAAGCTACCTCTTTTCTTTTATTGCCCAGCATATTATTTTGGGCAATAACTAGCATGTTGAGTAAACCAGCTAAGGTGCATTCCTGTTTAGTCATATGGAAATTTGTCACAAAATTCCCAAAAACTCGTGAAGGGACTGAAGGATCAAATCCGTTTGTAGTTGGAAATCCATGTTGAAGTCAAGATGTTCCAACTGCTAAATCAGCCGAATCATCTTGTGGACATGATCCCCAACATTCTGTCCCTCAAACATCCTCATACGGAATAGCTGTCTAGATATCTCATACCTAGCATTCCTGCTGTGCTCACCATACAACTCTTGTAGGTGAAGGAGGATCTCACTTGCACTTTGCAAGTTTTCATGCTGCTTCTGTAACTCATTACTCATGGAAGCAAACATGTAACACTTAGCTCTCATATCATGCTCCTTCCACTTGTCCAAAGTTTCATGTTCCTCTTAAGTGGCCTCTGGAGGTAAGGGACCAGGAACATTTGAATCTAGAACATATCCTATATGTTCAAGGTTCAGGACAAGTTTCAAATTTCTTTGCCAATCAGACAGATTAGGTCCTGTCAACCTGTTGTGATCAAGTATGCTTGCAAGGATATTGGATGGTGGTGGTTGTTCTGTGCTCATTATTATCAGAAAATTAATTACAGAAATAACCAGATTAATTAGTAAATGTATCATGTAATTAACCAAATATAATTATGGTCTTTTAATCAAATTGGTCCTCCCACTAACTTAGCGAATCCTACACTTCCAAAGTAGAAAACGGAAATCCTAGTTGGATGGATTTCTAGTGAGTGATTGAATTCTTATAATTCTATTGATCATCCTCAGGTACATCCATTATTGGAATTACAATAAACTATAAGTGAGCAACTCCTTGCCCATCACATCTCATGTGAGGTTCAATCCTTTACCTAGCCCCTAATGCTCAAAATCTCAGGTACATCCATTATTGACTTATCTTGCATTAGTTAAGTTGATCCCATTGAGCCAGTAATTATGCAAATAATTTTAATGTCCTCAGGTACATCCAATATTGGCCACCAAACCATTTACATATTTACAACATCTCATGCTTAACAATTATTCTTAAGAAAATCTCTTAAATTAATTGCATCTCATGCAACTATTTAAAATTTCTTAAAATAATTGCCCCAATGGAGGGCTTATGTTATAATTACTTTAATTATACCATTTCCAACTTAATCATTTGTTTGGAAGATTTTATGGTCATTCTATTTACTATTAAGGTCTCACTTTGCACATTATCCATTTAGCATGCATATATCATATAATTGCATACATTCCCATACATCTCATGCATACATGGATAAGCAGTAAATATGGTATGATCATGGACTTTCTAAGGGATTCAATTCTGAGCCACCAAGAATTGAATCAGGGCATTCCTAGGTGCATTTCATTCATTCATTTTACAAGAGTTGCTGAAGGAGTACATAATCAACACTTGATATTGAATTCCTCCCACTGGTCCCACCAATGCTCTTGATCTCCTTGAACTTCTTGCAATCCAATATTACATAGTAATCCTTGGCATACCAAGGCAAATTTACAAGAACTTAAATAAATGAAATTACAATCCAAAAAATATTACAAACTTAATAATACATGCCCAAAATAAATTAAAATAAATTAATTAATTTACAATCCCAAAGAAACATAAAAGAAATAAATCCAATCACATTGGTCTTTATAGTCCATGATCATCCATCATGCATATCACTATTTAACAATTAAATAAAACATACATACTTAAATTAAATTGAATATCTCATATTCAACTTAAAAATCCAGATTTGAATATGATTCAAATAAATTTAAAAATTCAGATTTGAATCTCATTCAAACAAATTTAAAAATTCAGATTTGAATCACATTCAAACAACTTCAAAAATTCAGATTTGAATCACATTCAAACATTTTTTAAAAAATCATATTTGAATCACATTCAAATATTTTTAAAAAAATCAGATCTGAATTTTATTGAATCAATTTTAAAAATCAGATTTAAATATGATTCAAACAACTTTAAAAATTCAGATTTGAATCACATTCAAACAACTTTTAAAATTCAGATTTGAATCACATTCAAACAATTTTTAAAATTCTGATTTGAATCATAATTTAATTGTGTGATTAAAACAACTAATTAAACACTTTAATTAGTCAAAGAATAGGCCTTAGATCATACAACAATTGCAGAATTAAAAGCCAAACCTTGAACTACCCAAGGAACCATTGTTGCCGCCACCAATGGTGGCTTCACCATGTGTGATGCCACATCTCATGATCCAACCAGCAATGAATCTCTTGATCTCATGATCAAACACACAATTAAATTATATAATCAACAATCTAAATGGCAAATATAGTGGCTCTGATACCAATTGTAGGAACGAAAGCGTGAAAAACACAAGATTATACCATTGAATTCAAAAATTTTCACCTAGGGTCACATGCACCATGCAAGATTTATTTTTATCTATTTGATTTCAATGATAAACAACATATTAAAACTCTTTTAATATGTTTTTGGATCTGTATTTGCCATTTAAGATTTTAAAATTAATCAGATTAATTTTAGAACCCTAGATTAAATCAAGAACGATTACACTAACCTCTTGATGTGCTGCAGCGTGTCTGCGCCTTTGAGATTCGTCTTCAGGACACCAGATGTTGTCCCTCTAGCTTGTCCACACCAAGAACACCTATGGCAGCCCTTGAACAGCTTCTAAAGCCTTTTCTATTAATTAGAAATTCAAGTTCTGCATTTTAAGAGATTAGAGATGTAAACAGGACACTAGAAACAATTTCTAGTGTTCTTTATTCAAGAGATTGATGGCTAATCTCTTTGAATTGATGAGAGATGAAGAGAAATAGCTGGAGAGGCTCAAAGTGGCGTGACAATTGAGAGGAGAGGCTGCTGGTTATGTTTTCTTTTCATAACCACACTTAAATAGCTAGGTTAACACATTAAACCCTAGCCACATGTCACCTTTTGATTAGCTATAGGTTTAAGTGACCCAATCACATTGTGCCAAGTGTCAAACCTATATTTAATCTTGATTTTAATCATCTTACATGATTAAAAACCATTTGGCAAGCTTATGTGTTATGCCATGTGTCACCATCTCATGGTGCCACGTGTCACACTGTGAAATGACCAAAATGCCCCTGTGTCTTAATTTTGAGTTCTTAACCCAAAATAATTATTTTCTTCTTCTAATTAATTTATATCAAATATAAATTAATTAATTAATCTCTATTAATTAATTTCTCATCAATTAAATTCATATTTAAACACTTTAAATATAAATTTAATTTATACTACTACTCCATTAATCTAGATTTGGTTTAAAGTCATGCTAGGGACTTTGCAATTTAATTGCAAACCAAATCTATTTAATTAATCAATTAAACTCTTTAATTAATTAATTAAATCATATTTAAATAGGTGATAACTTGTGTATGTGTGTGACTTACTAGGCTCATCACTAATTGGCAATGAGACATGATATCAACTCTTAATATCATCAGAACTCTTTCTTACCCTAAATGATTTCTCTAAATCATTTTATGAACCTCATAGACCATGGTTAACACCTAGCATAGCATGCCATGGCCACCCAATTAGTAATAAGGTTTACCTTAAATGAACCTATAATCATATGTTACCATGCACTAGAATCTCTCTGATACAAAATCCCAAGCTGGAGTCATGGTTTATGTCAAACTCCATTTGCTATGAATATTATGTTCTCTTTTAATTCCAGTTCTTGATTAAAAGATTTTCTCATCGAAACTCTTTTACGAATAAATCTATCTGTCTGGCAGAACTTAAAACATCAAGAACAATTAAATGAACATAGGATTTTAACTCTATTTACTTAGAGGAACAGATTCCATCTTGATCAACACCTACCTCCATATATAACTAGCAGGAGCCAACACATGCCCATATACCCATACATAGTACAAGTATGAAAGCAGTATCAAACTCAAACTACCTATATACAAGATAACTATGCTATCTCAGGTCTAAAGATTATATGCACTGATATGATTTATGACAAAACATTGACAAGAGTAAACTCCATGTGCTTGTCATAAGTGTCACTGGTTCGGCCTACTTATCATTTATAAGTGCCTATCATATTTGTTATATGGCATGAGACTCACCATTCCATCTTATTTATATCTCATATAAATAACTTGGGAACAAATATGAATACAATCTTTCTAGATAAGTCATGTCCTTATTATGAAGTATCCTCGATTGTGAACCTATTTATGATACTTTGTGCTAGAAATATTGTCACTCATATTCTTAACAACTTAAGAATAATATTTCTAACAAAATATCAATGGACCTTTTCTATTACACATAAATATATTATGTAAACGGAAAAGTGGAAATGCCTTTTATTAATAAAATATGTACAAGATACATACTAAATGATATGCTCTAGGGCATACTACTAACAGACCACACTCCCTCCGAATTTAGCTTTCACTCCAACCATTCCAACACAACTCATTTGGTCACAAATGACCATT
The DNA here is from genome assembly GCF_030052815.1 of Hevea brasiliensis. Lineage (NCBI taxonomy): Eukaryota > Viridiplantae > Streptophyta > Magnoliopsida > Malpighiales > Euphorbiaceae > Hevea > Hevea brasiliensis. The sequence continues at coordinate 42,171,900 of NC_079501.1, forward strand.
TTTCACTTCACAATAAGTCCAAGACACCATTTAATCATTTCTTACATTTTTGGTTCATAAACCCTAAGTCCCAAAACCCTAACTCACTTAATTTGTTGCATTTTACTAATTCCAACCATAAAAACACAATTCCTCAACTTATTCAAGCTTTCTAACATATTTTATTCAATCAAACTCATGCAATTCTCACCCCTACATAGGCTGGATGAATTTTCCTTTGGTCCTCTAAAGATGTTTTCTTTTCATTTTAAGTATATTTCTAGGTTAATTAAGCTATAAACATAACTAAATCAACTAACAAATCAAGTTTAGTTTACTAACCTTGTGTGCAGAATTTTCTTCTCTCTTTTCTTCAAGTTTTCTTTTCTTTCTTTCCCTTAGATCTTGTTTTCTAGTTGCCCAAACAAGTTTTATCTATGGTAGACTATTTTTTTGTGGTGGGATTTTTAGTTCTTCAAGCTCACAATAGAGCTTGAATGGAGATTTTGTGAGGGAGAAAAGAGAGAGGCGGCAAGAATGGGAAGAAGATGACTTATTAATTTTTTTTTTCTTTTCTTTTCTTTATGTATTTTAGCTTATGGAAGACCCAAAAAAAAAATTTAATAAATGTAATATATTAATTATTACTTTTATGACATCATGCATGATGTCATCTCCCTACACTTTTTCTTTTTCTTTTTCTTTTTCTTTTTTTTTCTTTTTTTTATTTTTCTATTAGTTCTTTAATTTAATTCCTGACTCCTAAATTTTCTTTTCTCTGATTTTATTTGACAGTTAGGTCAGGAGTCAGCTCTCGAGGTCAATTGACCAAATTGCCCCTCGCCAGCTCATCCCGGTTTGCAAATAATTCAATATTTCTTCCGACTCCCTGACCTAATTATTTGACTGACTTAACAGTCCTTTTTCATGATTTTCTCTTTTCCACTGTGTTCATAAGGGTCCTAAGGACCGCGGCATCACATTTTACGGTTTGAAATTTGAGTTTAAAACAGCTTCGTAGTCGTTCCCGAGAAGGTCACCCATCGCTGTGACTCTCGGCTCGTTTAACTTCTTATGTTCTGTTTTTCTTATTTATACTTAACTAATTGAACATTACTAATTATTTGTGTTTATGGCTTCTCTAATTGACTTAAGTATGGTTCTAATCCCTTTAATTGTCTGGACTGACACCGGTCACCGGAACAGTGAAATATACCAGGCTATACAAATAGGGGTGTTACATCTCTAATCTTTTAAAAGGCAGAACTTGATTTTCTAATTAATAGAAAAAGCTTTAGAAGCTGTTCAAGGGCTGCCATAGCTGTTCTTGGTATGGACAAGCTAGAGGGACAACATCTGGTGTCACAACTTACCCCTCTGTAAGGGATGACATGATCCCGTAGTATACCTAATGAATTACCAATTTCGTCTAATGATAACCCATTAAATATACTACAAGGGATTTTAAAACTTTTCTTACTTCTTTTTACAATGGTGAGCACTATTTACAGGTGTTAAAAACTTTTTGAACTGAAGTGAAACAGCTAACACATTTGAATTATTAGTAATTTCTGTAAAAATGTTGGCAGAGTGCCATCTGTATTTTGAATAAAGCAGTTCTTCAAAAACTTGTAAAAAGAACTTCAAATATATTTCTCAATCTCAAACTCCAACATTTAATCAACACAATATGTTTCTCAACTCAAAACCATAATAATTTTTCAATATTTCCAAAGGCTGAGATAAAAGAAATATAGTACAAATTTTTTAAGCCAAAATAATTCACAATTTATTTTTACAACTTCAATATACAATTTTAATTTACAACTGCTCAAAACCAAGAACGCTATATGCATACAATGATCATACATTATAATACAAAATACAAAATATGGTATACTCAATATACCCGATGATCTCTCACTGAAGCACTAGCAGCCTAGTCTACTGCCCTGTCAGTCTGTCTACCCGCGACACCAATAAAAAGCTATCGCTGAGTAAAATTTACTCAGTGGTGCACAATAACAATTTAAAATGCGATATATAATTCTTTTATTGACAATTCACAAATCAAATGATTCACAATTCCATTTCACAATTTACGAAGTTCATATAACACAAATTTGATCAAATAACTGAGTAACACAGTTTTGCCAATCAATAACACAATTTGATCAAATAACTAAAGAATACAGTGTTGTCAATCGATAACATAATTTAGGCCATGACACAATTTTTCCACACATACAGTGTTGTACACCACGACAAGACACACGCACCCAAATAATCGATGGCATTTAAGGGTACCTATCAGAGCACTTGCAGGTGTTACGTATCGCCATCCCTGCAAGCTCTTGAGTTCACTCGTGAGAGTTCCGAAGAATCGTAGGCATTACGTATCGTCGTCCCTACTTTGCTCTGATAACACTAAACACATTTATCTCAAAATTTCCATTTACAAAGTAGGCAACACAATAATTTCCAAATAATATTCTCAAAACTAAAACAATCAAAATTTATTCATAACTCATTTCTCCAAATAAATTTGCTAGTAAAAGCAGTGAATATAAAAGTATTGTGCATGGACACAATTTAAAACTATAATGTTCAATAAAATTTTTAAGTAGAAAATGAAAAGTCAAAATTATTGTGCACAAACACAATTTAAAACAATAACATGCAAATAATCATAATTTATTTCAATTGAAAAATTCAAAAGAAATAACTATTGTGCACAAATACAATGTAAAACTATAATGTTCAAATAAATTTTTAAGTAGAAAATGAGAAATCAAAATTATTGTGCACAAACACAATTTAAAATAATAACATACAAATAATCATAATTTATTTCAATTGAAAAATTCAAAAGAAATAACTATTGTGCACAAACACAATTTAAAACTATAACATACAAATAATCATAATTTATTTCAATTGAAAATTTCAAAAGAAATAACTATTGTGCACAAACACAATTTAAAACTATAATGTTCAATTAAATTTTTAAGTAGAAAATGAGAAGTCAAAATTATTGTACACAAACACAATTTAAAACAATAACATACAAATAATCACAATTTATTTCAATTGAAAAATTCAAAAGAAATAATTATTGTGCACAAACCACTGATAACTGTCTATTGGCTCTGACTCAGTGTTTCCTTCCCTTTCCCTTAGTCTTTGCTAACTGAAACACACAATTTGAAGTGTTTCAGTACTCATTTAAATTGTCTCTAAGAATAAGGTTCAATAATTAATTTATCGAATTCTATTATTTCCTTAGTCAACCTAAGATGTCGACCCTCGATGCAGTCTAGGTGAATTAGGTTTTAACGCTACCAATATGTCACATTTTATAGCCTTTTAGTGTTGGTACATGTTACCTAATTCATTTCTATGTATATTGCACTTTAGTGCAATTTGTTGGATTCCGGTATACTAATTTGACCTAACCGGATGACCTAGTTCCCTCGGTTTTCGGGTTTTGGTCAAAACTATAAACTTGTAGATCTATGTCTTATTGCTCGCGGGGCAAAATTTCAGGTCATTCTGAGTTTAGCAGACCATGTTATGGTCATTTTACTATTGTTGGTCAAAGTGCATCAAAATTGGTCACTTTAGGTCATTTTAGGTTTGGCCAGTTTTTGGACCCGAAATTATGCAAGCTATTTGACTTGCTTATGGTCATTTCAGGGCTTTGGTGTCTTCATAAGACTTGTAGATATATGTCTCAACTATTCATGGTAAAAATTTCAGGTCAATTGGACCTGTTTTGAGTGAGTTTTGGCCAAAATACTAACTGCTGCCCAAATGGTCAATTTTCAGGCCTTAAATGCACTAATCCGGATTTGGTCATTTTTCAAGTTACCTTCCAAGCAGAATTTTGGTAAGCTTCCTTCATGAAAGTTGGAATTTTTTGAGCCTAGTTTCACCTCCAATTGGTCTCATACCAATTGGAGCCACACACTTAAGGTTCTAAGCCAAAACACACGCTGCCCTATTACACATTATCCATCACTCAATCAAAGGACACATTTAACATTACCAAGTTACACATTCATGCCATTTCTGTTTTGTACCATAACCTAAACACATTTCACAACACATTTTTGGTCACTTTGGCAGCTTATAACCACACTCAATATGCACCTTATAGTACAAAATTTTCCAAGTCCAATTTACACACAATTTAACTACATAATATGGCTCATTTGCATGTCCAAACTCAAACTCTTACATACATGTACAAGCTGCCACAACAAGTACCATAATTCAACCATATAATTCCATAAACCAAACCATGAAATAACATTTTTTTGGTTCACAATTCAAGCTGCCGATTGGTACCTCACTTTGAATAAAGTTCCAAGCTTCCAAATTCAAGTATACATTCACATATACTTAGTATACATCACCCAACTTATTCCTACACACATAAACACTTAATCAACCCTTTAATCTACCATTTACAAGCAAGGATAAACTGTTCTTAAAAAGTTTCCATGGCTGCCAAAAATAAACATCTCCCTTAGAACATCAAACCTCAAAAATCTCTCCACAATTCAAGTACCCATAACATCCTCACAAACTTTAATGAAGCAATAATAAAAAACACATACTTACTACTTTGGAAACTCTTCAAAACTTTACCAAAACTTGGTCTTCTTGCTGCCTATCTACTGCCCAAGGTGTGTGGACAACTTTTAATGAAGGAAGGTGCAAAGAAAGGAGCTTGGATCAAGCTTACATGGAGCTTTGGTTTGGGACGGCAATGGAGTTTTCCAAGGGATTCATTTTGGCTGGTTCTAAGGTTAAAGAAGATGATGAATATTCTGCCCAAGATGAAGATTAAGTGGTCCACTTTGGTGAGTGAGTGGAGCACTAAGTTAGATTTAATGTTTATTTAATCTTAACTTTCCTTATTTCCACATTAAGCTCTTAACTTTAGCTATTTACATTAGGTACCACCAATTTAATTTTTCATGACATTTTCCAAGTGTAATATCATGTATTTTTAATGGATATTTAGGTCAAAAGACAACTCAGGGTATCAAATAACCACAATGCCCCTGTTTGGGTTGCATTCCCGATGTAACACCGAGTTTTGTCATTTTTTCGATTTCTCACTTTCCTTTGTACTAATTAATTAATTTTTCTTTGATATTTCTAATGGTATTTACACTTCAATAGATATTTATTTAAGTCCTAAAAATATTTTATAGGGTTCCCCGTGGTCCAGGGCTAGTCAACGGTCCATGCCGCGACTTCTCGGTGCAGTCACCCATCGCTAGGGTTCTCGGCTCGTTTAACTTGGTTACATTTCATTGCTATTATTTTTCCTTTGTTTTTCTTGTATTTTCTTTTCTTGTATTTCATTATTTTATGTCTTCTCACACATATCTAAGTGTAGTTCTAGGCATCGTAGTTGTCCAAACAACACTGGTCACAAGAACAGTAGAACGCACTACTGAACATAGGGATGTTACATTTGGTGTCCTGAAAATAAATCTCAAAGGCGCAAATACACTGCAGTGCATCAAAAGGTTAGTGTGTTTGTTCTTGATTTAATATAGGGTTCTAAAATTAATCGGATTAATTTTAAAATCTTAAATGGCAAATACATATCCAAAAACATATTAAAAGAGTTTTAATATGTTTTTTATCATTGAAATCAAATAGATAAAAATAAATCTTGCATGATGCATGTGACCTTAGGTGAAAATTTTTGAATTCAATGGTATAAACTTGTGTTTTTCGCGCTTCCGTTCCTTCAATTGGTATCAGAGCCACTATATTTGCCATTTAGATTGTTGATTATATGATTTAATTGTGTGTTTTGATCATGAGATGATTTATCCATTTCTGATTGCAATGGAGGTGTGGCGGCATGCTTGAAAAAACACCATCAATGGTGCGCATGGCTTGGCTTCCATGGGTGGTTCAAGGTTTAGCTTTTAATTTTGCAATTGTTATATGATCTAAGGCCTATTCTTTGACTAATTAAAGTGTTTAATTAGTAGTTTTAATCACACAATTAAATTATGATTCAAATCATAATTTTAAAAATTATTTGAATGTGATTCAAATCTGAATTTTAAAAGTTGTTTGAATGTGATTCAAATCTAAATTTTTAAAGTTGTTTGAATCATATTCAAATCTGAATTTTTAAAGTTTATTGAATAATATTCAGATCTGATTTTTTAAAAAATGTTTGAATATGATTCAAATCTGATTTTTTAAGAAATGTTTGAATGTGATTCAAATATGAATTTTTAAGGTTGTTTGAATGTGATTCAAATCTGAATTTTTGAATTTGTTTGAATGAGATTCAAATCTGAATTTTTAAATTTATTTGAATCATATTCAAATCTGGATTTTTAAGTTGAATATGAGATATTCAATTTAATTTAAGTATGTATGTTTTATTTAATTGTTAAATAGTGATATGCATGATGGATGATCATGGACTATAAAAGACCAATGTGATTGGATTTATATTCTTTGGGATTATAAATTAATTAATTAATTTTAATTTATTTTGGGCATGTATTATTAAGTTTGTAATAATTTTTGGGTTATAATTTCATTTATTTAAGTTCTTGTAAATTCGCCTTGGTATGCCCAGGATTACTATGTAATATTGGATTACAAGAAGTTCAAGGAGGTCAAGAGCATTGGTGGGACTAGTGGAAGGAATTCAAGATCAAGTATTGATTATGCACTCCTTCAGCAACTCTTGTAAAATGAATCAATGAAATGCACCTAGGAATGCCCTGATTCAATTCTTGGTGGCTCAGAATTGAATCCCTTAGAAAGTCCATGATCATACCATATTTACTGCTTATCCATGAATGCATGAGATGTATGGGAATAGTGCAATTATATGATATATGCATGCTAAATGGATAATGTGCAAAGTGAGACCTAAATAGTAATTAGGATGACCATAAAATCTTCCAAAAAAATGATTAAGTTGGAAATGCTATAATTAAAGTAATTATAACGTAGGCCCTCCATTGGGGCAATTATTTTAAGAAATTTTAAATAGTTGCATAAGATGCAATTAATTTAAGAGATTTTCTTAAGAATAATTGTTAAGCATGAGATGTTGTAAATATGTAAATGGTTTGGTGGCCAATATTGGATGTACCTGAGGACATTAAAATTATTTGCATAATTACTGGCTCAATGGGATCAACTTAACTAATGCAAGATAAGTTAATAATGGATGTACCTGAGATTTTGAGCATTAGGGGCTAGGTAAAGGATTGAACCTCACATGAGATGTGATGGGCAAGGAGTTGCTCACTTATACTTTATTGTAATTCCAATAATGGATATACCTGAAGATGATCAATAGAATTATAAGAATTCAATTACCCACTAGAAATCCATCCAACGAGGATTTCCGTTTTCTGCTTTGGAAGTGTAGGATTTGCTAAGTTAGTGGGAGGACCAATTTGATTAAAAGACCATAATCATTTTGGTTAATTACTTGATACATTTACTAATTAATTTGGTTATTTTCTACAGTTAATTTTCTAATAATAATGAGCATAGAACAACCACTACCATCCAATATCCTTGCAAGCATACTTGATCGCAATAGGTTGACAGGACCTAATCTCTCTGATTGGCTAAGAAATTTGAAACTTGTCCTAAACCTTGAACATATAGGATATGTTCTAGACTCAAATGTTCCTGGTCCCTTACCTCCAGAGGCCACTCAAGAGGAACATGAAACTTTGGACAAGTAGAAGGAGCATGATATGAGAGCTAAGTGTTACATGCTTACTTCTATGAGTAATGAGTTACAGAAGCAGTATAAGAACATGCAGAGTGCGAGTGAGATCCTCCTTCACCTACAAGAGTTGTATGGTGAGCACAGTAGGAATGCTAGGTATGAGATATCTAGGCGGCTGTTCCGCATGAGGATGTCTGAGGGATAGAATGTTGGGGATCATGTCCACAAGATGATTCGACTGATTGAGCAGTTAGAACATCTTGACTTCAACATGGATTTCCAACTACAGATGGATTTGATCCTTCAGTCCCTTCCTGAGTCTTTTGGGAATTTTGTGACAAATTTCCATATGACTAAACAGGAATGCACCTTAGCTGGTTTACTCAACATGCTGGTTATTGCCCAAAAGAATATGCCGGGCAATAAAGGAAAAGAGGTAGCTTTGATTGCATCTTCTTCTACTGGAAAGTCCAACAAAAAGAAGAGCAATAAGAAAAAGAAACCCCAGATTCCTGGTCCTTCTAAGAAAATAACTAAACAGAAAGGGAAGACTAAAGCTGATAGAGGCAAAGGAAAGTGTTTCCACTGCCAGAAAGATGGGCACTGGAAAAGAAATTGCCTAGAGTATCTTGCTTCTCTGAAGGACAAGAAGGATACACTTTCAGAAGGTATGTTTATATCTTGTTATTGAGATTCTGATGATACTCATAGTTCATCTATAGCTTGGGTTTTAGATACTAGTGCCAGTTCTCACATTTCTAATGATATGCAGGAACTACCAAATAGTAGTAGCTTGCGTTCTCAAGATGTTAGAGTCCGGATTGGCAATGGCTCAACTATTGAAGCTTTAGCCATAGGATCTAAATCTTTTTACATGTTTGGACATGTTTTGTGTTTGGATAATATTTTATATGTACCTGATGCTATCCTCATTGGGCTCTGAGCCTACTCCAACTTATGAATCTTGCTTCAGGGCAAAATGACTAGATCACCCTTTGTTGGACAAGGGCTAAGAGCTGAAAATATTTTGGAGCTAATACATAGTGATGTATGTGGTCCATTTAAAGAAATGGCTAGAGGAGGCTTTCATTATTTTATTACCTTTACTGATGATAAATCAAGGTTTGGGTATTTGTATTTGATGAAATACAAACATGAATCCTTTGAAAAGTTCAAAGAATTTAAATCTGAAGTAGAAAATCAAACAGGAAAGACTATTAAAGCTCTTCGATCAGATCGTGGAGGTGAATATTTGAGTACTAAATTTGATGAATACTTGAGAGAGCACGGCATTGTTTCCCAGCTGACTCCTCTAGGAACGTCACAGCTGAATGGTGTATCTGAAAGGAGAAATCGTACCTTATTAGATATGGTACATAGTATGATGAGCTATACTGATATGCCAATCTCCTTTTGGGGATTTGCATTAGAATCAGCTTTGTATATTCTGAATAGGATTCCATCAAAATCAGTTTCTTCCACACCTTATGAGATATGGCATGGAAGAAAACCAAGTCTTAAGCATGTTAAGATTTGGGGTTGTCCAGCTTATATCAAAAAGCTGAACACTGATAAATTAGAGACCATATCAAAAAAGGGTCGATTTGTTGGATATCAAAAAGATAGTTTTGGATATTATTTTTATTTGCCTATTTCACAAAAGGTTATGATAAGTAGAGATGCCACATTTCTTGAACAACAGTTTGTTCAAGAAGGAGGCAAATAGAGTTGGAATTGGAGAATTCTGACCAACCAACAGATCAGATGGATATAGATCCATCTAGTCAACCCACACCTGTTGATGAAACATCTACAGTTGTTCCTCAAAGAACAACTAGGGTATCTCACCCACCAGTGAGATATGGTTTCCTTCATGAAGAAGAACAAGAGTTGTCTACTCATGAAGAGTTAGATCATGGAGATGATCCACTTACCTATGAAGAAGCTATATCAGATATAGACTCTTCAAAATGGATTGATGCTATGAAATCTGAAATTGATTCCATGTATAAGAATCAAGTTTGGGATCTTGTTGACCCACGTGAAGGTATTGTACCTATAGGGAACAAATGGGTTTTCAAGAAGAAAATTAGTTCTGATGGAAAGGTAGAGACCTATAAGGCAAGGCTAGTAGCGAAAAGGTTTTCACCAAAGGCAAGGAATCGACTATGAGGAGACTTTCTCGCCTGTTGCCATGCTTAAATCAATTAGGATTCTATTAGCAATAGCTGCATACTATGATTATGAGATTTGGCAGATGGATGTCAAAATAGCTTTTCTCAATGGATACATTGAAGAAAACATTTTCATGGAACAACTTAGGGGTTTTGAATCCCAAGATGGTTCCAAGGTATGCAAGCTAAAGCGATCCATTTATGGGTTGAAGCAAGCTTTGAGGAGTTGGAACATCCGTTTTGATGAAGCCAATAAATCCTTTGGTTTTATAAAAAATGAGGATGATCCATGTATATATAAGAAGGTTAGTGACAGTGCTATTACTTTACTTGTCTTATATGTGGATGACGTACTATTGATGGGTAATGACACAGGTATGCTGACAACAGTAAAGGTATGGTTGTCAAATACATTCTCCATGAAAGACTTAGGGGAGGAAACCTATATTCTTGGGATTCACATCTATAGAGATAGAGCGAAAAAAATAATTGGTTTATCCCAAAGTCTATACTTGGAAAAGGTGTTAAAGAGGTTTAACATGCTTGATTCCAAGAGAGGATTATTACCAGTGAGACATGGTATCCACCTTTCTAAAGAGATGTCTCCAAAGACACCTGAAGAAAGAGATAAGATGGCCAGGATTCCATATGCTTCGGCTATTGGAAGTTTAATGTATGCAATTGTGTAATAGGCCAGATATCGCATATGCTGTTAGTTTGACTAGCAGGTATCAATCCAATCCAGGTTTGGAACACTAGATAGGTGTCAAGAATATCCTTAAGTACTTGAGAAGAACTAAGGATTTATTCTTAATCTATGGAGGTGGAGACTTGCAATTGGGTGGTTATACTGATTCTGATTTCCAATTAGACATCGATGATAGAAAGTCTACCTTTGGATATGTGTTCATTTGTAATGGAGGTGCAATCAGTTGGAAGAGTTCCAAACAGAGCACGACTGCAGATTCCACTACAGAGGCTGAGTATATTATTGCATCAGATGCCGCAAAGGAAGCTGTTTGGATAAAGAAGTTCATGACAAAACTTACAGTAGTTCCTTCCATTGAGTCAGTAGTTCCACTACACTGTGACAACAATGGAGCAGTCATACAGGCTAAGGAACCAAGGTCTCACCAAAAATCTAAACACATAGAAAGGCGCTACCACATTATTAGAGAAATAGTTGGGCGAGGCGATGTAGCCATGCAGAAAATAGCATCAGCTGAAAATCCAGCTGATCCATTCACTAAGCATATGTCACAAACTCAGCTAGACTGACATCTTCAGAAGATAGGTCTAAGATATTGTAATGAATAGCTCTAGTGCTAGTGGGAGATTGTTAGTAGTATGCCCTAGAGTATATCATTTAGTATGTATCTTGTACATATTTTTATTAATAAAAGGCATTTCCACTTTTCCGTTTACATAAAATATTTATGTGTAATAGAAAAGGTCCATTGATATTTTGTTAGAAATTCTATTCTTAAGTTGTTAAGAATATGAGTGATAGTATTTCTAATACAAAGTATCATAAATAGGTTCACAATCGAGGATACTTCATAACAAGGACATGACTTATCCAAAAAGATTGTATTCATGTTTGTTCCCAAGTTATTTATATGAGATATAAATAAGATGGAATGGTGAGTCTCATGCCATATGACAAAAATGATAGGCACTTATACATGATAAGTAGGCCGAACGAGTGACACTTATGACAAGCACATGGAGTTTACTCTTGTCAATGTTTTGTCATAAATCATATCAGTGCATATGATCTTTAGACCTAAGATAGCACAGTTATCTTGTATATAGGTAGTTTGAGTTTGATACTGCTTTCATACTTGTACTGTGTATGTGTATATGGGCATGTGTTGGCTCCTACTAGTTATATATGGAGGTAGGTGTTGATCAAGATGGAATCTGTTCCTCTAAGTAAATAGAGATAAAATCCTATGTTCATTTAATTGTTCTTGATGTTTCAAGTTCCTGGCCAGGACAGATAGATTTATTCAGAAAGAGTTTCTGATGAGAAAATCTTTTCATCAAGAACTAGAATTAAAAGAGAACATAATATTCATAGCAAATGGAGTTTGACATAAACCATGACTCCAGCTTGACTTTGGATTTTGTAACAGAGAGATTCCAGTGCATGGTAACATATGATTATAGGTTTTTAGGGTAAACCTTATTACTAATTGGGTGTCCATGGCATGCTATGCTAGGTGTTAACCATGGTCTATGAGGTGCATAAAATGATTTAGAGAAATCATTTATGGTAAGAAAGAGTTCTGAAGATATTAAGAGTTGATATCATGTCTCATTGCCAATTAGTGATGAGCCTAGTAAGTCACACACATACACAAGTAATCACCTAATTAAATATGATTTAATTAATTAATTAAAGAGTTTAATTGATTAATTAAATATGTTTGGTTTGCAATTAGATTGCAAAGTCCCTAGCATGACTTGAAACTAAATCTAGATTATTGGATGTATAGTATAAGTTAAATTTATATTTAAAGTGTTTAAATATGAATTTAATTAATGAGAAATTAATTAAATTCATAGAGATTAATTAATTAATTTATATTTGATATAAATTAATTAGAAGAAGAGAAATAATTATTTTGGGTTGAGAACTCAAAATTTAGACACAGAGGCATTTTGGTCATTTCACAGTGTGACACATGGCACAATGAGATGGTGACACATGGCATTACACATAAGCTTGCCAAATATTTTTTAATCATGTAAGATTATTAAAATTAAGATTAAATATAGGTTTGACACTTGGCACAATGTGATTGGGTCAATTAAACCTAGAACCAATCAGAGGGTGACATGTGGCAAGGGTTTAATGTGTTGACCTAGCTATATAAGTGTTGTTATGAAAAGAAAATAAGACAACCAGCTGCTGCTCCTGTTGGTGCTTCCACCCAAGGCTCTCCCCTCTCTTCTTCTTCATCTCTCATCAATTCAAAGAGATTACCCATCAATCTCTTGAATTAAAAATGCTAGAAATTATTTCTAGTGTCCTGTTTACATCTCTAATCTTTTAAAAGGCAGAACTTGATTTTCTAATTAATAGAAAAAGCTTTAGAAGCTGTTCAAGGGCTGCCATAGGTGTTTTTGGTGTGGACAAGCTAGAGGGACAACATCTGGTGTCCTGAAGACGAATCTCAAAGGCGCAAATACACTACAGTGCATCAAGAGGTTAGTGTGTTTGTTCTTGATTTAATCTAAGGTTCTAAAATTAATCTGATTAATTTTAAAATCTTAAATGGCAAATACAGATCCAAAAACATTTTAAAAGAGTTTTAATATGTTGTTTATCATTGAAATCAAATAGATAAAAATAAATCTTGCATGATGCATGTGACCCTAGGTGAAAATTTTTGAATTCAATGGTATAAACTTGTGTTTTTCACGCTTCTGTTCCTTCAATTTCACCTCCAATTGGTCTCATAGCTATTGGAGTCACACACTTAAGGTTTCTAGCCAAAACATACACTGCCCTATACACACTCTTCATCACATACTAAAGGACACATTCAACACTTACCAAGTTATTTCCTTCATGCCATTTTTATTTTGTACCATAACATAAACACATTTAGCAACTCATATTTGGTCATTTTGGCAGCTTATAACCACACTCAATATGCACATTATAGTCCAGAATTTTCCAAGTCCAATTACAAATAATTAACCACATAACATAGCTCATTTACATGTCCATACGCAAACCTTTATACACATATACATGCTACCATAACAAGCACCATAATTCAACAATATAATTTCATAAACTAAACCATGATACAACACATTTTGGTTTACACTTCAAGTTTGCCGAATTGTACATCCCTTACAATTAACTTCCAAGCTTCCAAAATCAAGTATATTATCACATACATCTAGTATACATTATCCAATTTATTCCTACACACATAAATACTTACATCAACACTTTAATCTACCATTTCCATGCAAAGATAAACTGCTCTTATTGAACTTCCATGGCTGCCAAAAATGTACCTCTCCCTTAACTCATCATACTTCAAAAATCCTACCATAATTCAACTACCCATAACATCCATTCAAGATTTAATGAAACAATAATAAAACAATACATACTTACCACTTTTGAAACTCTTCAACACCTCACCAAAACTTTATTTTCTTGCTACCTATCTACTGCACAAGTTGTGTAGAACAATTTTATTGAAGGAAGTATTGAAGGATCATGGCTTGATCATGAGAAATGGAAGCTCAAAGGTAGGACGGCCATGGAGGATTCTTTGGGACCTCAATTCGGCATGAAGAAGATGAACCTAAAAATGAATCATTTTGTGGACATACACATGTCCCTTAATAAGTTTAAACATCCCTTAGTGCTCCACTATAGTTTAGTTAAACAATATTATATGTTAAAGTTTTAGTTATTCAAATTATACCCCATTTCTTGCACTATTATTATAATATGCCATAATTTTAATTTTTATGATATTTTCAAAGTGTGTTATCACTCATTTTTAATGGACATTAAGGTCAAAAGACAACTCGGGGTGTCAAATGACCACAATGCCCCTGTTCGGGTTGCATTCCTGAGTTTTATCGTTTTCTCAATTCCTTATTTTTCTTTGTACTAATTAATTAATTTTTATTTGATATTTCTAATGATATTTATACTTTAATAAATCATTAATTATGTCTTAAAATATTTTCCAAGGTTCCCCAAGGTCCAGGGCTAGTCAACGGTCCACGCCGCAACTTCCCGGTGCGGTCACCCATCGCTAGGGTTCTCGGCTTGTTTAACTTGGTTACATTTCATTGTTATTATTTTTTCTTTGTTTTTCTTGTATTTTCTTTTCTTGTATTTCATTATTTTATATCTCCTCATCCATATCTAAGTGTAGTTCTAGGCATCCTAGCTGTTCGGATAACACTGGTTACTGGAACAGTAGAACGCACTACCGAACAGAAGGTTGTTACAATTCTCCCCCCCTTAAAATAAATTTCGTCTCGAAATTTTACTTGGTATCAGTTTCTGAACAGCTTTAGGTGCTGTCTTCTCATATCCTCTTCATGTTCCCAAGTAGCTTCCTAGCCTGAATGATGGTTCCATAGCACTTTAACCAGGTGTATCTATTTATTCCTCAGCTGCTTCACCTCATAAGCTAGAATTTCTATGGGTTCTTCCTCATATGAGAGTTCTGGATTTATCTTAATCTCTTCAACTGATAGTACATGAGATGGGTCAGATCTGTACCTCCTTAACATGGACACGTGGAAGAAACTGTGTATCCATTCTAGCTCTGCAGGTAATGCTAACCGATATGCCAAAGGACCCACTCTCTCCAGAACCTCATATGGTCCAATGAAATGAGGACTCAGTTTTCCCTTTCTGCCAAATCTCATAATCCTCTTCCAAGGAGAAACTTTGAGGAATACTTTATCACCCACTGCATATTCAATCTTTATCACCCACTGCATATTCAATGTCTCTTCTCTGCAGATCAACATAGGACTTCTGACGGTCTGATGCAGCCTTGAGTCTATCGCTGATTAATATGATCTTTTCCTCTATCTGCTGAACAATTTCTGGCCCAATCATCTTTCTTTCACCTACTTCATCCCAACATAGGGGAGTTCTACACTTTCTGCCATACAAAGCTTCATATGGAGGCATCTCAATGCTTGATTGGTAGCTATTATTATAAGCAAACTCAATCAAAGGCAAGTATGTATCCCAACTACCTTCAAACTCAATCACACAAGCCCGTAGCATGTCCTTTAATATCTGAATTACCCTCTCAGACTGGCCATCTGTCTGTGGGTGGAATGTTGTGCTGAAGTTCAATCTAGTTCCTAGGGTTCTCTGAAGACTACCCCAGAATCTAGAAGTGAACCTAGGATCTCTGTCTGATACAATCGATACTGGCACTCCATGCAGTTTTATAATCTCATTTATGTACAATCTGGACAATCTCTCTAACTATAGTCCATCCGGACTGGTAAAAAGTGAGCAGACTTGGTTAGTCTATCAACTATGACCCATACTGCATCATGACTATTCTGTGTCCTCGGAAGTCTCATCACAAAATCCATAGTTATCTGTTCCCTTACAATGTTTCATAGGGTGCCATTTGTATGCTAGCTTGACACTTATTATTGTATACAAATTCTGTTAGTGGATCTATCTGTCCTTGGTATGCCAAGGATTACTATGTAATATTGGATTGCAAGAAGTTCAAGGAGGTTAAGAGCATTGGTGGGACCAGTGGGAGGAATTCAATATCAAGTGTTGATTATGTACTCCTTCAGCAACTCTTGTAAAATGAATGAATGAAATGCACCTAGGAATGCCCTGATTCAATTCTTGGTGGCTCAGAATTGAATCCCTTAGAAAGTCCATGATCATACCATATTTACTGCTTATCCATGAATGCATGAGATGTATGGGAATGTATGCAATTATATGATATATGGATGCTAAATGGATAATGTGCAAAGTGAGACCTTAATAGTAATTAGGATGGCTATAAAATCTTCCAAACAAATGATTAAGTTGGATATGCTATAATTAAAGTAATTATAACATAAGCCCTCCATTGGGGCAATTATTTTAAGAAATTTTAAATAGTTGCATGAGATGCAATTAATTTAAGAGATTTTCTTAAGAATAATTGTTAAGCATGAGATGTTGTAAATATGTAAATGGTTTGGTGGCCAATATTGGATGTACTGAGGACATTAAAATTATTTGCATAATTATCGCTCAATGGGATCAACTTAACTAATGCAAGATAAGTCAATATTGGATGTACCTGAGATTTTGAGCATTAGGGGCTAGTAAAAGGATTGAACCTCACATGAGATGTGATGGGCAAGGAGTTGCTCACTTATAGTTTATTGTAATTCCAATAATGGATGTACCTGAGGATGATCAATAGAATTATAAGAATTCAATCACCCACTAGAAATCCATCCAACTAGGATTTCCGTTTTCTACTTTGGAAGTGTAGGATTCGCTAAGTTAGTGGGAGGACCAATTTGATTAAAAGACCATTATCTTTTTGTTTAATTACATGTTACATTTACTAATTAATCTGGTTATTTTCTGCTGGTTATTTTCTGATAAAAATGAGCACAAAACAACCTACTCCATCCAATATCCTTTCAAGCATACTTTATCACAACAGGTTGACAGGACCTAATCTGTCTGATTGGCTAAGAAATTTGAAACTTGTCCTGAACCTTGAACATATAGGATATGTTCTATATTCAAATGTTCCTGGTCCCTTACCTCCAGAGGCCACACAAGAGGAACATGATACTTTGGACAAGTGGAAGGAGCATGATATGAGAGCTAAGTGTTACATGCTTGCTTCCATGAGTAATGAGTTACAGAAGCAACATGAGAACATGCAGAGTGCTAGTGAGATCCTCCTTCACCTACAAGAGTTGTATGGTGAGCATAACAGGAATGCTAGGTATGAGATATCTAAACAGTTATTCCGTATGAGGATGTCTGAGGGACAGAATGTTGGGGATCATGTCCACAAGATGATTCGGCTGATTGAGCAGTTGGAACATCTTAACTTCAACATGGATTTCCAACTACAAACGGATTTGATCCTTCAGTCCCTTCCTGAGTCTTTTGGGAATTTTGTGACAAATTTCCATATGACTAAACAGGAATGTACCTTAGCTGGTTTACTCAACATGCTGGTTATTGCCCAAAAGAATATGCCAGGCAATAAAGGAAAAGAGGTAGCTTTGGTTACATCTTCTTCTGCTGGAAAGTCCAACAAGAAGAAGGGCAATAAGAAAAAGAAACCTCAGATTCCTGGTCCTACCAAGAAAATAGCTAAACAGAAAAGGAAGACTAAAGTTGATGGAGGTAAAAGAAAGTGTTTCCACTGCCAAAAGGATGGGCACTGGAAAAGGAACTGCCCAGAGTATCTTGCTTCTCTGAAGGACAAGAAGGATACACCTTCGGAAGGTATGTCCATATCTTGTTATTTAGATTCTGATGATACTTATAGTTCATCTACAGCTTGGGTTTTAGATACTGGTGCCAGTTCTCACATTTCTAAAGATATGCAGGAACTAGCAAACAGTAGCAGCTTGCATTCTCAAGATATTAGAGTCCGGATTGGCAATGGCTCAACTGTTGAAGCTTTAGCCATAGGATCTAAATCTTTTTACATGTTTGGACATGTTTTGTGTTTGGATAATATTTTATATGTACCTGATGCTTTTAAGAACATCATTTCTATATCTAGTTTGACTAGAAATGGCTATGAATTTCAGTTCACAGATGATGTTTGTAATATTTATTTTGGAAATAAATATGTTGGTTCGGGTTATATGAATGATGGTCTTTATTATTTGGATAAAAATGACAAACACAAAATGAATGCAAGTGATCTAAAAGAATACAATGCCATGGTGAAAACCAACTCAAGTTCAAAATATATTTGGCACTTAAGGTTATGTCATGTTGCAGAAGATAGGATTGCAAAATTGGAGAAAATGGGGATTCTATCCTCATTGGGCTCTGAGCCTACTCCAACTTGTGAATCTTGCCTTCAAGGAAAAATGACTAGATCACCCTTTGTTGGACAAGGGCTAAGAGCTAAAAATATTTTGGAACTAATACATAGTGATGTATGTGGTCCGTTTAAAGAAATGGCTAGAAGGGGCTTTCATTATTTTATTACCTTTACTGATGATAAATCAAGATTTGGGTATTTGTATTTGATGAAATACAAACATGAATCCTTTGAAAAGTTCAAAGAATTTAAATCAAGTAGAAAATCAAACAGAAAGAGTATTAAAGCTCTTCGATCGATCGTGGAGGTGAATATTTGAGTACCGAATTTGATGAATACTTGAGAGAGCATGGCATTGTTTCTCACCGACTCCTCCAGAACGCCACAACCGAATGGTGTATCCGAAGGAGAAATCGTACCCTATTGGATATGGTACGTAGTATGATGAGCTATACCGATATGCCAATCTCCTTTGGGGATTTGCATTAGAATCGACTTTATATATTCGAATAGGATTCCATCAAAATCGCTTTCTTCCACACCTTATGAGATATGGCATGGAAGAAAACCAAGTCTTAAGCATGTTAAGATTTGGGGTTGTCCAAATTATATCAAAAAGTCAACACTGATAAATTGGAGACCAGATCAGAAAAAGGTCGATTTGTTGGATATCCAAAAGATAGTTTTGGATATTATTTTTATTTGCCTACTTCACAAAAGGTTGTGATAAGTAGAGATGCCACATTTCTTGAACAACAGTTTGTTCAAGAAGGAGGCAAAGGAAGGCAAATAGAGTTAGAATTGGAGAATTCTGACCAACCAATGCATCGATGGATATAGATCCATCTAGTCAACCTATACCCATTGATGAAACATCTACAGCTGTTCCTCGTAGAACAACCAGGGTATCTCACCCACCCGTGAGATATGGTTTTCTTCATGAAGAAGAACAAGAGTTGTCTACTCATGAAGAAGTAGATCATGGAGATGATCCACTTACCTATGAAGAAGCTATATCAGATATAGACTCTTCAAAATGGATTGATGCTATGAAATCCGAGATTGATTCCATGTATAAGAATCAAGTTTGGGATCTTGTTGACCCACCTGAAGGTATTGTACCTATAGGAAACAAATGGGTTTTCAAGAAGAAAATTGGTTCTGATGGAAAGGTAGAGACCTATAAGGCAAGGCTAGTAGCGAAAGGGTTTCGCCAAAGGCAAGGAATAGACTATGAGGAGACTTTCTACTTTGTTGCCATGCTTAAATCAATTAGGATTTTATTAGCAATAGCTGCATACTATGATTATGAAATTTGGCAGATGGATGTCAAAATAGCTTTTCTCAATGGATACATTGAAGAAAACATTTTCATGGAACAACCTAAGGGATTTGAATCCCAAGATGGTTCCAAGGTATGCAAGCTAAAGCGATCCATTTATGGGTTGAAACAAGCTTCGAGGAGTTGGCACATCCGCTTTGATGAAGCCATTAAATCTTTTGGTTTTATAAAAATGAGGATGAGCCATGTGTATATAAGAAGGTTAGTGACAAGTGCTATCACTTTCCTTGTCTTATATGTGGATGACATCTTGTTGATGGGTAATGATACAGGTATGTTGACGACTATAAAGGTATGGTTGTCAAATACATTCTCCATGAAAGACTTAGGGGAGGCAACCTATATTCTTGGGATTCGCATCTATAGAGATAGAGCGAAAAGAATAATTGGTTTATCCCAAAGTCTATACTTGGAAAAGGTGTTAAAGAGGTTTAACATGCTTGATTCCAAGAGAGGATTGTTACAGTGAGACATGGTATCCACCTTTCTAAAGAGATGTCTCCAAAGACACCTGAAGAAAGAGATAAGATAGCCAGGATTCCATATGCTTCGGCTATTGGAAGTTTAATGTATGCAATGTTGTGTACTAGGCCGGATATCGCATATGCTGTTAGTTTGACTAGCAGGTATCAATCCAATCCAGGTTTGGAACATCGATAGTCACAAGAATATTCCTAAGTACTTGAGAAGAACTAAGGATTTATTCTTGATGTATGGAGGTGGAGACTTGCAATTGGATGGTTATACTGATTCTGATTTCCAATCAGATATTGAGGATAGAAAGTCTACCTCTGGATATGTGTTCATTTGTAATGGAGGTGCGATCGGTTGGAAGAGTTCCAAACAGAGCACGATTGCAGATTCCACTCATCGAGGTCGAGTATATTGTCGCATCGATGTCGCAAAGGAAGTCGTTTGGATAAAGAAGTTCGTGATGTAACTTACGAGAGTTCCTTCCATTGAGTCAGCAGTTCCATTACACTGTGACAACAATGGAGCAGTCATACAGGCTAAGGAACCAAGGTCTCACTAGAAATCCAAACACATAGAAAGGCGCTACCACATTATCAGAGAAATAGTTGGGCGAGGCGATGTAGCCATGCAGAAAATAGCATCAGCTGAAAATCCAGCTGATCCATTCACTAAGCCTATGTCACAGACTCAGTTAGACCGACATCTTGAGAAGATAGGTCTAAGATATTGTAATGAATGGCTCTAGTGCTAGTGGGAGATTGTTAGTAGTATGCCCTAGAGCATATCATTTAGTATGTATCTTGTATATATTTTATTAATAAAAGGCATTTTCACTTTTCCGTTTACATAATATATTTATGTGTAATAGAAAAGGTCCATTGATATTTTGTTGGAAATATTATTCTTAAGTTGTTAAGAATATGAGTGACAATATTTCTAGCACAAAGTATCATAAATAGGTTCACAATCGAGGATACTTCATAATAAGGACATGACTTATCCAAAAAGATTGTATTCATGTTTGTTCCCAAGTTATTTATATGAGATATAAATAAGATGGAATGGTGAGTCTCATGCCATATAACAAACATGATAGGCACTTATAAATGATAAGTAGGCCGAACTGGTGACACTTATGACAAGCACATAGAGTTTACTCTTGTCAATGTTTTGTCATAAATCATATCTGCATATAATCTTTAGACCTGAGATAGCACAGTTATCTTGTATATAGGTAGTTTGAGTTTGATCTGCTTTCATACTTGTACTATGTATGGGTATATGGGCATGTGTTGGCTCTGCTAGTTATATATGGAGGTAGGTGTTGATCAAGAAGGAATCTGCCTCTAAGTAAATAGAGATAAAATCCTATGTTCATTTAATTGTTCTTGATGTTTCAAGTTCTGGCCAGACAGATAGATTTATTCGTAAAAGAGTTTCGATGAGAAAATCTTTTAATCAAGAACTGGAATTAAAAGAGAACATAATATTCATAGCAAATGGAGTTTGACATAAACCATGACTCCGGCTTGAGTTGGGATTTTGTAACAGAGAGATTCTAGTGCATGGTAACATATGATTATAGGTTCATTTAAGGTAAACCTTATTACTAATTGGGTGGCCATGGCATGCTATGCTAGGTGTTAACCATGGTCTATGAGGTTCATAAAATGATTTAGAGAAATCATTTATGGTAAGAAAGAGTTCTGATGATATTAAGAGTTGATATCATGTCTCATTGCCAATTAGTGATGAGCCTAGTAAGTCACACACATACACAAGTTATCACCTATTTAAATATGATTTAATTAATTAATTAAAGAGTTTAATTGATTAATTAAATAGATTTGGTTTGCAATTAAATTGCAAAGTCCCTAGCATGACTTGAAACCAAATCTAGATTATTGGATGTGTAGTATAAATTAAATTTATATTTAAAGTGTTTAAATATGAATTTAATTGATGAGAAATTAATTAATAGAGATTAATTAATTAATTTATATTTGATATAAATTAATTAGAAGAAGAAAATAATTATTTTGGGTTAAGAACTCAAAATTAAGACTCAGGGGCATTTTGGTCATTTCACAGTGTGTCACATGGCACCATGAGATGGTGACACATGGCATAACACATAAGCTTGCCAAATATTTTTTAATCATGTAAGATGATTAAAATCAAGATTAAATATAGGTTTGACACTTGGCACAATGTGATTGGGTCACTTAAACCTAGAGCTAATCAAAAGGTGACATGTGGCTAGGGTTTAATGTGTTAACCTAGCTATTTAAGTGTGGTTATAAAAAGAAAACATAACCAGCAGCCTCTCCTCTCAATTGTCACGCCACTTTGAGCCTCTCCAGCTATTTCTCTTCATCTCTCATCAATTCAAAGAGATTAGCCATCAATCTCTTGAATTAAGAACACTAGAAATTGTTTCTAGTGTCCTGTTTACATCTCTAATCTCTTAAAAGGCAGAACTTGAATTTCTAATTAATAGAAAAGGCTTTAGAAGCTGTTCAAGGGCTACCATAGGTGTTCTTGGTGTGGACAAGCTAGAGGGACAACATCCGTGTCCTCAAGACGAATCTCAAAGGCCTGCATATCGCAAAGACATCAAGAGGTTAGTGTAATCGTTCTTGATTTAATCTAGGGTTCTAAAATTAATCTGATTAATTTTAAAATCTTAAATGGCAAATACAGATCCAAAAACATATTAAAAGAGTTTTAATATGTTGTTTATCATTGAAATCAAATAGATAAAAATAAATCTTGCATGGTGCATGTGACCCTAGGTGAAAATTTTTGAATTCAATGGTATAATCTTGTGTTTTTCACGCTTCCGTTCCTACATCTGTCCCATCTCCCCTTAGATTCAAGGACACAAGTTCTCAGTATTTTTTTCAAGGGTTAATTACATTTTATAGGTTATTATTATCATTTCATTTCATTATTTACAGGAATTCAATGAGTTTCAGAATTTACCCAAATTACTCATTTCGACTGTCCATCTGTCTGAGGATGATAAGTCGTATTGATATCTCTAAGCTTATAGCAATTACTGTGGTATAGGTAGTTCACATTATTGTAACCGAGTTACTGACTCCAGCTACCTTACAAGTTTAGTCTTTCGACGGGCTAGTTCTGAAGTTTTAAATTTCTGACTAAAATTTTCACATTTATTTTCAGTAATAGCACTCTATTCGGGCGTAACTGTATCAATTTATAGATTACTTACAAATATTCTTATTTTATTGTACCACGAGTAAGCACGTAGCACTACACAATAATCCCGTGTCGGTATTGTAATCTACAACTTACAATACAAACATCGAGAACATTACATAGTCACTACATTATAACCTCATGGACTAGGTTTTCTAACATCTTATCTTTCTAGAATCCACTAATATCCTAAATCGATTATGATTACAGTATCCCTTGACAATTACTAACAGTAACATCTTTGCCCTCATCTAGAGCAATTCTATTACTGTAACTTACTTTTAGGTCCTCTTGCCTTACATTAAGTAGGCTCGCCAATTAGCTTTATAATTTATGGTGTGTTAGAAAATACTTTTAGCTAACAATTCTTCCAAAATTAATGTCAATTATACTTATTATTATAGTTTTTATCCCTAAGGACTAGTCACTAATACATCAAAATTCATTCCCATGTAAAGGAATAGCAACAGAACATATAGTTCTAACACTAGCATACAACTAAGTAGTGCTGGGATAAAATAATAACTAATTTTTTCTTTCAAAAATTAAGAACTTACCAATAGCTACATCAGAAGTTTCTGTTCTTTTCCCTTGGCGCATAGTGGATGCTATAACTGGTGCGCTACTATATTCGGGTTGATTCACTGTGTTATGGTGGTGAGGAGTACCAACTCTATTTCTATCTCGACTCTGATTGACTGTCTGTGAACTCCAGAGAGCAGATCGAAGTGCTCTAGTACAATCTCTAACAAAGTGTCCAATCTTTCCACAATTGTAGCAGGCTCCAGAGGCCTTATGACAAATACCTCCATGTAGCTTACCACAAACATGTCAGAAATGGGCATAATAGGAACTTCTGATTGTTCGACGACTAAATTTTGGTGTTCTCTGCCCTGATGATCCATCTCTGTCATATCCCTGAGCTCGGGGTTCCTCAAATTCTTTTCTCTTCCCTAAATTACTGCTCGAGATCTAATCCATATGTTTCTCCCTCTTCTCCATTTCACACTACCTTTGTGGCGGTTGAATTTGTGCTTGAGCTTGAGCTTACAGATATCAGCCATTTGTTGAAAGAAAGTGGCCATTTGTTGAGCCATTTGTGCAGTAATTTGTACCGGTAAAACTGGTACAGTCGAGCCTTCGACATTTTATGGAGCTGGGGCCTCAACTTGTACTTCTGCCATCACAGACTGTTCTATTGTCTCATTCTTCTCTTTCATATCTTTTCACAGGATTTTCTATTCCTGTACAACCAACACAAGGAGATTCCTCTCCATTAGTTCATATTTATGATGTAAATGTACTATATGTATCAAACATTTGAGCAGTTATAGTTACCGACAAAAAGATTTCAAATTCACAGTTCGAAATTCACTTTAAAACCATTGCTCTGATACCACAAAACATACCACACCCTACTCCCCCGTAAGATGTAACATGATCCCGTAGTACACCTAATGAATTACCGTACTTCACCTACCGATAACCCATTAGATATACTACAAGGGATTTTAAAACAATTTTCGTGAAATTTAAATCATCGATTAAAATCTGGGTTATAAATTTTTTTTTCAAAATTTCGGCAAAGTGCCGGCTGTGTTTTGAGAAAATAGTTCTTCAAAACTGAAAAGGAAAATGTAACACCACTACATTCGGTAGTGCGTTCTACTATTTCGGTGACCAATGTCTGTCCGGACAGCTAAAATGCCTAGAACTACATTTAAATATTGATGAGGAGACATAAAATAATGAAATACAAGAAAAGAAAATACAAGAAAAACAAAGGAAAAATAATAGCAATGAAATGTAACCAAGTTAAACGAGCTGAGAACCCTAGCGATGGGTGATCGCACCGGGAAGTTGCGGCGTGGACCGTTGACTAGCCCTAGACCACGGGAAACCCTGGAAAATATTTTTAAGACATAATTAAAGACCTATTGAAGTATAAATATCATTAGAAATATCAAAGAAAAATTAATTAATTACTACAAATAAAAGTGAGAAATCGATATACGGACAAAACTCGGTGTTACCGAAAAATCGAGAATGCAACCCGAACAGGGGCATTGTGATCATTTGACACCCTGAGTTGTCTTTTGATCTAAATTTCCATTAAAAATACATGATATGACACTTGGAAAATGTCATGAAAAATTAAATTGGTGCTACCTAATGTAAATAGCAAAAGATAAGAGCTTAATGTGGGAATAAGGAAACTTAAGAATAAACAAACATTTATTTCTCACTTAGTGCTCCACTCACACCTAAAGTGGACCACTAAACCTTCATTTGGACAGCAGAAATTCATCTTCCTCAAACTTCCAAAGAACCAGCTGAAAATGGTGAAGAAGAAACCTCCATTGCCGTACCACCTTGAAGCTTCATTCTCCCATGATCCAAGCCTATTTCCTTGCACTTTCCTTCACTAAAATTGCTCTACACCACTTGAGCAGTAGATAGGCAGCAAGAAGACCAAGTTTTGGTGAAGTTTTGAAGAGTTTCAAAAGTGGTAAGTTGGTATTTTTGATGCTTGCTTCATTAAAGTTTGTGTGGATGTTATGGGTAATTGAATTATGGAAGGATTTTTGGAGTTTGATGTTTTAAGGGAGATTTATATTTTTTGCAGCCATGGAAAATCCATAAGAATAGTTTATCCTTGCATGTAAATGGTAGATTAAAGTGTTGATGAAGTGTTTATGTGTGTAGGAATAAATTGGGTGATGTATACTAAATGTATATGTGAAAGTACACTTGATTTTGGAAGCTTGGAAGTTAATTGAAAGAGAGGTACAATTTGGCAAACTTGAAGTGTATGTCAAGATATGTTATTTTGTGGTTTGGTTTATGGAATTATATTGTTGAATTATGGTGCTTGTTATGGCAGCATGTGCATATGTATAAAGGTGTGAGTTTGGACATGTAAATGAGCTAGGTTATGTGGCTAAATTATTTGTAATTTGGACTTGGTAAATTCTGTACTATAAGGTGCATATTGAGTGTGATTATAAGCTGCCAAAATGACCAACAATGTGAAGTAAAATGTATTTAGGTTATGGCACAAACCAGAATTGGCATGAATGTGTAACATGGTAAGTGTTAAATGTGTAATTGATGAGTGATGAAGAAAGTGTTGCAGGGCAGTGTGTATTTTGGCTTAGAACCTTAAGTGTGTGGCTCCAATTGGTATGAGACCAATTGGAGGTGAAACTAGGCACAAAAAGTGCCAACTTTCATGAAGGAAGCTTACCAAAATTCCGCTTAGAAGGTAACTTGAAAAATAATCAAATCCGGATTAGTGCATTTAAGGCCTGAAAATTGACCATTTGGGCAGCAGTTGACGTTTTGGCCATAACTCACTCAAAACAGGTCCAATTGACCTGAAATTTTTACCATAAATAGTACAATTCTTATGAAGACACCAAAGCCCAGAAATGACCATAAGCAAGTCAAATAGCTTGCAAAAGTTTGGGTCCAAAAACTGGCCGAACCAAAAGTGACCTAAAAATGACCTAAAGTGACCATGTTGATACATTTTGACCAGCATTGGTAAATTGACCATAACATGGTCTACATAACTCAGAATAATCTGAAATTTTGCCCTGTGTGCAATAAGACATAGACCTACAAGTTTGTAGTTTTAACCAAAGCTCGAAAACCGAGGGAACTAGGTCATCTGGCTAGGTCAAATTAGTATACCAGAATCCGACAAATCGCAATAAAACGCAATATACATGGAAATGAATTTGGTAACATGTACTAATACTAAAATGCTACAAATGTGACATATTGGTAACATTAAAACCTAATTCACCTAGACTGCATCGAGGGTCAACATCTTAGGTTGACTAAGGAAATAATAGTATTCAATAAATTAATTATTAAGCATTATCGTCAGAGACAATTTAAATGAGTACTGAAACACTTCAAATTGTGTGTTTCAGTTAGCAAAGACTCAGGGAAGGGGAAAGAAACACTGAGTCAGAGCCAAGAGACAGTTATCAGAGGTTTGTGCACAATTAGTTTTTAACTGATTTTGTTCTGAATATTTCATATGATTAAATGACATATTTTTCTTATGTATTATGTTTAACAAGCATTGGATTTAATTCAATGATTATTGAAATTGTTATACTATGTATGAATTTAGCTTTGTGAAATGGTATTTCCATAAGTATTAAGCATTGTTGTGAATTGAATAAATTAAGTTTTTAGAAAATTGTGATAGAACATGTTTTGAATTGTGATGGGCAATTTGCATGGAAAAATGCAAATTTATAATTTGAATTGTGATGAGCATAAAAATTATTGGACATTGGAATTAACTTTGAATCAAATTGTATTGTGATTTATGCTCACTAAAAGGATTGTGATATTGTTTTATATCTCACTATAGATGCTTGACTAGGTTATTACCCGTCTCTCTCATTTGTTGAGAAGACAATAGAGTTAGTTGTGTTTTGATTACCATGGTACGTGCACAGGCTTAGATTCTCCTCTTATTAGAGGTTAGATCTAAGTTTTATGTTATGGCCCTTGTGGAAGATTCATTATTGTGATGTGTACTGTGCACGATGATTCGACCTCCCCGACCATAGGGAGTTAGAATTGCCTCGAAGATGGCCCTTTCGGATTAGTCTTGCATAGTTAGTGAAATAAATAATGGTTTTTGAGATAAAGAATGGTTTTTAAGATAAAGAATGGTTTTTGAGATAAAGAATTGTGATTTCAATTATGATTTATGTATAATTGATTTTTTTGGAATTACCTTAAATGGTTAGTTATGATTTGATAAATTGAATTTTGTGATCAAAGTCATTTTATAAAAATAATTTACATTATTGGCAATGAATATTTTGAGTTTTGGAATTTGATAAGTATTTAGATTTCCAAATTATTTACTGTAAATTTTGTCAATGTATATTGTACTATGTTTTAAATTATAGTTGTGCACCACTGAGTTCACCACTCACCGATAGCTTTGTATGCTATCGCAGGTGAAAAGAGCATAGAGCAATTGAGTAAACTTCTTTGAAGTGACATTCAGATCAGCTCCAAGTTTACCCATGTACACAGGTTTTGATGTATGCATGTAATAATATGTATGTAAATTATTTGAGCAGTTGTATGAAAACTCTTGTAAAACATTTTGGTATGTAATTAAATGTAAATTATTGTAAATGTAAATTTGAGATTTCATTTACTTGAATAGTTTTGTAATATAAATTTTGAGTCTTATAATCAATGAAATGTTTCGTTATGATGAGATTAGTTTGAAAATGAATTGATTGTTTATTGAGAATTGAATTGTGAATTGAAATGAAGTTATTGGAGTTGTATTTGAGAAAACATATTGGGAGCATTTTCTTTTGCAAGATTGAAGAATTGTTTTGTCAAAATACAGCCGGCACTTTGCCAAAATTTTTAAAAATTTTTTATAACACCAGATTTTAATCGATGATTTAAATTTCACGAAAATTGTTTTAAAATCCCTTGTTGTATATCTAATGGGTTATCGGTAGGCGAAGTACGGTAATTCATTAGGTGTACTACGGGATCATGTTACATCTTACTAAGGAGTAGGGTGTGACATGTTTTGTGGTATTGGAGCAATGGTTTTAAAGTAAATTTTGAACTGTGAATTTGAAATCTTTATGTCGGTACCTACAGCTGCTCAAATGTTTGATACATATAGTACATTTACATCATAAATATGAACTAATGGAGAAGAATCTCCTTGTGTTGGTTGTACAGGAATAGAAAATCTTATGAAAAGATATGGAAGAAAAGAATGAGATAATAGAACAGTCCGTGATGGCAGAAGTACAAGTTGAGGCCGCAGCTCCTCAGAGTGTCGAAGGCCCGACTGTACCAGTTTTACCGGTACAAATTACTGTACAAATGGCCTAGCAAATGGCCACTTTCTTTCAATAAATGACTGATACTCTGTCAGCTCAAGCTCAAGCACAAACCCAACCCCCACAAGGGCAGTGTGAAATAGAGTAGAGAGACAAATCTAAGGGTTAGAACTCGAGCAGTAATTTGGGGAAGAGAAAAGAATTTAAGGAGCCCCGAGCTCAGGAATATGACAGAGGCGGATCATCAGGGCAGAGACCACCAAGACCTAGTTGTCGAACAACTAGAAGTTCCTATCCTCTTCGTATCTGTAACTCTTGTGGGAAGCTACATGGAGGTATTTATCGTAAGGCCTCTGGAACCTGCTACAATTGTGGAAAGCTTGGACACTTTATTAGAGATTGTACTAGAGCACCTCGATCTGCTCTCCGGAGTTCATAGACAGTCAGTCAGAGTCGAGATAGAAATAGAGTTGGTATTGCTCACCACTATAACACAGTAAATCAACCCGAATATAGTAGCACACCAGTCAGAGCATTCACTATGCACCAAGGGGAAAGAACATAAACTTCGGATGTAGCTGCTGGTAAGTTCTTAATTTTTGAAAGAAACAATTAGTTATTATTTGATCCCAGCACTACTCAGTTGTGTGCTAGTGTTAAAACTATATGTTCTGTTGCTATTCCTTTACATGGGAATGAATTTTGATGTATTAGTGACTAGTCTTTTAGGATAAAAACTATAATAACAAGTATGATTGACATTAATTTTGGAAGAATTGTTAGCTAAAAGTATTTTCTAAAACACCATAAATTATAAAGTTAATTGGCAAGCCTACTTAATGTGAGGCAAGAGGACCTAAAAGTAAGTTACAGTAATAGAATTGCTCTAGAAGAGGGCAAAGATGTTACTGTTAGTAATTGTCAAGGGATATTGTAATCAAAATCGATTTAGGATATTAGTGGATTCGAGAAAGATAAGATGTTAGAAAACCTAGTCCATGAGGTTATAACGTAGTGACTATGTAATGTTCTCAATGTTTGTATTGTAAGCTGCAGATTACAGTACCGACACGGGATTATTGTGTAGAGCTACGCGCTTCCTCGTGGTACAATAAAATAAGAATATTTGTAAGTAATCTATAAATTGATATAGTTGCGCTCGAATAGAGTACTATTACAGGAAATAAATGTGAAAATTCTAGTAAGAAATTTAAAACTTCAGAACTAGCCTATCAAACGACTACACTTGTAAGGTAGCTAGAGTCAGTGACTCGGTTACATTAATGTGAACTACCTGTACCATAGTAATTGCTATAAGCTTAGAGATATCAGTATGACTTATCATCCTCAGACGGATGGACAGTCGAAACAAGTGATTCAGGTAAATTTTGAAACTCATTGAGTTTCTATAAATAATGAAATGAAATGATAATAATAACTTGTAAAATGTAATAAGCCCTCGAGAATATACTAGAACTTGTGTCCTTGAATCCAAGGGAAGATGGGACAGATACCTTCCATTAACAGAGTTTGAATACAATAATAAGTGTCAAGCTAGCATACAAATGGCACCCTATGAAACATTGTAAGGGAACGGATAACTATGAATTTTGTGATGAGATTTCTGAGGACACAGAATAGTCATGATGCAGTATGGGTTATAGTTGATAGACTAACCAAGTCTGCTCACTTTTTGCCAGTCCGGATTGACTATAGTTGGAGAGATTGGCCAGATTGTACATAAATGAGATTGTAAAACTGCATAGAGTGCCAGTATCGATTGTATCAGACAGAGATCCTAGGATTACTTTTAGATTCTGGGGTAGTCTTCTGAGAGCCCTAGGAACTAGATTGAACTTCAGCACGGCATTCCCGCTACAGACAGATGGCCAGTCTGAAAGGGTAATTCAGATATTGGAGGATATGCTACGGGCTTGTGTGATTGAGTTTGAAGGTAGTTGGGATACACACTTGCCGTTGATTGAGTTTTCTTATGACAACAGCTACCAATCAAGCATTGGGATGCCTCCATATGAAGCTATGTATGGCAGGAAATGCAGCACTCCCTTATGATGGGATGAAGTAGGTGAAAGGAAGATGATTGGGCTAGAAATTGTTCAGAAGAAAGAGGAAAAGATCAGCTTCATCAGAGATCGACTCAAGGCTACATCAAACCGTCAGAAGTCCTATGTTGATCTGAAGAGAAGAGATATTGAATATGCAACAGGTAATAAGGTATTCCTTAAAGTTTCTCCTTGGAAGAGGACATGAGGAGACCATACCCACAGCTGTTCAGATACTGATGAGGGGTAAAATTTCGAGACAAAATTTATTTTAAGGGGGGGAGAATTGTAACACCCCTACATTCGGTAGTGCGTTCTACTGTTTCGGTGACCAATGTCTGTCCAGACAACTAGAATTCGTAGAACTACATTTAAATATTGATGAGGATACATAAAATAATGAAATACAAGAAAAGAAAATACAAGAAAAACAAAGGAAAAATAATAGCAATGAAATGTAACCAAGTTAAACGAGCCAAGAACCCTAGCGATGGGTGACCGCACCGAGAAGTTGCAGCGTGGACCGTTGACTAGCCCTGGACCGCGGGGAACCCTGGAAAATATTTTTAAGACATAATTAAAGACCTATTGAAGTATAAATATCATTAGAAATATTAAAGAAAAATTAATTAATTAGTATAAAGAAAAGTGAGAAATCGAAAAACAAACAAAACTCGGTGTTACCGAAAAAACAAGAATGCAACCCGAATAGGGCATTGTGGTCATTTGACACCCCAAGTTGTCTTTTGACCCAAATTTCCATTAAAAATACATGATATTACACTTGGAAAATCTCATGAAAAATTAAATTGGCGGTACCTAATGTAAATAGCAAAAGATAGGAGCTTAATGTGGGAATAAGGAAACTTAAGAATAAACAAACATTTATTTCTCACTTAGTGCTGCACTCACTACTAAAGTGGACCACTAAAACTTCATTTGGACAGCAGAAATTCATCTTCCTCCAACTTCCAAAGAACCAGCCGAAAATGGTGAAGAAGAAACCTCCATTGCCGTCCCACCTTGAAGCTTTATTCTCCTATGATCCAAGCCTATTTCTTTGCACTTTCCTTCACTAAAATTGCTCTACACCACTTGGGCAGTAGAAAGGAAGCAAGAAGATCAGGTTTTGGTGAAGTTTTGAAGAGTTTCAAAAGTGGTAAGAAGGTATTTTTTATGCTTGCTTCATTAAAGTTTGTGTGGATGTTATGGGTAATTGAATTGTGGAAGGATTTTTGGAGTTTGATGTTTTAAGGGAGATGTATATTTTTAGCAGCCATGGAAACTCCATAAGAATAGTTTATCCTTGCATGTAAATGGTAGATTAAAGTGTTGATGAAGTGTTTATGTGTGTAGGAATAAATTGGGTGATGTATACTAAATGTATATGTGAAAGTACCCTTGATTTTGGAAGCTTGGAAGTTAATTGAAAGAGAGGTACAATTTGGCAAACTTGAAGTGTATGTCAAGATATGTTATTTTGTAGTTTGGTTTATGGAATTATATTGTTGAATTATGGTGCTTGTTATGGCAGCATGTACATATGTATAAAGGTGTGAGTTTGGACATGTAAATGAGCTAGGTTATGTGGCTAAATTGTTTGTAATTTGGACTTGGTAAATTCTGTACTATAAAGTGCATATTAAGTGTGATTATAAGCTGCGAAAATGACCAACAATGTGAAGTAAAATGTGTTTAGGTTATGGTACAAACCAGAATTGGCATGAATGTGTAACTTGGAAAGTGTTAAATGTGTAATTGATGAGTGATGAAGAGAGTGTTGCAGGGAAGTGTGTATTTTGGCTTAGAACCTTAAGTGTGTGGCTCCAATTGGTATGAGACCAATTGGAGGTGAAACTAGGCACAAAAAGTGCCAACTTTCATGAAGGAAGCTTACCAAAATTTTGCTTGGAAGGTAACTTGAAAAATGACCAAATCCGGATTAGTGCATTTAAGGCCTGAAAATTGACCATTTAGGCAGCAGTTGATGTTTTGGCCATAATTCACTCAGGACCAATTAACCTGAAATTTTTACCATAAATAGTTAATACATATATCTACAATTCTTATGAAGATACCAAAGCCCAGAAATGACCATAAAGTAAGTCAAATAGCTTGCATAAATTCGGGTCCAAAAACTGGCCGAACCAAAAGTGACCTAAAAATGACCTAAAGTGACAATGTTGATACATTTTGACCAGCTTTGGTAAATTCACCATAACTTGGTCTACATAATTCAGAATGACCTAAAATTTTGCCCCGCGTGCAATAAGACATAGACCTACAAGTTTGTAGTTTTAACCGAAGCCCGAAAACCAAGGGAACTAGGTCATCCGGCTAGGTCAAGTTAGTATACCAGAATCCGATAAATTGCAATAAAACGCAATATACATGGAAATGAATTTGGTAACATGTTCCAATATTAAAAGGCTACAAATGTGACACATTTGTAACATTAAAATCTAATTCACCTAGACTACATCGAGAGTCAACATCTTAGGTTGACTAAGGAAATAATAGTATTCAATAAATTAATTATTAAGCATTATCGTCAGAGACAGTTTAAATGAGTACTGAAACACTTCAAATTGTGTGTTTCAGTTAACAAAGACTCAGGGAAGGGGAAAGAAACACTGAGTCAGAGCCAAGAGATAGTTATCAGAGGTTTGTGCACAACTAGTTTTTAACTGATTTTGTTCTGAATATTTCATATGATTAAATGACATATTTTTCTTATGTATTATGTTTAACAAGCATTGGATTTAATTCAATGATTATTGAAATTGTTATACTATGTATGAATTTAGCTTTGTGAAATGGTATTTCCACAAGTATTAAGCATTGTTGTGAATTGAATAAATTATGTTTTTAGAAAATTGTGATAGAACATGTTTTGAATTGTGATGGGCAATTTGCATGGAAAAATGCAAATTTATGATTTGAATTGTGATGAGCTTAAAAATTATTAGATATTGGAATTGACTTTGAATCAAATTGTATTGTGATTTATGCTCACTAAAAGGATTGTAATATTGTTTTATATCTCACTATAGATGCTTGACTAGGTTATTACATGTCTCTCTCATTTATTGAGAAGACAATGGAGTTAGTTGTGTTTTGATTACCATGGTACGTGCACAGGCTTAGATTCTCCTCTTATTAGAGGTTAGATCTAAGTTTTATGTTATGGTGCTTTCGGAAGATTCATTATTGTGATGTGTACTATGCACGATGATTTGGCCTCCCCGACCATAGGGAGTTAGAATCCGATTCGACCTCCCCGACCATAGGAAGTTAGAATCACCTTGAAGATGGCCCTTTCGGATTAGTCTTGCATAGTTAGTGAGATAAAGAATGGTTTTTGAGATAAAGAATGGTTTTTGAGATAAAGAATGGCTTTTGAGATCAAGAATGGTTTTTGAGATAAAGAATTGTGATTTCAATTATGATTTATGTATAATTGATTTTGTTGGAATTACCTTAAATGGTTAGTTATGATTTGATAAATTGAATTTTATGATCAAAGTCATTTTATACAAATGATTTACATTATTGGCAATGAATATTTTGAGTTTTGGAATTTGATCAGTATTTGGATTTCCAAATTATTTGCTGTAAATTTTGTCAATGTATATTGTACTATGTTTTAAATTACAGTTTTGCACCACTGAGTTCACCACTCAGCGATAGCTTTGTATGCTGTCACAGGTGAAAAGAGCATAGAGCAATTGAGTAAACTTCTTTGAAGAGACATTCAGATCAGCTCCAGGTTTACCCATGTACACAGGTTTTGATGTATGCATGTAATAATATGTTTGTAAATTATTTGAGCAGTTGTATAAAAACTCTTGTAAAACATATTGGTATGTAATTAAATGTAAATTATTGTAAATGGAAAATTGAGATTTCATTTACTTGAATAGTTTTGTAATATAAATTTTGAGTCTTATAATCAATGAAATGTTTCGTTATGATGAGATTAGTTTGAAAATGAATTGATTGTTTATTGAGAATTGAATTGTGAATTGAAATGAAGTTATTGGAGTTGTATTTGAGAAAACATATTGGGAGCATTTTCTTTTGCAGGATTGAAGAACTGTTTTCTCAAAATATAGCCGGCACTTTGCCGAAATTTTAAAAAAAATTTTATAACACCAGATTTTAATCGATGATTTAAATTTCATAAAAATTGTTTTAAAATCCCTTATAGTATATCTAATGGGTTATCGGTAGGCGAAATACGGTAATTCATTAGGTATACTACGGGATCATGTTACATCTTACTAAGGAGTAGGGTGTGACAGAAAAACACTCCCAATATATTTTCTCAAATACAACTCCATTTCATCTCACAATTCAATTTCAATAATTAATCATTTCATTTTCAAACCAACCTCATCATAAAAGAAACATTTCATTGATTACAAGACTCAAAAATTAATATTACCAAAACTATTCAGGTAAATGAAACCTCAAATTTACATTTACAATAATTTACATTTAATTACATACCAAAATATTTTACAAGATTTTTTATACAACTGCTCAAATAATTGAAATACATATTATTACATGCATACATCAAAACCCGTATACATGGGTATACCTGGAGATGATCTGAATGTCTCTTCAAAGAAGCTTACTCAATTGCTCTATGCTCTTTTCACCTGTGACAGCATACAAAGCTATCGCTGAGTGGTGAACTCAGTGGTGCACAACTATAATTTAAAACACAATACAATATACTTTAACAAAATTACAGCAAATAATTTGGAAATTTGGATACTCATCAAATTCCAAAACTCAAAATATTCATTGCTAATAATATAAATCATTTGTATAAAATGACTTTAATTACAAAATTCAATTTATCAAATCATAACTAACCATTTAAGGTAATTCCAACAAAATCAATTATACATAAATCATAATTGAATCACAATTCTTTACTATTCAAAAACCATTCTTGATCTCAAAAGCCATTCTTTATCTCAAAAACCATTCTTTATCTCAAAAACCATTCTTTATCTCACTAACTATGCAAGACTAATCCGAAAGAGCCATCTTCGGGGTGATTCTAACTCCCTATGATCGGGGAGGTCGAATCAGATTCTAACTCTCTATGGTCGGGGAGGTTGAATCATCGTGCACAGTACACATCACAATAATGAATCTTCCGAAAGGGCCATAACATAAAACTTAGATCTAACCTCCAATAAGAGGAGAATCTAAGCCTGTGCACATACCATGGTAATCAAAACACAACTAACTCCATTGTCTTCTCAACAAATGAGAGAGACAGGTAATAACCTAGTCAAGCATCTATAGTGAGATATAAAACAATATCACAATCCTTTTAGTGAGCATAAATCATAATACAATTCGATTCAAAATCAATTCCAATATCCAATAATATTTATGCTCATCACAATTCAAATCATAAATTTGCATTTTTCCATGCAAATTGCCCATCACAATTCAAAACATGTTCTATCACAATTTTCTAAAACATAATTTATTCAATTCACAACAATGCTTAGTACTTGTGGAAATACCATTTCACAAGGCTAAATTCATGCATACTATAACAATTTCAATAATCATTGAATTAAATGCAATGCTTATTAAACATAATACATAAGAAAAATATGTCATTTAATCATATGAAATATTCAGAACAAAATCAGTTAAAAACTAGTTGTGCACAAACCTCAGATAAATGCCTCTTGGCTCTGACTCAGTGTTTCCTTCCCCTTCCCTGAGTCTTTGCTAACTGAAACACACAATTTGAAGTGTTTCAGTGCTCATTTAAACTGTCTCTAACAATAAGGCTTAATAATTAATTTATTGAATTCTATTATTTCCTTAGTCAACCTAAGATGTTGACCCTCGATGCATTCTAGGTGAATTAGGTTTAATGTTACCAATATGTCACATTTTATAGCCCTTTAGTGTTGGTATATGTTACCAATTTCATTTTCAAGTATATTGCATTTTATTGCAATTTGCCGAATTTCGGTATACTAATTTAACCTAGCTAGATGACCTAGTTCCCTCGGTTTTTGGGTTTCGGTCCAAACTACAAACTTGTAGGTCTATGTCTTATTGCATGCAGGGCAAAATTTCAGGTCATTCTGAGTTATGTAGACCAAGTTATGATCAATTTACCAATGCTCGACAGAATGCATCAAAATGGTCACTTTAGGTCATTTTTAGGTCACTTTTGGTTCAGCCAGTTTTTTGACCCGAACTTGTGCAAGATATTTGGCTTGGTTCTGTCCATTTCTGGGCTTTGGTGTCTTCATAAGAATTGTAGATATATGTCTAAACTATTCATGGTAAAAATTTCCGGTTAATTGGACCTGTTTTGAGTGAGTTATGGCTAAAATACTAACTACTGCCCAAATGGTCAATTTTCAGGCTTTCAATGCACTAATCCGGATTTGGTCATTTTTCAAGTCAACTTCCAAGCAGAATTTTGGTAAGCTTCCTTCATGAAAGTTGGCACTTTTTGTGCCTAGTTTCACCTCCAATTAGTCTCATAGCAATTGGAGTCACACACTTAAGGTTTCTAGCCAAAACATACACTGCCCTATACACACTCTTCATCACATACCAAAGGACACATTCAACACTTACCAAGTTATTTCCTTCATGCCATTTCTATTTTGTACCATAACATAAACACATTTAGCAACTCTTTTTTGGTCATTTTGGTAGCTTATAACGACACTCAATATGCACATTATAGTCCAGAATTTTCTAAGTCCAATTACAAATAATTAACCACATAACATAGCTCATTTAGATGTCCATACTCAAACCTTTATACACATATACATGCTGCCATAACAAGCACCATAATTCAACAATATAATTCCATAAACCAAACCATGCAACAACACATTTTGGTTCACACTTCAAGTTTGCCAAATTGTACATCCCTTTCAATTAACTTCCAAGCTTCCAAAATCAAGTGTACTATCACATACATCTAGTATATATTATCCAATTTATTCCTGCACACATAAATACTTACATCAACACTTTAATCTACCATTTCCATGCAAAGATAAACTACTCTTATTGAAC
Organism: Hevea brasiliensis; assembly: GCF_030052815.1. Taxonomy (NCBI): domain Eukaryota; kingdom Viridiplantae; phylum Streptophyta; class Magnoliopsida; order Malpighiales; family Euphorbiaceae; genus Hevea; species Hevea brasiliensis. The sequence goes on from NC_079501.1 coordinate 42,210,415, forward strand.
TTCCATGGCTGCCAAAAATGTACCTCTCCCTTAACTCATCAAACTTCAAAAATTCTACCACAATTCAACTACCCATGACATCCATTCAAGATTTAATGAAACAATAATAAAAAATACATACTTACCACTTTTGAAACTCTTCAAAAACTCACCAAAACTTGATTTTCTTGCTACCTATCTACTGCCCAAGTTGTGTAGAACAATTTTAGTGAAGGAAGTATTGAAGGATCTGTTAGTAGTATGCCCTAGAGCATATCATTTAGTATGTATCTTGTACATAATTTTATTAATAAAAGGCATTTCCACTTTTCCGTTTACATAATATATTTATGTGTAATAGAAAAGGTCCATTGATATTTTGTTAGAAATATTATTCTTAAGTTGTTAAGAATATGAGTGATAATATTTCTAGCACAAAGTATCATAAATAGGTTCACAATCGAGGATACTTCATAATAAGGACATGACTTATCCAGAAAGATTGTATTCATGTTTGTTCCCAAGTTATTTATATGAGATATAAATAAGATGGAATGGTGAGTCTCATGCCATATAACAAACATGATAGGCACTTATAAATGATAAGTAGGCCGAACCAGTGACACTTATGACAAGCACATGGAGTTTACTCTTGTCAATGTTTTGTCATAAATCATATCGATGCATATAATCTTTAGACACTGAGATAGCACGATTATCTTGTATATAGGTAGTTTAAGTTTGATCTGCTTTCATACTTGTCTTGTGTATGGGTATATGGGCATGTGTTGGCTCCTACTAGTTATATATGGAGGTAGGTGTTGATCAAGATGGAATCTGTTCCTCTAAGTAAATAGAGATAAAATCCTATGTTCATTTAATTGTTCTTGATGTTTCAAGTTCTGGCCAGACAGATAGATTTATTGAGAAAAGAGTTTACGATGAGAAAATCTTTTAATCAAGAACTGGAATTAAAAGAGAACATAATATTCATAGCAAATGGAGTTTGACATAAACCATGACTCCAGCTTGAGTTGGGATTTTGTAACAGAGAGATTCTAGTGCATGGTAACATATGATTATAGGTTCATTTAAGGTAAATCTTATTACTAATTGGGTGGCCATGGCATGCTATGCTAGGTGTTAACCATGGTCTATGAGGTGCATAAAATGATTTAGAGAAATCATTTATGGTAAGAAAGAGTTACGATGATATTAAGAGTTGATATCATGTCTCATTGCCAATTAGTGATGAGCCTAGTAAGTCACACACATACACAAGTTATCACCTATTTAAATATGATTTAATTAATTAATTAAAGAGTTTAATTGATTAATTAAATAGGTTTGGTTTGCAATTAAATTGCAAAGTCCTAGCATGACTTGAAGCCAAATCTAGATTATTGGATGTGTAGTATAAATTAAATTTATATTTAAAGTGTTTAAATATGAATTTAATTGATGAGAAATTAATTAATAGAGATTAATTAATTAATTAATTTATATTTGATATAAATTAATTAGAAGAAGAAAATAATTATATTGGGATAACAAATCAAAATTAAGACACGAGGGCATTTTGGTCATTTCGTGTGACACGTGGCACCATGAGATGGTGACACATGGGATTACACATAAGCTTGCCAAATGTTTTTTTAATCATGTAAGATGATTAAAATCAAGATTAAATATAGGTTTGACACTTGGCACAATTTGATTGGGTCACTTAAACCTAGAGCTAATCAAAGGGTGACATGTGGCAAGAGTTTAATGTGTTAACCTAGCTATTTAAGTGTGGTTATGAAAAGATAAATAACTAGCAGCCTCTCCTCTCATTTGTCACGCCACTTTGAGTCTCTCCAGCTATTTCTCTTCATCTCTCATCAATTCAAAGAGATTAGCCATCAATCTCTTGAATTAAGAACACTAGAAATTGTTTCTAGTGTCCTGTTTACATCTCTAATCTCTTAAAAGCGTAACTTGAATTTCTAATTAATAGAAAAAGCTTTAGAGGCTGTTCAAGGGCTGCCATAGGTGTTCTTGGTGTGGACAAGCTAGAGGGACAACATTTGGTGTCACGAAGACGAATCTCAAAGCGCAGACACTGCGATTGCATCAAGAGGTAAGTGTAATCGTTCTTGATTTAATCTAGGGTTCTAAAATTAATCTGATTAATTTTAAAATCATAAATGGAAATACAGATCCAAAAAACATATTAAAAGAGTTTTAATATGTTGTTTATCATTGAAATCAAATAGATAAAAATAAATCTTGCATGGTGCATGTGACCCTAGGTGAAAATTTTTGAATTCAATGGTATAATCTTTTGTTTTTCACGCTTCCGTTCCTTCAGGATCATGGCTTGATCATGAGAAATGGAAGCTCAAAGGTGGGACGGCCATGGAGGATTCTTTAGGACCTCAATTCGGCATGAAGAAGATGAACCAGAAAATGAATCATTTAGTGGACATACACATGTCCCTTAATAAGTTTAAACATCCCTTAGTGCTCCACTATAGTTTAATTAAACAATATTATATGTTAAAGTTTTAGTTATTCAAATTATACCCCATTTCTTGCACTATTATTATAATATACCACAATTTTAATTTTTATGATATTTTCAAAGTGTGCTATCACTCATTTTTAATGGACATTGGGGTGAAAAGACAACTCGGGGTGTTAAATGACCACAATGCCCTGTTAGGTTGCATTCTCGATTTTTGGTAACACTGAGTTTTGTCATTTTCTCGATTCCTCATTTTTCTTTGTACTAATTAATTAATTTTTCTTTGATATTTCTAATGATATTCATACTTCAATAAGTCTTTAATTATGTCTTAAAAATATTTTCCAGGGTTCCCCGTGGTCCAGGGCTAGTCAACGATCCACGCCACAACTTTCCGGTGCGGTCACCCATCGCTAGGGTTCTCGGCTCGTTTAACTTAGTTACATTTCATTGTTATTATTTTTCCTTTATTTTTCTTGTATTTTCTTTTCTTGTATTTCATTATTTTATGTCTCCTCATCTATATCTAAGTGTAGTTCAATGCTACCTCGCTGTCCGCACAACACTGATCAGTAGCACCGTCGAACGCACTATGGAACATCGGGGTGTTTCAATATAGTGATGCTTCTCATAATGGGTTCGGCTGTGTATTGATGCAAGATCGAAATGTCATTGCCTATGCATCACGCCAGCTGAAACCGCATGACAAGAATTATCCAATACATGATTTAGAGCTTGCAGCTATTGTGCTTGCTCTTATGATCTAGAGACACTATTTGTATGGGGAGAAGTGCTACATCTATATAGATCATAAGAGTTTGAAGTATTTGGGCACCCAGAAAGAGTTGAATTTGAGATAGAGTAGATGGTTAGAGTTGATAAAAGATTATGATTGTCTGATAGACTATCAGCCAGGGAAAGCTAATATCGTGGCTGACACCTTAAGTCGTAAGACTGTGGCAAGTCTACGGGTTACTCCTTTGTCTGTGGTACATGAGTTGAGATCATTACATGCCAGCTTAGAGATTAATGATGAGGGGCAAACAGCAGTTGTATGGTATGTACAGCCAGTGCTGATTGATCAGATCAGAATGGCTGCTCAGAATGATCAGAAGTATCAAAGGCTGTTGGAAGAAGTCCAGCAGGGCAAGAAACCAGAATTCTCAATAAGAGATGTTGGTATATTTGTAACATCCTCACTTTAGCTAGTCCATACAATCTACTATTCCGGTGACCAATCTCGGTCCGGGCAGCTAGAATGTTTGAAATTATAATTAGACTAAAGTGGGGAGCTATAAAGAAACTAAATAATGCTCATAAAAATTAAGGAAAAATTTTTAGAAACGAAATACACTAAGGTTAAACTAGCCGAAACCCCAGTGATGAGTAACCCAAAGGGGAAGTGACGGTGAAGGCCGTTAACAACCCTAGACCCGAGGAAAAAATTATAAAATAATTTTTGGAACTCCAGAGAAGGGTCATTGAGATTCTTATGGCATTAGAATGCCAAGAAAATGCTTAGAAAAATTTTTCTATCGGTACACACAATTTTGGCTCATTAAGCCAAACGGAGGGAATTTTGGTTATTTCGTCTTCAGAGATGATTTTTGACCAACTTGTCCAATTGAATACATAAATTTTATGATATCAAATATGAATAAACATTGCTAAAAATGAAATTAAAAGTGACTAGTAAAGAAAAAAAAAAAGCGAAAAGAGATAATATTGATTTAACGAGGTAAGCATGAGGTCATTTAAAATCTATGGGCCAATCAAATGTAATGAAACCACTTATAACACATTAAAAGGAAAGAAAAGAAATCAAAACTCTAGAAAAAGCTAGCAGCCACCTTCTTCTTCATTTGGCCGAAATTCATTCCTCACCTCTCTCCTCCATTTTCATGGTTATCAAACTTCATTCCCTTAGTTTCTTTCAACTAAACCCTAAGTGCTCAACACAAAACCTTACTCTTTTATCTTAGTGAAGCTTTTGGGAACAAAAAGAAGTAAAGTGGAAGAGTTCTGACAAGCTTGAAAGATTAGCTCCATTAAAGGTTAGTGACTTAAACTTGTTTTTCTCTTTAAATTCATGTTGAAGGAGTATGATTGAGTGCAAAATTACAAAGAAATTTAACAAATAATATGTGTATGCCCATCCCACATTTTTGGAAGCCTTGGATGTGGTAAGGTTTTGAGGATTTCATGGAACTAGAAATGGGAGTATGGCTGCCTTAACATTAGTCTCTTAAGTGAAATGGTGAAATGCAAGTTAAATGCATAATTTGAGATGTTAGGGTTAGGGTTTGGGTATGAAATGGAGACTTTGATCATGTAATAGTGAAAGTAAGTTTTAATGGTCAATTAGTGACCATCTAGTTATGTGTAAACAAGAAATGAAGTGGTTTGTGCAGTGGGAATTGAGGTTAGTGTGGCTACCCTTGGTGACCTGCATGACTGGGCATGAGTCCAGTAGGTTTGGGCAGCAATAACATGAATTGTAGAGGTTAAATTGGTTCAAGGCCAATTGGACATGAAACTAGACACATAATGGCACAACTTTGATGAAGAAACCATGCCCAGAAAATCAAACCAAGTTAACCTAAAGATTGCCCCAATCCGAGTGACCTGCAATCTGCCTGGGTAAAATGACTAAATGAATAGTATTTAGTCATTTGGTCATAACTCAGTGTAGAAAGGTCCATTTGGCCTGAAAGTTTACCAACAACAAGCTGAGATATAGATATACAACTTTCATGAAGAAACCTAACCCAAATTATGACCATAACATATTCAAAAAGTGAGTTGTAGTCACTACTAAAAATACTATAGATTAGGTCAGTCCATAAAATCTGGAAAATTTGTAATCCGGCCAGTTGTGGTTTTTGGGCCATAACTTGAGCTAAAAAACTCCAAATTGAGTGATTCAAAAAAGGAAATGTAACTAGACAAATAAGGAACAACTTTCATGTTGACCATTTTGCCAAATTCCCGTTGCAAAAATGACTAATGGAACACTAAATACAAAGTTTGAAATCTGAAAATTTTGAACAATTAACATTAAGCTTAGAAATGGTATTGGCAACCAATACCAACAATTTTAGAATGCAAAATGTGGTATATTGGGACTATTAGAACGAATGTACCTATTGTCCATGTAAAAGTCAACATTTTTGTTGACTAATGAATTGAATAGTAACACCTAAACTTGAATTTCAAGAATTGTATAATTTAAGAGTGTAACATGCCCTAGTACACCTAGCAAGATTGGTTTGGATAGGTTGAAATGCCAATAGGGTTCTGTTAGCAGTACTACATTTGGCTTCATGCCATTCTGTGTTTTATGGCCTCACGTGCCATTCTATAACATAATAGCCTTTGGCTATGTTGATTGAGTTGTTATACTTGGGTTTTATCCAAAATAATTATTACAGCTTATTAGTTGTTCTGTTGCACACCAGGGGACACAATGTGACCGATGGTGTGATGGTCGAAGGTACTTAGTACCCAATGCCAGTTTACCTGTTTATCCAGTCTAGTCGACTAGTATGGGTTACTCGGGCAATGATAATAAATCTTACTAAATTTTAATCGAATAATACTGTAATAAATATTAAAAATTAAGTCTACCAAAAATGTAAACATGCATTCTGCATATTTACTTTATTTTAGTTATTTTATTTTATATTATCACCACTAAGCAGAATTGCTTAGCGTGCCACGCGTAGGTACTGGAGACATAGCTGAGGAGCCCAGCAAACATCAGACCGGGTGAACTTTTAGAGCTGCATTCTGAGTCCAAAGTCACCTCACATCTGCAGTGCACTTGGTAGGACATTAGGATTTTGGGTGGCATTTTGTATTTTGCATTTTGTATTAGTTTTGGATTATAACTATAAACTCTTCAAATTATTTGATAATGTAAATATATGAAATTCCATGTTATTGAAATTTTCTGTATATTATGTTGAAAAATGAAATGTTGAGAAATATTCATGAATATGCTTCAAGTGATGATGTGAACAGAAAAATTCTGAAAATAGTGTTGAGATTTTGAGATTGAATTGAGATGTGTGTATAATGGAGTTCTGGATTTGAAAATTCTATTGGAAGTGTCTTTTAAACAGGTACAAAAGAACTGTTTTTCCAATTTATAGCCGGCACTCTGCCGGATTTTCTATAAAATTTACGAAAAAATTTAGATTAATCAAAATTGTAAATTAATGAATTAAAAAGGGTAAATTGAAATGGAAATGTGAATTGGTGCTCCGGCACACTGTGTGGCATATCTTGCTCGGCTTCACTGTAGACGGGTAAGGGGGGTCACATTTAGTGGTATCAGAGCATCGGTTTAGCTATTTCTGGGCCTAGATAGAGTGCATACCATTGCATTGCAATTGTAAGTATTGAGGTGACACTGATGCAGATCTATTTATTTTTTTTATTTTGATTAAAATATGGATCTTACTTCTCAAAGAGCAGTTGATGAAGAGGTGTGGCGGCACACATGGTGAAGCCACCATTGGTGGCGGCAACAATGGTTCCATGGGTGGTTCAAGGTTTGGCTTTTAATTCTGCAATTGTTGTATGATCTAAGGCCTATTCTTTGACTAATTAAAGTGTTTAATTAGTAGTTTTAATCACACAATTAAATTATGATTAAATCAGAATTTTAAAAATTGTTTGAATGTGATTCAAATCTGAATTTTTAAAGTTGTTTGAATCATATTTAAATCTGATTTTTTAAAATTGATTCAATAAAATTTAGATCTGATTTTTTAAAAAATATTTGAATGTGATTCAAATCTGATTTTTTAAAAAATGTTTGAATGTGATTCAAATATGAATTTTTGAAGTTGTTTGAATGTGATTCAAATCTGAATTTTTAAATTTGTTTGAATGAGATTCAAATCTGAATTTTTAAATTTATTTGAATCATATTCAAATCTGGATTTTTAAGTTGAATATGAGATATTCAATTTAATTTAAGTATGTATGTTTTATTTAATTGTTAAATAGTGATATGCATGATGGATGATCATGGACTATAAAAGACTAATGTGATTGGATTTATTTCTTTTATGTTTCTTTGGGATTGTAAATTAATTAATTAATTTTAATTTATTTTGGACATGTATTATTAAGTTTGTAATATTTTTGGGTTGTAATTTCATTTATTTAAGTTCTTGTAAATTCGCCTTGGTATGCCAAGGATTACTATGTAATATTGGATTGCAAGAAGTTCAAGGAGGTCAAGAGCATTGGTGGGACCAGTGGGAGGAATTCAAGATCAAGTGTTGATTATGTACTCCTTCAGCAACTCTTGTAAAATGAATGAATGAAATGCACCTAGGAATGCCCTGATTCAATTCTTGGTGGCTCAGAATTGAATCCCTTAGAAAGTCCATGATCATACCATATTTACTGCTTATCCATGAATGCATGAGATGTATGGGAATGTATGCAATTATATGATATATGCATGCTAAATGGATAATGTGCAAAGTGAGACCTTAATAGTAATTAGGATGGCTATAAAATCTTCCAAACAAATGATTAAGTTGGAAATGGTATAATTAAAGTAATTATAACATAAGCCCTCCATTGGGGCAATTATTTTAAGAAATTTTAAATAGTTGCATGAGATGCAATTAATTTAAGAGATTTTCTTAAGAATAATTGTTAAGCATGAGATGTTGTAAATATGTAAATGGTTTGGTGGCCAATATTGGATGTACCTGAGGACATTAAAATTATTTGCATAATTACTGGCTCAATGGGATCAACTTAACTAATGCAAGATAAGTCAATAATGGATGTACCTGAGATTTTGAGCATTAGGGGCTAGGTATGGGCAAGGAGTTGCTCACTTATAGTTTATTGTAATTCCAATAATGGATGTACCTGAGGATGATCAATAGAATTATAAGAATTCAATCACCCACTAGAAATCCATCCAACTAGGATTTCCGTTTTCTACTTTGGAAGTGTAGGATTCGCTAAGTTAGTGGGAGGACCAATTTGATTAAAAGACCATAATCATTTTGGTTAATTACATGATACATTTACTAATTAATCTGGTTATTTTCTGATTAAAATGAGCACAAAACAACCACCACCATCCAATATCCTTGCAAGCATACTTGATCACAATAGGTTAACAGACCAAATCATGCGATTGGCTAAGAAATTTGAAACTTGTCCTGAACCTTGAACATATAGGATATGTTCTAGATTCAAATGTTCCTGGTCCCTTACCTCCAGAGGCCACGCAAGAGGAACATGAAACTTTGGACAAGTGGAAGGAGCATGATATGAGAGCTAAGTGTTACATGCTTGCTTCCATGAGTAATGAGTTACAGAAGCAACATGAGAACATGCAGAGTGTGAGTGAGATCCTCCTTCACCTACAAGAGTTGTATGGTGAGCACAGCAGGAATGCTAGGTATGAGATATCTAGGCAGTTGTTCCGCATGAGGATGTCTGAGGGACAGAATGTAGGGGATCATGTCCACAAGATGATTCGGCTGATTGAGCAGTTGGAACATATTGACTTCAACATGGATTTCCAACTACAAACGGATTTGATCCTTCAGTCCCTTCCTGAGTCTTTTGGGAATTTTGTGACAAATTTTCATATGACTAAACAGGAATGCACCTTAGCTGGTTTATTCAACATGCTGGTTATTGCTCAAAAGAATATGCCAGGCAATAAAGGAAAAGAGGTAGCTTTGATTGCATCTTCTTCTGCTGGAAAGTCCAACAAGAAGAAGGGCAATAAGAAATAGAAACCTTAGATTCCTGGTCCTTCCAAGAAAATAGCTAAACAGAAAAAGAAGACTAAAGCTGCTAAAGGCAAAGGAAAGTGTCTCCACTGCCAACAGGAAAGTGTTTCCATTACCAACAGGAAAGTGTTTCCATTGCCAGTAAGAAAGTGTTTCCACTGGCCAGAGTATAGCACTCTAAATGAATACAATGCCATGGTGAAAACCAACTCAAGTTCAAAATATTTTGGCACTTAAGGTTATGTCATGTTGCAGAAGATAGGATTGCAAAATTGGAGAAAATGGGGATTCTATCCTCATTGGGCTCTGAGCCTACTCCAACTTGTGAATCTTGCCTTCAAGGCAAAATGACTAGATCACCCTTTGTTGGACATGGGCTAAGAGCTGAAAATATTTTGGAACTAATACATAGTGATGTATGTGGTCCGTTTAAAGAAATGGCTAGAGGGGGTTTTCATTATTTTATTACCTTTACTGATGATAAATCAAGGTTTGGGTATTTATATTTGATGAAATACAAACATGAATTCTTTGAAAAGTTTAAGGAATTTAAATCTAAAGTAGAAAATCAAACAGGAAAAAGTATTAAAGCTCTTCGATCAGATCGTGGAGGTGAATATTTGAGTACTGAATTTGATGAATACTTGAGAGAGCATGGCATTGTTTCTCAGCTGACTCCTCCAGGAACGCCACAACTGAATGGTGTATCTGAATGGTGTACCCTATTGGATATGGTACGTAGTATGATGAGCTATACTGATATGCCAATCTTCTTTTGGGGATTTGCATTAGAATCAGCTTTGTATATTCTGAATAGGATCCCATCAAAATCAGTTTCTTCCACACCTTATGAGATATGGCATGGAAGAAAACCAAGTCTTAAGCATGTTAAGATTTGGGGCTGTCCAGCTTATATCAAAAAGCTGAACATTGATAAATTGGAGACCAGATCAGAAAAAGGTCGATTTGTTGGATATCCAAAAGATAGTTTTGGATATTATTTTTATTTGCCTACTTCACAAAAGGTTGTGATAAGTAGAGATGCCACATTTCTTGAACAACAGTTTGTTCAAGAAGGAGGCAAAGGAAGGCAAATAGAGTTAGAATTGGAGAATTCTGACCAACCAACAGATCAGATGGATATAGATCCATCTAGTCAACCAATACCCATTGATGAAACATCTACAGCTGTTCCTCGTAGAACAACCAGGGTATCTCACCCACCAGTGAGATATGGTTTTCTTCATGAAGAAGAACAAGAGTTGTCTACTCATGAAGAAGTAGATCATGGAGATGATCCACTTACCTATGAAGAAGCTATATCAGATATAGACTCTTCAAAATGGATTGATGCTATGAAATCCGAGATTGATTCCATGTATAAGAATCAAGTTTGGGATCTTGTTGACCCACCTGAAGGTATTGTACCTATAGGGAACAAATGGGTTTTCAAGAAGAAAATTGGTTTTGATGGAAAGGTAGAGACCTATAAGGCAAGGCTAGTAGCGAAAGGGTTTCGCCAAAGGCAAGGAATAGACTATGAGGAGACTTTCTCGCCTGTTGCCATGCTTAAATCAATTAAGATTTTATTAGCAATAGCTGCATACTATGATTATGAGATTTGGCAGATGGATGTCAAAACAGCTTTTCTCAATGGATACATTGAAGAAAACATTTTCATGGAACAACCTAGGGGATTTGAATCCCAAGATGGTTCCAAGGTATGCAAGCTAAAGCGATCCATTTATGGGTTGAAACAAGCTTCGAGGAGTTGGAACATCCGTTTTGATGAAGCCATTAAATCCTTTGGTTTTATCAAAAATGAGGATGAGCCATGTGTATATAAGAAGGTTAGTGACAGAGCTATCACTTTCCTTGTCTTATATGTGGATGACATACTGTTGATAGGTAATGACACAGGTATGTTGACAACTATAAAGGTATGGTTGTCAAATACATTCTCCATGAAAGACTTAGGGGAGGCAACCTATATTCTTGGGATTCGCATTTATAGAGATAGAGCGAAAAGAATAATTGGTTTATCCCAAAGTCTATACTTGGAAAAGGTGTTAAAGAGGTTTAACATGCTTGATTCCAAGAGAGGATTGTTATCAGTGAGACATGGTATCCATCTTTCTAAAGAGATGTCTCCAAAGACACTCGAAGAAAGAGATAAGATGGCCAGGATTCCATATGCTTGGCTATTGGAAGTTTAATGTATGCAATGTTGTGTACTAGGCCGATATCGCATATGTCGTTAGTTTGACTAGCGGTATCAATCCAATCCAGTTTAGAACATCGATAGCGATCAAGAATATCCTTAAGTACTTGAGAAGAACTAAGGATTTATTCTTGATTTATGGAGGTGGAGACTTGCAATTAGATGGTTATACGATTCGACTTCCAATCGGATATCGATGATAGAAAGTCTACCTCTGGATATGTGTTCATTTGTAATGGAGGTGCAGTCAGTTGGAAGAGTTCCAAATAGAGCACGACTGCAGATTCCACTACAGAGGCTGAGTATATTGCTGCATCAGATGCTGCAAAGGAAGCTGTTTGGATAAAGAAGTTCGTAACAGAACTTATAGTAGTTCCTTCCATTAAGTCAGCAGTTCCACTACACTGTGACAATAATAGAGCAGTCATACAGGCTAAGGAACTAAGGTCTCACCCAAAATCCAAACACATAGAAAGGCACTACCACGTTATCAGAGATGCAATATAGCCACGCAGAAAATAGCATCAGCTGAAAATCCAGCTGATCCATTCACTAAGCCTATGTCACAGACTCAGTTAGACCGACATCTTGAGAAGATAGGTCTAAGATATTGTAATGAATGGCTCTAGTGCTAGTGGGAGATTGTTAGTAGTATGCCCTAGAGCATATCATTTAGTATGTATCTTGTACATAATTTTATTAATAAAAGGCATTTCCACTTTTCCGTTTACATAATATATTTATGTGTAATAGAAAAGGTCCATTGATATTTTGTTAGAAATATTATTCTTAAGTTGTTAAGAATATGAGTGATAATATTTCTAGCACAAAGTATCATAAATAGGTTCACAATCGAGGATACTTCATAATAAGGACATGACTTATCCAGAAAGATTGTATTCATGTTTGTTCCCAAGTTATTTATATGAGATATAAATAAGATGGAATGGTGAGTCTCATGCCATATAACAAACATGATAGGCACTTATAAATGATAAGTAGGCCGAACCAGTGACACTTATGACAAGCACATGGAGTTTACTCTTGTCAATGTTTTGTCATAAATCATATCAGTGCATATAATCTTTAGACCTGAGATAGCACAGTTATCTTGTATATAGGTAGTTTAAGTTTGATACTGCTTTCATACTTGTACTGTGTATGGGTATATGGGCATGTGTTGGCTCCTACTAGTTATATATGGAGGTAGGTGTTGATCAAGATGGAATCTGTTCCTCTAAGTAAATAGAGATAAAATCCTATGTTCATTTAATTGTTCTTGATGTTTCAAGTTCTGGCCAGACAGATAGATTTATTCGTAAAAGAGTTTCGATGAGAAAATCTTTTAATCAAGAACTGGAATTAAAAGAGAACATAATATTCATAGCAAATGGAGTTTGACATAAACCATGACTCACTTGAGTTGGGATTTTGTAACAGAGAGATTCTAGTGCATGGTAACATATGATTATAGGTTCATTTAAGGTAAATCTTATTACTAATTGGGTGGCCATGGCATGCTATGCTAGGTGTTAACCATGGTCTATGAGGTGCATAAAATGATTTAGAGAAATCATTTATGGTAAGAAAGAGTTCTGATGATATTAAGAGTTGATATCATGTCTCATTGCCAATTAGTGATGAGCCTAGTAAGTCACACACATACACAAGTTATCACCTATTTAAATATGATTTAATTAATTAATTAAAGAGTTTAATTGATTAATTAAATAGGTTTGGTTTGCAATTAAATTGCAAAGTCCCTAGCATGACTTGAAGCCAAATCTAGATTATTGGATGTGTAGTATAAATTAAATTTATATTTAAAGTGTTTAAATATGAATTTAATTGATGAGAAATTAATTAATAGAGATTAATTAATTAATTAATTTATATTTGATATAAATTAATTAGAAGAAGAAAATAATTATTTTGGGTTAAGAACTCAAAATTAAGACACAGGGGCATTTTGGTCATTTCAGTGTGACACGTGGCACCATGAGATGGTGACACATGGGATTACACATAAGCTTGCCAAATGTTTTTTTTAATCATGTAAGATGATTAAAATCAAGATTAAATATAGGTTTGACACTTGGCACAATTTGATTGGGTCACTTAAACCTAGAGCTAATCAAAGGGTGACATGTGGCAAGAGTTTAATGTGTTAACCTAGCTATTTAAGTGTGGTTATGAAAAGAAAAATAACTAGCAGCCTCTCCTCTCATTTGTCACGCCACTTTGAGTCTCTCCAGCTATTTCTCTTCATCTCTCATCAATTCAAAGAGATTAGCCATCAATCTCTTGAATTAAGAACACTAGAAATTGTTTCTAGTGTCCTGTTTACATCTCTAATCTCTTAAAAGGCAGAACTTGAATTTCTAATTAATAGAAAAAGCTTTAGAGGCTGTTCAAGGGCTGCCATAGGTGTTCTTGGTGTGGACAAGCTAGAGGGACAACATTTGGTGTCCTGAAGACGAATCTCAAAGGCGCAGACACGCTGCAGTGCATCAAGAGGTTAGTGTAATCGTTCTTGATTTAATCTAGGGTTCTAAAATTAATCTGATTAATTTTAAAATCATAAATGGAAATACAGATCCAAAAAACATATTAAAAGAGTTTTAATATGTTGTTTATCATTGAAATCAAATAGATAAAAATAAATCTTGCATGGTGCATGTGACCCTAGGTGAAAATTTTTGAATTCAATGGTATAATCTTTTGTTTTTCACGCTTCCGTTCCTTCAGGATCATGGCTTGATCATGAGAAATGGAAGCTCAAAGGTGGGACGGCCATGGAGGATTCTTTAGGACCTCAATTCGGCATGAAGAAGATGAACCAGAAAATGAATCATTTAGTGGACATACACATGTCCCTTAATAAGTTTAAACATCCCTTAGTGCTCCACTATAGTTTAATTAAACAATATTATATGTTAAAGTTTTAGTTATTCAAATTATACCCCATTTCTTGCACTATTATTATAATATACCACAATTTTAATTTTTATGATATTTTCAAAGTGTGCTATCACTCATTTTTAATGGACATTGGGGTGAAAAGACAACTCGGGGTGTTAAATGACCACAATGCCCTGTTCGGGTTGCATTCTCGATTTTTCGGTAACACCGAGTTTTGTCATTTTCTCGATTCCTCATTTTTCTTTGTACTAATTAATTAATTGTTCTTTGATATTTCTAATGATATTCATACTTCAATAAGTCTTTAATTATGTCTTAAAAATATTTTCCAGGGTTCCCCGTGGTCCAGGGCTAGTCAACGATCCACGCCACAACTTTCCGGTGCGGTCACCCATCGCTAGGGTTCTCGGCACGTTTAACTTAGTTACATTTCATTGTTATTATTTTTCCTTTATTTTTCTTGTATTTTCTTTTCTTGTATTTCATTATTTTATGTCTCCTCATCTATATCTAAGTGTAGTTCAAGGCATCCTAGCTGTCCGGACAACACTGATCATTAGAACAGTAGAACGCACTATCGAACATCGGGGTGTTACAATATAGTGATGCTTCTCATAATGGGTTCGGCTGTGTATTGATGCAAGATCGAAATGTCATTGCCTATGCATCACGCCAGCTGAAACCAGATGACAAGAATTATCCAATACATGATTTAGAGCTTGCAGCTATTGTGCTTGCTCTTATGATCTAGAGACACTATTTGTATGGGGAGAAGTGCTACATCTATATAGATCATAAGAGTTTGAAGTATTTGGGCACCCAGAAAGAGTTGAATTTGAGATAGAGTAGATGGTTAGAGTTGATAAAAGATTATGATTGTCTGATAGACTATCAGCCAGGGAAAGCTAATATCGTGGCTGACACCTTAAGTCGTAAGACTGTGGCAAGTCTACGGGTTACTCCTTTGTCTGTGGTACATGAGTTGAGATCATTACATGCCAGCTTAGAGATTAATGATGAGGGGCAAACAGCAGTTGTATGGTATGTACAGCCAGTGCTGATTGATCAGATCAGAATGGCTGCTCAGAATGATCAGAAGTATCAAAGGCTGTTGGAAGAAGTCCAGCAGGGCAAGAAACCAGAATTCTCAATAAGAGATGTTGGTATATTTGTAACATCCTCACTTTAGCTAGTCCATACAATCTACTATTCCGGTGACCAATCTCGGTCCGGGCAGCTAGAATGTTTGAAATTATAATTAGACTAAAGTGGGGAGCTATAAAGAAACTAAATAATGCTCATAAAAATTAAGGAAAAATTTTTAGAAACGAAATACACTAAGGTTAAACTAGCCGAAACCCCAGTGATGAGTAACCCAAAGGGGAAGTGACGGTGAAGGCCGTTAACAACCCTAGACCCGAGGAAAAAATTATAAAATAATTTTTGGAACTCCAGAGAAGGGTCATTGAGATTCTTATGGCATTAGAATGCCAAGAAAATGCTTAGAAAAATTTTTCTATCGGTACACACAATTTTGGCTCATTAAGCCAAACGGAGGGAATTTTGGTTATTTCGTCTTCAGAGATGATTTTTGACCAACTTGTCCAATTGAATACATAAATTTTATGATATCAAATATGAATAAACATTGCTAAAAATGAAATTAAAAGTGACTAGTAAAGAAAAAAAAAAGCGAAAAGAGATAATATTGATTTAACGAGGTAAGCATGAGGTCATTTAAAATCTATGGGCCAATCAAATGTAATGAAACCACTTATAACACATTAAAAGGAAAGAAAAGAAATCAAAACTCTAGAAAAAGCTAGCAGCCACCTTCTTCTTCATTTGGCCGAAATTCATTCCTCACCTCTCTCCTCCATTTTCATGGTTATCAAACTTCATTCCCTTAGTTTCTTTCAACTAAACCCTAAGTGCTCAACACAAAACCTTACTCTTTTATCTTAGTGAAGCTTTTGGGAACAAAAAGAAGTAAAGTGGAAGAGTTCTGACAAGCTTGAAAGATTAGCTCCATTAAAGGTTAGTGACTTAAACTTGTTTTTCTCTTTAAATTCATGTTGAAGGAGTATGATTGAGTGCAAAATTACAAAGAAATTTAACAAATAATATGTGTATGCCCATCCCACATTTTTGGAAGCCTTGGATGTGGTAAGGTTTTGAGGATTTCATGGAACTAGAAATGGGAGTATGGCTGCCTTAACATTAGTCTCTTAAGTGAAATGGTGAAATGCAAGTTAAATGCATAATTTGAGATGTTAGGGTTAGGGTTTGGGTATGAAATGGAGACTTTGATCATGTAATAGTGAAAGTAAGTTTTAATGGTCAATTAGTGACCATCTAGTTATGTGTAAACAAGAAATGAAGTGGTTTGTGCAGTGGGAATTGAGGTTAGTGTGGCTACCCTTGGTGACCTGCATGACTGGGCATGAGTCCAGTAGGTTTGGGCAGCAATAACATGAATTGTAGAGGTTAAATTGGTTCAAGGCCAATTGGACATGAAACTAGACACATAATGGCACAACTTTGATGAAGAAACCATGCCCAGAAAATCAAACCAAGTTAACCTAAAGATTGCCCCAATCCGAGTGACCTGCAATCTGCCTGGGTAAAATGACTAAATGAATAGTATTTAGTCATTTGGTCATAACTCAGTGTAGAAAGGTCCATTTGGCCTGAAAGTTTACCAACAACAAGCTGAGATATAGATATACAACTTTCATGAAGAAACCTAACCCAAATTATGACCATAACATATTCAAAAAGTGAGTTGTAGTCACTACTAAAAATACTATAGATTAGGTCAGTCCATAAAATCTGGAAAATTTGTAATCCGGCCAGTTGTGGTTTTTGGGCCATAACTTGAGCTAAAAAACTCCAAATTGAGTGATTCAAAAAAGGAAATGTAACTAGACAAATAAGGAACAACTTTCATGTTGACCATTTTGCCAAATTCCCGTTGCAAAAATGACTAATGGAACACTAAATACAAAGCTTGAAATCTGAAAATTTTGAACAATTAACATTAAGCTTAGAAATGGTATTGGCAACCAATACCAACAATTTTAGAATGCAAAATGTGGTATATTGGGACTATTAGAACGAATGTACCTATTGTCCATGTAAAAGTCAACATTTTTGTTGACTAATGAATTGAATAGTAACACCTAAACTTGAATTTCAAGAATTGTATAATTTAAGAGTGTAACATGCCCTAGTACACCTAGCAAGATTGGTTTGGATAGGTTGGCATGCCAATAGGGTTCTGTTAGCAGTACTACATTTGGCTTCATGCCATTCTGTGTTTTATGGCCTCACGTGCCATTCTATGACATAATAGCCTTTGGCTATGTTGATTGAGTTGTTATACTTGGGTTTTATCCATGATAATTATTATAGCTTATTAGTTGTTCTGTTGCACACCAGGGGACACAATGTGACCGATGGTGTGATGGTCGAAGGTACTTAGTACCCAATGCCAGTTTACCTGTTTATCCAGTCTAGTCGACTAGTATGGGTTACTCGAGCAATGATAATAAATCTTACTAAATTTTAATCGAATAATACTGTAATAAATATCAGAAATTAAGTCTACCAAAAATGTAAACATGCATTCTGCATATTTACTTTATTTTAGTTATTTTATTTTATATTGTCACCACTAAGCAGAATTGCTTAGCGTGCCACGCGTAGGTACTGGAGACATAGCTGAGGAGCCCAGCAAACATCAGACCGGGTGAACTTTTAGAGCTACATACTGAGTCCAAAGTCACCTCACATCTGCAGTGCACTTGGTAGGACATTAGGATTTTGGGTGGCATTTTGTATTTTGCATTTTGTATTAGTTTTGGATCATAACTATAAACTCTTCAAATTATTTGATAATGTAAATATATGAAATTCCATGTTATTGAAATTTTCTGTATATTATGTTGAAAAATGAAATGTTGAGAAATATTCATGAATGTGCTTCAAGTGATGATGTGAACAGAAAAATTCTGATAATAGTGTTGAGATTTTGAGATTGAATTGAGATGTGTGTATAATGGAGTTCTGGATTTGAAAATTCTATTGGAAGTGTCTTTTAAACAGGTACAAAAGAACTGTTTTTTCAATTTATAGCCGGCACTCTGCCGGATTTTCTATAAAATTTGCGAAAAAATTTAGATTAATCAAAATTGTAAATTAATGAATTAAAAAGGGTAAATTGAAATGGAAATGTGAATTGGTGCTCCGGCACACTGTGTGGCATATCTTGCTCGGCTTCACTGTAGACGGGTAAGGGGGGTCACATTTAGTGGTATCAGAGCATCGGTTTAGGTGTTTCTGGGCCTAGATAGAGTGCATACCATTGCATTGCAATTGTAAGTATTGAGATGACACTGATGCAGATCTATTTATTTTTTTTATTTTGATTAAAATATGGATCTTACTTCTCAAAGAGCAGTTGATGAAGAGGTGGAGAGTCGTGCTCCACCAAGGGCTGAATCTGGGGGCAGGGGAGAATCTGCTCCACCAGCAGCTGAGGCACCTACCCAACCTCAGTTTGCATTATTTCAACAAATGACTAAGTTTTACCGGCAAATGATGGGGGCAATTCCACCACCACAACCATAGCCACAACCTCCACCAGTACCACAGAAGTCCTATCTGGAGAAACTGCGAAAACATGGGGCTGTGGATTTCTTTGGAAAGAAGGAAGATGATCCCATGACAACGGAAAATTGGTTGGATAGAACAATCAGAGTGCTGAAACAGGTTCACTGCACCCCCGAGCAGAACCTGGAGGGTGCTGTGTTCCCACTTCAGGATGATGCATACCAGTGGTGGGACACAGTAACCAGTAAGGTGCAACCGGCTCAAATCACTTGGGATTACTTCCTAACAGAGTTCAGGAAGAAGTATGTCAGTAAGGTGTATTTAAAAGAGAGAAGAAGAGAATTTATCAGTCTGAGACAAAGGCAACTATCAGTGGTAGAGTATGAGCGAGAATTTATCAGACTAAGTCGGTATGGGAGGGAGATAGTCCCTACAAAGGCAGAAAGGTTGTCACACCCTACCCCTCTGTAAGGCATAACATGATCCCGTAGTATACCTAATGAATTACCAACTCCGTCTACTGATAATCCATTAAATACACTACAAGGGATTTTAAAAACTTTTCTTACTTCTTTTATAGTGGTGAGCACTATTTACAGGTGTGAAAGACTTTGGTGAACTGAAGTGAAACAACTAACTCATTTGATTTATTTGGAATATCTGTAAAAATTTTGGCAAGGTGCCATTTGTATTTTGGACAAAACAGTTCTTCAGAAAAACCTGTAAAAAGCACTTCAATATATTTTCAAATCTCAACTCCAACATTTTTATCAACACAACACATTTCTCAAGTCAAATCCACAGTGATTTTCAAAGACTAAGATACAAAGATATAACACAATTTTTACAAGCCAAATAACTCATAATTATTTTACAACTTTATCAGACAACTTAAATTTACAATCGCTCAAAACCAAGAACAAAATATACATACGTGAATATACATTACAAGATAAAATGCCACATGTGGTATACTCACTATACCCAAAATCTCTCATTGGCGATACTAGCGAGCCTAGCTCGCCTGCTCTGTCTCTACTCCGCGATAAAGAATAAAGCTATCACGAGACAATGTCTCGAGTGCACAACATTAACCAAATACAAATTTTAAATCACAATTCATAAATCATATCAAAAGTGGATACTTAAAACCATAGTTAAATTCAAGATAATAAATGTCAACAAGAATTTAAACTCCATTTGTTAATATCACAATAATTTTCAATAAGTCAGATCATGGTTGAATTCAATAGATGATATGTCAATAAGAGTTTAAATCAATTTCACAATCTCACAATACATAATAACACAATTCGATCAAATAATCAAGAATACAAAGGTTGCCAATCTATAACACAATTTAGGCCATGACACAATTTTTTCCATATATGCCGTGTTGTACACCACGACAAGACATGCTCACCCCAATAATCGAAATCAATGAGGGAGGAAGCTAGCTATATAATGAGAACTCATCCATACTCACCTCAGGTGGGAAGTCAAAGAGGAGGAACTTAATCATACTCACCCTGGACTAATAAGTCAAAGAGGGAGGAATAATCACAATAACCCCATTAATGGAGGAGGACCATATAAGAAGTGTCATGACAATTGTGAGTCAAAACAATACCAAACATTATATTCAAATGATCCGAAAGAATCCAATAAATTTCCAAAGTTATAATTTCATTCACAAAATGGCAACACAATTCGTAATTCACTTCAATTTCCACAAAAACCATTTACAGTGCTTTTCAATCAATAAGTATCCATCAAATACAATTCAAATAAATTTTCACGATTTCAAACCAATCACAATGTATTTCAATCAATAAGTGTCCACCAAACACATTTCCACAATTTAAAACAATGATATGCAAATAGTCAATATTTATTTCCATTGAAAATAATTCAAAAGAAACAGCTTGTTGTGCACAAACCTCTCGATGATCGTCCCCTCGATCCGACTCTGTGTTTCCTTCCCTTTTCCTGAGTCTTTGGTAACTGAGAAACACAATTTGAAGTGTTTCAGTAATAATTTAAACTGTCTCTATCGATGGTGTTTGGTAAATAATGCACTGAACTCAATTATTCACTTAATCACCTAATATACCGACCCTCGCTATGCGTTTTAAGTAAATTAGGTTTTAGTGTCGTTAATATGTCACATTTGATAGGGTTTTAGGTTTGGTATGTTTTACCAAAGTCATTTCCTTGCTTAGTGCATTTTAATGCAAATTGCTGGATTCCGGAATACTGGTTTGACCTAACCGGACGATCTAGTTCCCTCGGTTTTCGGGTCTCGGTCGAAACTACAAACTTGTAGATCTAGGTCTTATTGCACGCGGTGCAAAATTTCAGGTCAATCCGAGTTAAGTAGACCAAGTTATGGTCATTACACTATTGCTGGTCAAGTGGTACCATTTTAGGTCAATTTTAGGTCAAATTGGTCAATTCTGGTTCGGCCAGTTTTTGGACCCGAACTTGTGCAAGTTGTTTGACTTGCTTATGGTCATTTCTGGGCTTTGGTGTCTTCATAAGACTTGTAGGTATGGGTCTTAACTATTCTTGGTCAAAATTTCAGGTCAATTGGACCTGGTTTGAGTGAGTTATGGCCTAAACACTCACTGCTGCCCAATTGGTCATTTTTCAGGTCCTAATTGCACCTAATCCGAATTGGTCATTTTTTTAGGTCACCTTGCAAGCAGAATTTTGGCATGGTTTCTCAATGAAAGTTGGCACATTTTGTGCCTAGTTTCACCTCAAATTAGTCTCATACCAGTTGAGGTTACACATTCAAGGTTATAGGCTAAAATATACACTGCCCTCAATATGCAATTCACATCCCAACTTCAAACACACACTTACCTTTGCAAGGTTTACTTCCATACCCTACCAAACTGTTTTGGCACATTACCAACAACATTTTCTACATTACATAAGCATTATTTTGGGCAGATTCCAATCACCCTCAACACACCAAATATCATTCACAATTACAATTTCTAAGTACCATTACAAACACACCTAAACATTACAAACTTTACATACACTTTACAATGTAAATTGACATACATATCATCAATCCTTCTAGGTCAATATGCTGCCCACACTCCCTTCAATATACACCATTATTCAAGTGTCCACAAGCTGCCACAATTCATTCATCAACATCACATTGCCGTACCATATGCCAATTCCCATCAAAGTGCATCATTCACCATATATACATGCATTAAATCACTAGGTTACTAAATCACCATGATTAACATTATTTCTCATCAATTATATACACAAATACCTCATAATAAACGTGACCCATGGCTGTCCAAAATGGCAACAACAATAACCCTTCAAACTCAAAATTTTCCTTCACCAAACCAATACCCATAACATGCATAAAAACTTTAACAAAGGATTTCTCAAAAATGCAAACTTACCTTTATTTGTAACTTGCTAAACCTTCACCAAACTTCTCAAAATTAGTATCAATATCTTCCTTGTGGTGTGTAGACCATTTTTCATGAAAGAACCTAAGAGAATGGAGTTGAAATGGAGAGAGGAAATGAAGCTCAAAGAAAACGTCAATGGAGTTTCAAGGTTTCTTCAATTCGCCATTTTAGATAATTTTGAGGAAGATGGAATTTCAGATGGTGAGTGGACCATATCAGCCATATTTCAATGATAAATTAATCCTATAGTGGTCCACTAACTAAAATTAAAACATATTATAAGTTAACTTTCAATTAATCCACATTTAACCCATTATTTCCACTATTTATTTTAGGTACCATCAAATTAATTTTTCATTTCATTTTCTAAGTGTAATACTATTTATTTTTATTGGACATTTAGGTCAAAAGACAATTCGGGATGTCAAATGACCATAATGCCCCTGTTCGGGTGGCTTTCCGATTTTTCAGAACACCGTATTTTGTCTGCTTTTTCGATTTTTGACTTTTCTTTGTACTAATTATTTAATTTTTCTTTGATCTTTCTAATGATATTTACTCTTCAACAATGGTCTATTTAAGTCCTAAAAATGTTTTCCAGGGTTCCCCGCAGTCCAGGGTTAGTCAACGGTCCACGCCGTGACCTCCCGGTGCGGTCACCCATCGCTAGGTTTCCTACTGCTTAACTTGATCACATTTCTTTGCAATCATTTTTCCTTTGTTTTTCTTGTACTTTCTTTTCTTTTATTTCATTATTTTATGTCTCCTCACTCTCATTGAAGTGTGGTTCTAGGCATCCTAGCTGTCCTGACAACACCGGTCACCGGAGCAGCAGAACGCACTACCAACTTAGGGTGTTACAATTCTCCCCTTAAATAAATTTCGCCCACGAAATTTTACCCGATAATCATCTTACAATAGTCATACGTTTATTTTCTCCTTTCTATATGATCGTAAGACTTTTAACAATCTAATACAATGTTTACTTTGTTTGGATAACACCAATCTCCTCTTACTATTATGTTGTCTAATATTTCACTCACGTTCCTTCTTGAATGACCCTTGAGGTCATATTAGAATCATTCATCGTGCATTGGTCCTCCGACCATTCTAGTCCATAGTCTTCCTCACATTCGAATATTTCTTTGTTACATATGAATCAACTGCTCAAGTCTCTACTTCCATAACTCTTTTATCTCACAATGTTCTATAACTTACTTCCTTTTGTAATCGAACTATAACCTTCGATATTTTAACTTTTGAGTTTTAGATCCCTAAGTAGGATTTTCAAACTTATTTCTAACAATTAAATTCTGTCACCGCATAACTATGCCAAAACAGATGCCGTTGGCAACTATTCTCATCTAGGTGTACTATTGGTTAGTACGTAGCTCTACACAATAATCTCAAGTTAGTAATCAGAATCTGCAGCTACAAGATAAACATCAAGAACATTGCATAGTTACTACGATACATCCCAATAGATCAAACTTTGTTATCTTTTATTCTTTTTGAATTCACTGATATTCGAATCTTATTCTGATTACAATATCCATTAGCAATTTCTAACAGTAACCTCCTTGCCCTTATCAAGAGCAATTCCATTACTGCATCTTACTTTTATGCCCTCTTGCCTTACATTAAGTAGGCTCACTAATTAGCTTTATAATTTATGGTGTGTTAGAAAATACTTTCACGATAAACTCTTTCAAAACTAATTTCACTTATTATCACAATCCTTATCTTAAGGGCTAATCACTAATGCGTCAAAATTTATTCCTCTGTAAACGAATAACAACAGAACATATAGTTCTAACACTAATGTAAAAATATGAAAATTCCAGGTCAAACAATACATATATATATCTCAGTTGCTAATTGAGAAAGTACCAGCAATGATGTCAAAAGTCTCAGTCTCTTTTCTCGTCAGATAGCGTATACTCGTTGAAGCATCACCTGCTTTGGCTGATTCACGATGAGTCCGACTTCTAGGTGTACTACCCTACCTCTCACTTTGCCTCTACTAACTTATGGTGAACTCTTTTGTGTAGAAACTTGGGTTGATCCCTTTGGTGTAGTAAATGATACAGAACGAACTTTATTTACACAATCCCTAGCAAAATGACCCGTCTCTCCACCATTAAACCATTCTACTTCGGCTCTATAAAATACCCCACTATGTTTTTTACCACAAGTTTCACAAAGTCGATCCGACAAATGCATTTACGGGTTTCTCTGAGTTGGCTGATCGGATCGAGGTGGTTTCATTCCAAAAGATCTATATCTATCGGACTTCTTACTATCTCCGTCAGATCCCCAAAGTTTTTCCTCTTTCCAAGAGGGACCACTAGAACTCTGCTCACGACTTTTCCTCTTTTTCTGCCTTCTCTGATTTCTTTTTCTCAAGAGCCGCTTCAGATTCAATTCTTTCTAATTCTAGTGCTTGAGAAATAAGTTCAGAGAAGTTGTTATGTTTGAATCCGACCACTTGTAATCTGATACTAGGCTTCAAGCCGGTTTCAAACCTCTTACATCTCTCCCTGCTGGTAGAAAGTAGACTTACTGCATAATGGCTTAGGCGGGAGAATTCCCTTTCATACTCAGCCACTGATCTGCCCCCCTGTTTCAGACTTAGGAATTCTTGCAGCTTCTGGTCTACATAAGCATCAGGGACATATTTTTGCCTAAATTCCAGGAGGAATTCATTCAATGTTAGCACCGCAGTTCTATCGATCGTGGGGATGGTTTTCCACTACCATAAGCATCCCCTCAGTAGCAAAGATACTGAGTACTCAAATCTGATCTCCTCTGTGCAATGCGTTTCTTGAATACCCTATCCATCCTCTCTAACCATTGTTACGCCTCTAGAGGATCTGTCCCCTTGAACTCAGAGCCCCATACTTCATCAATTTGTCATATTGTCTAGCGTAAGATCGTGGTTGTACCACCGGTCCTGTATTGGGACTTGAGTAGGCACATTACCATCCATTTGTTGGAACATTGCAGCCGTCTGCTGAGCGAACTGAGCAGAGAACTGCGGTACTGCAGGGGCTGGTGCTACTGAACCACTGACATTATGTAGGCATGGGGCATCCCCTTGCACCTCAGCCTCAATAGATTGATCGACTGAACAATCACCCTCTTCCATAGTCAATGCGAGGATTTTAGATCTACTAAACCAATAACACAAGGAGATTTCCTCCCGTTAGTGCATATTTATAATGTAATGTACTGTATGTATCAAACAATGATATTGAGCAGTTGTACTGTGAAGAAAGAATATTCATGACACAGGTGAAAACAAAATTTAAAAACTTTGCTCTGATACCACTAAAACATGTCACACCCTACCCTCTCAGAAGGCATAACATGATCCCGTAGTATAAATTATGAATTACCAACTAAGTCTTCTGATAACCCATTAAATACACTTCAAGGGTTTTTAAAAAAAAAATTTTCTTACTTCTTTTACAGTGGTGAGCACTATTTACAGGTGTGAAAGACTTTGGTGAACTGAAGTGAAACAACTAACTCATTTGATTTATTTGGAATATCTGTAAAAATTTTGGCAAGGTGCCATTTGTATTTTGGACAAAACAGTTCTTCAGAAAAACCTGTAAAAAGCACTTCAATATATTTTCAAATCTCAACTCCAACATTTTTATCAACACAACACATTTCTCAAGTCAAATCCACAGTGATTTTCAAAGACTAAGATACAAAGATATAACACAATTTTTACAAGCCAAATAACTCATAATTATTTTACAACTTTACTGTACAACTTAAATTTACAACTGCTCAAAACCAAGAACAAAATATACATACAGTGAATATACATTACAGTATAAAATGCCACATGTGGTATATGTAACACCCCTAAGTTCGGTAGTGCGTTCTGCTGCTCCGGTGACTAGTGTTGTCCGGACAGCTAGGATGCCAAGAACTGTACTTCAAAATGGGTGAGGAGACATAAAATAATGAAATACAAGAAAAGGAAATACAAGAAAAACAAAGGAAAAAATCATAGCAAAGAAATGTAACCAAGTTAAGCGAGCCGAAAAACCTAGCGATGGTGATCAGACGGAAGTCACGGCGTGGACCGTTGACTAGCCTCGGATCATGGGAACCTTGGAAAACATTTTTAGGACATAAATAGAACCTTATTGAAGTATAAATCTCATTAGCAAGATTAAAGAAAAATTAAATAATTAGTACAAAGAAAAGTGAGAAATCGAAAAACAGACAAAATACGGTTTTACCGAAAAATCGGGAATGCAACCCGAACAGGGGCATTATGGTCATTTGACATCCCGAAGTATCTTTTGACCTAAATGTCCATTAAAAATAAATAGTATTACACTTAGAAAATGAAATGAAAAATTAATTTGATGGTACCTAAAATAAATAGTGGAAATAATGGGTTAAATGTGGATTAATTGAAAGTTAACTTATAATATGTTTTAATTTTAGTTAGTGGACCACTATAGGATTAATTTATCATTGAAATATGGCTGATATGGTCCACTCACCATCTGAAATTCCATCTTCCTCAAAATTCTCTCAAATGGCCGAATTGAAGAATCCTTGAAATCTCCATGAACGTTTTCTTTGAGCTTCATTTCCTCTCTCCATTTCAACTCCATTCTCTTAGGTTCTTTCATGAAAAATGGTCTACACACCACAAGGAAGATATTGATACTAATTTTGAGAAGTTTGGTGAAGGTTTAGCAAGTTACAAATAAAGGTAAGTTTGCATTTTTGAGAAATCCTTTGTTAAAGTTTTTATGCATGTTATGGGTATTGGTTTGGTGAAGGAAAATTTTGAGTTTGAAGGGTTATTGTTGTTGCCATTTTGGACAGCCATGGGTCACGTTTTTTATGAGGTATTTGTGTATATAATTGATGAGAAATAATGTTAATCATGGTGATTTAGTAACCTAGTGATTTAATGCATGTATATATGGTGAATGATGCACTTTGATGGGAATTGGCATATGGTACGGCAATGTGATGTTGATGAATGAATTGTGGCAGCTTGTGGACACTTGAATAATGGTGTATATTGAAGGGAGTGTGGGCAGCATATTGACCTAGAAGGATTGATGATATGTATGTCAATTTACATTGTAAAGTGTATGTAAAGTTTGTAATGTTTAGGTGTGTTTGTAATGGTATTTAGAAATTGTAATTATGAATGATATTTGGTGTGTTGAGGGTGATTGGAATCTGCCCAAAATAATGCTAATGTAATGTAGAAAATGCTTTTGGTAATGTGCCAAAACAGTTTGGTAGGGTATGGAAGTAAACCTTGCAAGGTGAGTATGTGTTTGAAGTTGGGGTGTGAAATGCATATTGAGGGCAGTGTATATTTTAGCCTATAACCTTGAATGTGTAACCTCAATTGGTATGAGACCAATTTGAGGTGAAACTAGGCACAAAATGTGCCAACTTCCATTGAGAAACCATGCCAAAATTCTGCTTGCAAGGTGACCTAAAAAAATGACCAATTCGGATTAGGTGCAATTAGGACCTGAAAAATGACCAATTGGGCAGCAGTGAGTGTTTAGGCCATAACTCACTCAAACCAGGTCCAATTGACCTGAAATTTTGACCAAGAATAGTTAAGACCCATACCTACAAGTCTTATGAAGACACCAAAGCCCAGAAATGAGCATAAGCAAGTCAAACAACTTGCACAAGTTCGGGTCCAAAAACTGGCCGAACCAGAATTGACCAATTTGACCTAAAATTGACCTAAAATGGTACCACTTGACCAGCAATAGTGTAATGACCATAACTTGGTCTACTTAACTCGGATTGACCTGAAATTTTGCACCGCGTGCAATAAGACCTAGATCTACAAATTTGTAGTTTCGACCGAGACCCGAAAACCGAGGGAACTAGATGGTCTGGTTAGGTCAAACCAGTGTCCCGTAATCCAGCAATTTGCATTAAAATGCACTAAGCAAGGAAATGACTTTGGTAAAACATACCAAACCTAAAACCCTATCAAATGTGACATATTAACGACACTAAAACCTAATTTACCTAAAACGCAACGAGGGTCGGTATATTAGGTGATTAAGTGAATAATTGAGTTCATTGCTTTATTTACCAATCACCATCGATCGAGACAGTTTAAATAAGTACTTAAACTCTTCAAATTGTGTTTCTCGATTACCAAAGACTCGAGAAAGGAAGGAAACACCGAGTCGGATCGAGGGGCAGATCATCGAGGTTTGTGCACTGTGGCTATTTCTTTTGAATTTTTCAATTGAAATGAATTATGACTATTGTACATTATTATTTTAAATTGTGTTTGTGCACAATTAGTTTTCAATCGATTTTGTACTGAATAATATTTCATATGATAAATTGTATGTTATTGTTTTAAATTGTATTTGTGCACAATATTTATTTCTTTTGAATTATTTTCAATTGAAATAAATTATGACTATTTGTATATTATCGTTTTAAATTGTGGAAATGTGTTTGATGGACACTTATTGATTGAAAAACATTGTGAATGGTTTGAAACTGTGAAAAATTGTTTGAATGATATTGATGGATACTTATTGATTGAAAAGCACTGTAAATGGTTTTTGTGAAAATTGAAGTGAATTACGAATTGTGTTGCCATTTTGTGAATGAAATTATAACTTTGGAAATTTATTGGATTCTTACGAATCATTTGAATAAAATGTTTGGAATTGTTTTGACTCACAATTGGCATGACACTGATACTATGTTCCTCCTCCATTAATGGGGTGAGTGTGATGATTCCTCCCTCTTTGACTTATCAGTCTGGGGTGAGTATGATTATGTTCCTCCCTCTTTGACTTTCCAGTCTGAGGTGAGTATGGATGAGTACTCATTAGATAGCTAGCTTCCTCCCTCATTGATTTCGATTATTGGGGTGAGCATGTCTTGTCGTGGTGTACAACACGGCATATATGGAAAAAAATTGTGTCATGGCCTAAATTGTGTTATAGATTGGCAACACTGTATTCTTCAGTTATTTGATCGAATTGTGTTATTATGTATTGTGAGATTGTGAAATTGATTTAAACTCTTATTGACATATCTGTCTATTGAATTCAACCATGATCGACTTATTGAAAATTATTGTGATATTAACAAATGGAGTTTAAATTCTTGTTGACATTTATTGTCTTGAATTTAACTATGGTTTTAAGTATCCACTATTGATATGATTTATGAATTGTGATTTAAAATTTGTATTTGGTAAATGTTGTGCACCATCGAGACATTGTCTCGTGATAGCTTTATTCTTGTCGCAGTAGAGAGACAGAGCAGCTGAGGCCGCTAGTATCGTCGTGAGAGATTTTTGGGTATAGTGAGTATACCACATGTGGCATTTGTCTTGTAATGTATATTCACTGTATGTATATTTTGTTCTTGGTTTTGGCGATTGTAAATTTAAGTTATCTGATAAAGTTGTAAAATAATTATGAGTTATTTGGCTTGTAAAAATTGTGTTATATCTTTGTATCTTAGTCTTTGAAAATCACTGGATTTGACTTGAGAAATGTGTTGTGTTGATAAAAATGTTGGAGTTGAGATTTGAAAATATATTGAAGTGTTTTTTACTGGTTTTCAAGAAGCTGCTTTGTCCAAAATACAAATGGCACCTTGCCAAAATTTTTGCAGATATTCCAAATAAATCAAATGAGTTAGTTGTTTCACTTGATTCACCAAAGTCTTTCACACTGTAAATAGTGCTCACCACTTGTAAAAGAAGTAAGAAAAGTTTTAAAATCCCTTGTAGTGTATTTAATGGATTATCGATGAAGCGGAGTTGGTAATTCATTAGGTATACTACGGGATCATGTTATGCCTTCTGAGAGGGTAGGGTGTGACATGTTTTAGTGGTATCGAGCAAAGTTTTTAAATTTTGTTTTCACTGTCATTTGAATATTCTTTCTTCACAACAAGCTAACCGTCAATATCATTGTTTGATACATACAGTACATTACATTATAAATATGCACTAACGGGAGGAAATCTCCTTGTGTTATTGGTTTAGGAGATCTAAAATCCTCGCATTGACTATGGAAGAGGGTGATCGTTGATCGATCAATCTATTGAGGTGAGGTGCAAGGGGATGCCCCAGCCCTACATAATGTCAGTGGTTCAAGAGGCCCACCTGCGATATCGCGATTCTGCTCGATTCGCTCGTGACGGCAGCGCAATGTTCCAACAAATGGATGGTAATGTGCCTACTCAAGTCCCAATACGGACACCGGTGGTACAACCACGATCTTACGCTAGACAATATGACAAATTGATGAAGTATGGGGCTCTGAGTTCAAGGGACGATAGATCCTCTAGAGGCGAGAACAATGGTTAGAGAGGATGGATAGGGTATTCAAGAAAGCGCATTGCCAGAGGAGCTTAGATTTGAGTACTCGTATCTTTGCTACAAAGGATGCTTATGGTAGTGGAAAACCATCCCCACGATCTGATAGAACTGCAGTGCTAACATGGAATGACTTCCTCGAGAATTCAGGCAAAAATATGTCCACGATGCTTATGTAGACCGGAGTGCAAGAATTCCTAAGTCCAAGCAGCGGATCGGTGGTGAGTATGAAAGGAATTCTCCCGCTAAGCCATTATGCGATAAGTCTACTTTCTACCAAAGAGGAGAGATGTAAGAGGTTTGAAACCGGCTTGAAGCCTAGTATCAGATTACAAGTGGTCGGATTCAAACATAACAACTTCTACGAACTTATTTCTCAAGCACTAGAATTAGAAAGAATTGAATCAAGCGGCTCTTGAGAAAAGAAATCGGAGAAGAAGCGAGAAAAAGAGGAAAGTCAGTGAGCAGTTCTAGTGGTCCCTCTTGGAAGAGGAAAAACTTTGGGGATCTGACGGAGATAGTAAGAAGTCCAGGTAGAGATAGATCTTTTGGACAGAAACCACCTCGATCCGATCACCAACTCAACGAAACCCGTAAATCTGCTGTCGGATCGACTTTGTGAAACTTGTGATAAACCACATAGTGGGGTATGTTATAGAGCCGTAGGAGCATGCTTTAATTGTGGAGAGACGGTCATTTTGCTAAGGATTGTGTAAATCCAGTCGTTCTGGATCATTTACTACACCAAAGGGATCAACCCAAGTTTCTACCCCAAAGAGTTCACCATCGGTTAGTAGAGGCAAAGGTAGAGGTAGGGGTAGTACACCTAGAAGTCGACTCATGTGAATCAGCCAAAGCAGGTGATGCTTCAACGAGTATACGCTATCTGACGAGAAAAGAAGTGAGACTTTTGACATCATTCTGGTACTTTCTCAATTAGCAACCGAGATATATATATGTATTGTTTGACCTGGAATTTTCATATTTTTACATTAGTATTAGAACTATATGTTCTGTTGTTATTCGTTCTGAGAGGAATAAATTTTGACGCATTAGTGATTAGCCCTTAAGATAAGGATTGTGATAATAAGTGAAATTAGTTTTGAAAGAGTTTATCGTGAAAAGTATTTTCTAACACACCATAAATTATAAAGCTAATTAGTGAGCCTACTTAATGTAAGGCAAGAGGGCGTAAAAGTAAGATGCATAATGGAATTGCTCTTGATAAGGGCAAGGAGGTTCTTGTTAGAAATTGCTAATGGATATTGTAATCGAATAAGATTCGAATATCGGTGAATTCAAAAAGAATAAAAGATAACAAAGTTTGATCTATTGGGATGTATCGTAGTAACTATGCAATGTTCTTGATGTTTATCTTGTAGTGCAGATTACTGATGCTAACTTGAGATTATTGTGTAGAGCTACGTACTAACCGATAGTACACCTAGATGAGAATAGTTGCCAACGGCATACTGTTTTGGCATAGTTATGCCGGGACAATTTAATTGTTAGAAATAAGTTTGAAAATCCTACTTAGGATCTAAAACTCAAAAGTTAAAATATCGAAGGTTATAGTTCGATTACAAAAGGAAGTAAGTTATAGAACATTGTGAGATAAAAGAGTTATGGAAGTAGAGACTTGAGCAGTTGATTCATATGTAACAAAGAAATATTCGAATGTGAGGAATACTATGGACTAGAATGGTCGGAGGACCAATACGATGAATGATTCTAATATGACCTCAAGGGTCATTCAAGAAGAACGTGGTGAAATATTAGACAACATACTAGTAAGAGGAGATTGGGGTTATCCAAGCAAATTAAACATTGTATTAGATTGTTAAAAGTCTTACGACCATATAGAAAGGAGAAAATAAACGTATGACTAGTGTAAGATGATTCTTTGGGTAAAATTTCGTGGACGAAATTTATTTAAGGGGAGAATTGTAACACCCTAAGTTCGGTAGTGCGTTCTGCTCCGGTGACTAGTGTTGTCGGACAGCTAGGATGCAAGAACCGTACTTCAAAATGGGTGAGAGACATAAAATAATGAAATACAAGAAAAGGAAATACAAGAAAAACAAAGGAAAAAATCATAGCAAAGAAATGTAACCAAGTTAAGCGGTAGAAAAACCTAGCGATGGGTGGCCTTAGGAAGTCACGGCGTGGGACGTTGACTAGCCTCGATGCGGGAACCTTGGAAAACATTTTTAGGACATAACTGGAACCTTATTGAATTATAAATCTCATTAGCAAGATTAAAGAAAAATTAAATAAGTAGTACAAACAAAAGTCAGAAATCGAAAAACAGACAAAATACGGTTTCTGAAAAATCAGAATGCAACGAGCAGGGCATTATGGTCATTTGACATCCCGAAGTATCTTTTGACCTAAATGTCCATTAAAAATAAATAGTATTACACTTAGAAAATGAAATGAAAAATTAATTTGATGGTACCTAAAATAAATAGTGGAAATAATGGGTTAAATGTGGATTAATTGAAAGTTAACTTATAATATGTTTTAATTTTAGTTAGTGGACCACTATAGGATTAATTTATCATTGAAATATGGCTGATATGGTCCACTCACCATCTGAAATTCAATCTTCCTCAAAATTCTCTCAAATGGCAGAATTGAAGAATCCTTGAAATCTCCATGAGCGTTTTCTTTGAGCTTCATTTCCTCTCTCCATTTCAACTCCATTCTCTTAGGTTCTTTCATGAAAAATGGTCTACACACCACAAGGAAGATATTG
Organism: Hevea brasiliensis; assembly: GCF_030052815.1. Classification (NCBI taxonomy): domain Eukaryota; kingdom Viridiplantae; phylum Streptophyta; class Magnoliopsida; order Malpighiales; family Euphorbiaceae; genus Hevea; species Hevea brasiliensis. Next base: position 42,244,035 of record NC_079501.1, read on the forward strand.
ATACTAATTTTGAGAAGTTTGGTGAAGGTTTAGCAAGTTACAAATAAAGGTAAGTTTGCATTTTTGAGAAATCCTTTGTTAAAGTTTTTATGCATGTTATGGGTATTGGTTTGGTGAAGGAAAATTTTGAGTTTGAAGGGTTATTGTTGTTGCCATTTTGGACAGCCATGGGTCACGTTTTTTATGAGGTATTTGTGTATATAATTGATGAGAAATAATGTTAATCATGGTGATTTAGTAACCTAGTGATTTAATGCATGTATATATGGTGAATGATGCACTTTGATGGGAATTGGCATATGGTACGGCAATGTGATGTTGATGAATGAATTGTGGCAGCTTGTGGACACTTGAATAATGGTGTATATTGAAGGGAGTGTGGGCAGCATATTGACCTAGAAGGATTGATGATATGTATGTCAATTTACATTGTAAAGTGTATGTAAAGTTTGTAATGTTTAGGTGTGTTTGTAATGGTATTTAGAAATTGTAATTGTGAATGATATTTGGTGTGTTGAGGGTGATTGGAATCTGCCCAAAATAATGCTAATGTAATGTAGAAAATGCTTTTGGTAATGTGCCAAAACAGTTTGGTAGGGTATGGAAGTAAACCTTGCAAGGTGAGTATGTGTTTGAAGTTGGGGTGTGAAATGCATATTGAGGGCAGTGTATATTTTAGCCTATAACCTTGAATGTGTAACCTCAATTGGTATGAGACCAATTTGAGGTGAAACTAGGCACAAAATGTGCCAACTTCCATTGAGAAACCATGCCAAAATTCTGCTTGCAAGGTGACCTAAAAAAATGACCAATTCGGATTAGGTGCAATTAGGACCTGAAAAATGACCAATTGGGCAGCAGTGAGTGTTTAGGCCATAACTCACTCAAACCAGGTCCAATTGACCTGAAATTTTGACCAAGAATAGTTAAGACCCATACCTACAAGTCTTATGAAGACACCAAAGCCCAGAAATGAGCATAAGCAAGTCAAACAACTTGCACAAGTTCGGGTCCAAAAACTGGCCGAACCAGAATTGACCAATTTGACCTAAAATTGACCTAAAATGGTACCACTTGACCAGCAATAGTGTAATGACCATAACTTGGTCTACTTAACTCGGATTGACCTGAAATTTTGCACCGCGTGCAATAAGACCTAGATCTACAAATTTGTAGTTTCGACCGAGACCAAAACCGAGGAACTAGATCGTCGGTTAGGTCAAACGATTGTCGGAATCGACAATTTGCATTAAAATGCACTAAGCAAGGAAATGACTGTGGTAAACCATACCAAACCTAACACCCTATCCCCTGTGCCATATTAACGCCACTAAACCCTAATTTACCTAAAAGCATAGCGAGGGTCGGTATATTAGGTGATTAAGTGAATAATTGAGTTGATGCATTATTTACCAAACACCATCGATAGAGCAGTTTAAATTAGTCTTGAAACACTTCAAATTGTGTTTCTCGATTACCAAAGACTCGGGAAAAGGAAGGAAACACGAGTCGGATCGAGAGGGCGATCATCGAGAGGTTTGTGTACTGTGGCTATTTCTTTTGAATTTTTCAATTGAAATGAATTATGACTATTGTACATTATTATTTTAAATTGTGTTTGTGCACAATTAGTTTTCAACTGATTTTGTTCTGAATAATATTTCATATGATAAATTGTATGTTATTGTTTTAAATTGTATTTGTGCACAATATTTATTTCTTTTGAATTATTTTCAATTGAAATAAATTATGACTATTTGTATATTATCGTTTTAAATTGTGGAAATGTGTTTGATGGACACTTATTGATTGAAAAACATTGTGAATGGTTTGAAACTGTGAAAAATTGTTTGAATGATATTGATGGATACTTATTGATTGAAAAGCACTGTAAATGGTTTTTGTGAAAATTGAAGTGAATTACGAATTGTGTTGCCATTTTGTGAATGAAATTATAACTTTGGAAATTTATTGGATTCTTACGAATCATTTGAATAAAATGTTTGGAATTGTTTTGACTCACAATTGGCATGACACTGATACTATGTTCCTCCTCCATTAATGGGGTGAGTGTGATGATTCCTCCCTCTTTGACTTATCGATGCAGGGTGAGTATGATTATGTTCCTCCCTCTTTGACTTTCGATCGAGGTGAGTATGGATGAGTACTCATTAGATAGCTAGCTTCCTCCCTCATTGATTTCGATTATTGGGGTGAGCATGTCTTGTCGTGGTGTACAACACGGCATATATGGAAAAAAATTGTGTCATGGCCTAAATTGTGTTATAGATTGGCAACACTGTATTCTTCAGTTATTTGATCGAATTGTGTTATTATGTATTGTGAGATTGTGAAATTGATTTAAACTCTTATTGACATATCATCTATTGAATTCAACCATGATCGACTTATTGAAAATTATTGTGATATTAACAAATGGAGTTTAAATTCTTGTTGACATTTATTGTCTTGAATTTAACTATGGTTTTAAGTATCCACTATTGATATGATTTATGAATTGTGATTTAAAATTTGTATTTGGTAAATGTTGTGCACTGTGAGACATTGTCTCGTGATAGCTTTATTCTTTGTCGCGGTAGAGAGCAGACAGGCGTGGCTAGGCCGCTAGTATCGTCGTGAGAGATTTTTGGGTATAGTGAGTATACCACATGTGGCATTTTTATCTTGTAATGTATATTCACTTTGTATGTATATTTTGTTCTTGGTTTTGGCGATTGTAAATTTAAGTTTATCTGATAAAGTTGTAAAATAATTATGAGTTATTTGGCTTGTAAAAATTGTGTTATATCTTTGTATCTTAGTCTTTGAAAATCACGTGGATTTGACTTGAGAAATGTGTTGTGTTGATAAAAATGTTGGAGTTGAGATTTGAAAATATATTGAAGTGTTTTTACTGAGTTTTACAAGAACTGTTTTGTCCAAAATACAAATGGCACCTTGCCAAAATTTTTGCAGATATTCCAAATAAATCAAATGAGTTAGTTGTTTCACTTGATTCACAAAGTCTTTCACACCTGTAAATAGTGCTCACCACTGTAAAAGAAGTAAGAAAAGTTTTTAAAATCCCTTGTAGTGTATTTAATGGATTATCAGTAGACGGAGTTGGTAATTCATTAGGTATACTACGGGATCATGTTATGCCTTACAGAGGGGTAGGGTGTGACAGTATACTCACTATACCCAAAAATCTCTCGCTGGCGATACTAGCGACCTAACTGCTTTGCCTGTCTGTCTCTCTACTGCGGCAATAATAAAGCTATCACGAGACAATGTCTCAGTTGTGCACAACATTATCCAAATACAAATTTTAAATCACAATTCATAAATCATATCAATAGTGGATACTTAAAACCATAGTTAAATTCAAGACAATAAATGTCAACAAGAATTTAAACTCCATTTGTTAATATCACAATAATTTTCAATAAGTCAGATCATGATTGAATTCAATAGACAGTATATGTCAATAAGAGTTTAAATCAATTTCACAATCTCACAATACATAATAACACAATTCGATCAAATAACTGAAGAATACAGTGTTGCCAATCTATAACACAATTTAGGCCATGACACAATTTTTTCCATATATGCCGTGTTGTACACCACGACAAGACATGCTCACCCCAATAATCGAAATCAATGAGGAGGAAGCTAGCTATATAATGAGAACTCATCCATACTCACCTCGGTGGGAAGTCAAAGAGGAGGAACTTAATCATACTCACCCCGGACTAATAAGTCAAAGAGGGAGGAATAATCACACTCACCCCATTAATGGAGGAGGAACATATTATCGATGTCATGCCAATTGTGAGTCAAAACAATTCCAAACATTTTATTCAAATGATCCGTAAGAATCCAATAAATTTCCAAAGTTATAATTTCATTCACAAAATGGCAACACAATTCGTAATTCACTTCAATTTCCACAAAACCATTTACGTGCTTTTCAATCAATAAGTATCCATCAAATACCATTCAAACAATTTTTCCACGATTTCAAACCATTCACAATGTTTTTCAATCAATAAGTGTCCACCAAACACATTTCCACAATTTAAAACAATGATATGCAAATAGTCAATATTTATTTCCATTGAAAATAATTCAAAAGAAAGCAGTTGTTGTGCACAAACCTCGATGATTGTCCCCACGATCTGGACTCGGTGTTTCCTTCCCTTTTCACGAGTCTTTGGTAACGAGAAACACAATTTGAAGTGTTTGATTACTAATTTAAAGCTGTCTCTATCGATGGTGTTTGGTAAATAATGCATGAACTCAATTATTCACTTAATCACCTAATATACCGACCCTCGTTGCGTTTTAGGTAAATTAGGTTTTAGTGTCGTTAATATGTCACATTTGATAGGGTTTTAGGTTTGGTATGTTTTACCAAAGTCATTTCCTTGCTTAGTGCATTTTAATGCAAATTGCTGGATTCCGGAACACTGGTTTGACCTAACCGGACGATCTAGTTTCCTCGGTTTTCGGGTCTCGGTCAAAACTACAAACTTGTAGATCTAGGTCTTATTGCACGCGGTGCAAAATTTCAGGTCAATCCGAGTTAAGTAGACCAAGTTATGGTCATTACACTATTGCTGGTCAAGTGGTACCATTTTAGGTCAATTTTATGTCAAATTGGTCAATTCTGGTTCGGCCAGTTTTTGGACCCGAACTTGTGCAAGTTGTTTGACTTGCTTATGGTCATTTCTGGGCTTTGGTGTCTTCATAAGACTTGTAGGTATGGGTCTTAACTATTCTTGGTCAAAATTTCAGGTCAATTGGACCTGGTTTGAGTGAGTTATGGCCTAAACACTCACTGCTGCCCAATTGGTCATTTTCAGGTCCTAATTGCACCTAATCCCGAATTGGTCATTTTTAGGTCACCTTGCAAGCAGAATTTTGGCATGGTTTCTCAATGAAAGTTGGCACATTTTGTGCCTAGTTTCACCTCAAATTAGTCTCATACCAGTTGAGGTTACACATTCAAGGTTATAGGCTAAAATATACACTGCCCTCAATATGCAATTCACATCCCAACTTCAAACACACACTTACCTTTGCAAGGTTTACTTCCATACCCTACCAAACTGTTTTGGCACATTACCAACAACATTTTCTACATTACATAAGCATTATTTTGGGCAGATTCCAATCACCCTCAACACACCAAATATCATTCACAATTACAATTTCTAAGTACCATTACAAACACACCTAAACATTACAAACTTTACATACACTTTACAATGTAAATTGACATACATATCATCAATCCTTCTAGGTCAATATGCTGCCCACACTCCCTTCAATATACACCATTATTCAAGTGTCCACAAGCTGCCACAATTCATTCATCAACATCACATTGCCGTACCATATGCCAATTCCCATCAAAGTGCATCATTCACCATATATACATGCATTAAATCACTAGGTTACTAAATCACCATGATTAACATTATTTCTCATCAATTATATACACAAATACCTCATCAAAAACGTGACCCATGGCTGTCCAAAATGGCAACAACAATAACCCTTCAAACTCAAAATTTTCCTTCACCAAACCAATACCCATAACATGCATAAAAACTTTAACAAAGGATTTCTCAAAACTGCAAACTTACCTTTATTTGTAACTTGCTAAACCTTCACCAAACTTCTCAAAATTAGTATCAATATCTTCCTTGTGGTGTGTAGACCATTTTTCATGAAAGAACCTAAGAGAATGGAGTTGAAATGGAGAGAGGAAATGAAGCTCAAAGAAAACGTCAATGGAGTTTCAAGGTTTCTTCAATTCGGCCATTTGAGAGAATTTTGAGGAAGATGGAATTTCAGATGGTGAGTGGACCATATCAGCCATATTTCAATGATGAATTAATCCTATAGTGGTCCACTAACTAAAATTAAAACATATTATAAGTTAACTTTCAATTAATCCACATTTAACCCATTATTTCCACTATTTATTTTAGGTACCATCAAATTAATTTTTCATTTCATTTTCTAAGTGTAATACTATTTATTTTTAATGGACATTTAGGTCAAAAGACAATTCGGGATGTCAAATGACCATAATGCCCCTGTTCGTGGCTTTCCGATTTTTTGGTAACACCGTATTTTATGCATTTTCGATTTCTCACTTTTCTTTGTACTAATTATTTAATTTTTCTTTGATCTTTCTAATGATATTTACTCTTCAACAATGGTCTATTTAAGTCCTAAAAATGTTTCCCAGGGTTCCCCGCAGTCCAGGGTTAGTCAACGGTCCACGCCGTGACCTCGATCTTGATCACCCATCGCTAGGTTTCCCGGCTCGTTTAACTTGATCACATTTCTTTGCAATCATTTTTTCTTTGTTTTTCTTGTACTTTCTTTTCTTTTATTTCATTATTTTATGTCTCCTCACTCTCATTGAAGTGTGGTTCTAGGCATCCTAGCTGTCCGGACAACACTGGTCACTGGAGCAGCAGAACGCACTACCGAACTTAGGGGTGTTACAAAGGTGCAGAAGGTTTGAAGAAGGGCTCAATGACAATATCAAAGTCATGATAATAGCATTGGAGATTAAAGATTTTGCTAAGCTAGTTGATGCTGCAACGAAAGTAGAAAGAGTCCGAATAAATGAACAAAATAGAAGGGAAAGACAGCAAAAGAGGGGTCCAGGTCAGTCCAGTACATTTTCTGCTCCCAGTAAGAATAGTAAAGGTCCTCCTGCTCAGGGTTCAGGACAACCACAAGGTCAGGGTCAGTCTCAGGGGCCCAGACCACAGTTCACACTTTGGAGAGGCCAGTCCACACCATCAGTAGGCAGCTCTCCAGCGATGGTGTTTAGGGGACCAGCCCCAGTGTCACACCCTACTCCTCTATAAGATGTAACATGATCCCGTAGTATACCTAATGAATTACCGTACTTCTCCTACCGATAATCCATTAAATATACTACAAAGGATTTTAAAACAATTTTCGGGAAATTTAAGTCATAGATTAAAATCTGGTGTTATAAAATTTTTTCAAAATTTCGGCAAAGTGCCGGTTGTATTTTGAGAAAACAGTTCTTCAATCATGCAAAAGAAAATGCTCCCAATATGTTTTCTCAAATACAACTCCAATAAACTTTATTTCAATTCACAATTCAATTTTCAATAAACAATCAATTCATTTTCAAACTAATCTCATCATAAAGAAATATTTCATTGATTACAAGACTCAAAATTTATAATACAAAACTATTCAAGTAAATGAAATCTCAAATTTATATTTACAATAATTTGCATTTAATTATACCAAAATGTTTTACAAGAGTTTTTATACAACTGCTCAAATAATTTACATACATATTATTACATGCATACATCAAAACCTATGTACATGGGTATACCTATGATATACCTGGAGCTGATCTGAATGTATCTTCAAAGAAATTTACTCACTGCTCTATGCTCTTCTTACCTGCGATAGCTTACAAAGCTATCGCTGAGTGGTGAACTCAGTGGTGCACAACTATAATTTAAAACATAGTACAATATACATTGACAAAATTTACAGTAAATAATTTGAAAATCTGAATACTCATCAAATTCCAAAACTCAAAATATTCATTGCCAATAATGTAAATCATTTGTATAAAATGACTTTGATCACGAAATTCAATTTATCAAATCATGACTAACCATTTAAGGTAGTTCCAACAAAATCAATTATACATAAATCATAACTGAAATCATAATTCTTTACTGTTAAAAAAACATTCTGTGTCTCAAAAATCATGTTGTATCTCAAAAATCATGCTGTATCTCAAAAATCATTCTTTATCTCAAAAGCTATTCTTTATCTCAAAAGCCATTCTTTATCTCAAAAGCCATTCTTTATCTCACTAACTATACAAGACTAATCTGAAAGGGCCATCTTCGGGGTGATTCTAACTCCCTATGGTCGGGAGGTCGAATCGGATTCTAACTCCCTATGGTCGGGGAGGTCGAATCATCGTGCACAGTACCATCACAATAATGAATCTTCCGCAAGGGTCATAACGATAAAATAAACTTAGATCTAACCTCAAATCAGAGGAAAATCTAAGCCTGTGCACGTACCATGGTAATCAAAACACAACTAACTCCATTGTCTTCTCAACAAATGAGAGAGACGGGTAAAAACCTAGTCAAGCATCTATAGTGAGATATAAAACAATATCACAATCGTTTTAGTGAGCATAAATCATAATATAATTCGATTCAAATTCAATTCCAATATCCAATAATTTTTATGCTCATCACAATTTAAATCATAAATTTGCATTTTCCATGAAAATTACCATCACAATTCAAAACATGTTCTATCACAATTTTCCAAAACATAATTTATTCAATCCATAACAATGCTTAATACTTGTGGAAATACCATTTCACAAAGCTAAATTCATACATACTATAACAATTTTCAATAATCATTGAATTAAATCTAATGCTTGTTAAACATAATACATAAGAAAAATATGTCATTTAATCATATGAAATATTCAAAACAAAATCAGTTAAAAACTAGTTGTGCACAAACCTCTGATAACTGTCTCCTGGCCTTGACTCAGTGTTTCCTTCCTTTTTCCCTGAGTCTTTGCTAACTGAGAAACACAATTTGAAGTGTTTCAGTACTCATTTAAACTGTCTCTAACATTCTTGCATACACATCAAGCATCACTTTTAACACTCACCAAACTTAACATTCAAACCAATTCTGGTTGTACCACAACCTAAACATAATTTACAACATTTTATAGGTCATTTTGGCAGCTTACAATTACATTCAATGTGCACCAACAAGTGCAGAATTTGTCCAACTCAATTTACAACAATTCAATCACCAATTCATGCTCATTTACATGTCAAACTTCACACCATCATTCATGCACTCAAACTGCCATAACAACCAACACATTTTAACATCATTATTCCATAAACCAAGCATGAATTCCAGCATTCTTCAAGAGCTAACAAACTGCCACAATGGTACATTTACATTCCATTAATTTCCAAGCTTTAAATTTCATTTCACATTTACATATACCAAGTATACATCACCCAAACAATTTCCTACACAATATACATTTAATCAATCATTTAATTCACCATTTACAAGCACAATTAAACTGCCTTCAAGGTGTTTCCATGGATGCCAAAAGTACACATTCACATTCAACATCAAACCTCAAAAATTTCTTCATAAATCAAACACCCATAACATCCTTACAAACTTTAACAAAGCAAGGATGAAGGAAATGGACATATACCTCAAGTGGAGCTTTTCAAACCTCTTCAAATCTCTCCCTTTTTGCTCCCAAAATACTGCCCAAGCTGTGTACTGTAACACCCCTAAGTTCGGTAGTGCGTTCTACTGTTCTAGTGACCAGTGTTGTCCGGACAGCTAGAATGCCTAGAACTATACTTCGTTATGAGTGAAGAGACATAAAATAATAAAATACAAGAAAATAAAATACAAGAAAAACAAAGGAAAAATAATAGCAAAGAAATGTAACCAAGTTAAGCGAGCCGAGAACCCTAGCGACGGGTGACCGCACCGGGAAGTCACAGCGTGGACCGTTGACTAGCCCTGGACTGCGGGGAACCCTGGAAAATATTTTTAGGACTCAAATAAATATTTATTCAAGTATAAATATCATTAGAAATATCAAATAAAGATTAAATAATTAGTACAAAGAAAAGTGAGAAATCGAAAAACAGACAAAACCCGGTATTACCGAAAAATCGGGAATGCAACCCGAACAGGGGCATTGTGGTCATTTGACACCCCGAGTTGTCTTTTGACCTAAATGTCCATTAAAAATACATGATATTACACTTGGAAAATGTCATGAAAAATTAAATTAGTGGTACATAGTTTAAATAGCAAAAATTGGGAGCTTAATGGGGGAATAAGGAAAGTTATGAATAAACAATCACTAAATATCACTTAGTGCTCCACTCACACCTAAAGTGGACCACTTAATCTGCATTTGGAAAGCAGATTCATTTTCTTCTTCAACCTCAAAAATTCAGCCGTGAGCCTCCATTGAAGAACCACCATGGCCATCCATGGCCAAGCTCCATGCAACCATGATTTAGCCACACTTTTCACTAGCTTCCTTCACAAAAACTGTTCTACACCACATGGGCAGTAGATAGGCAGCAAGAAGACCAAGTTTTGGTGAAGTTTTGAAGAGTTTCCAAAGTGGTAAGTAGGTGTTTTTGATGCTTGCTTCATTAAAGATTGTGTGGATGTTATGGGTACTTGAATTATGGAGAGATTTTTGAGGTTTGATGTTTAAATGGAGATGTGTACTCTTGGCAGCCATGGAAACACTTTAAAGACAGTTTATTTGTGCTTGTAAATGGTGAATTAAATGATTGATTAAATGTATATTGTGTAGGAAATTGTTTGGGTGATGTATACTTGGTATATGTAAATGTAAAATGAGATTTAAAGCTTGGAAAGTAATGGAATGTAAGTGTACCATTGTGGCAGTTTGTTAGCTCTTGAAGAATGCTAGAATTCATGCTTGGTTTATGGAATAATGATGTTAAAATGTGTTGGTTGTTATGGCAGTTTGAGTGTGTGTAAGGTGGTGTGAAGTGGGACATGTAAATGAGGATAAAAAGGTGATTGAATTGTTGTAAATTGGATTGAAAAATTCTGCACTTGTTGGTGTATGTTGAATGTAATTGTAAGCTGCCAAAATGACCTATAATGTGTTGTGAATTATGTTTAGGTTGTGGTACAACCAGAATTGGTTTGAATGTTAAGTTTGGTGAGTGTTAAAAGTGATGCTTGATGTGTATGCAAGAAATGCAATAAGGCAGTTTGAGTTTTAGGCCTATAACTTTAAGTGTGTGGCTCCAATTGGTATGAGACCAATTGGAGGTGAAACTAGGCATAAAATGTGCCAACTTTCATGAAGGAATCTTGCCAAAATTCTGCTTGCAAGATAGCTTGAAAAATGACCAAATCCGGATTAAGTGCAAATAAGGCCTGAAAATTGACCATTTGGGCAGCAGTTAGTGTTTAGGCCATAACTCACTCAACATAGATCCAATTGACCTGAAATTTTAACCATGAATAGTTAAGACCCATATCTACAAGTCTTATGCAGACACCAAAGCCCAGAAATGACCATAAACAAGTCAAACAGCTTGCACAAGTTCGGGTCCAAAAACTGGCCGAACCTAAAATGACCTAAAGGGACCTAAAGTGACCAATTTTGATGCAATTTGACCAGCAATAGTAAAATGACCATAACTTGGTCTACATAACTCATAATGACGTGAAATTTTGCCCCGCGTTCCATGAGACATAGATCTACAAGTTTGTAGTTTTGACCGAAACCCGAAAACTGAGGGAACTAGGTCGTCCGGCTAGGTCAAACTAGTATCCCGGAATCCAGCAAATTGCAAGAAAATGCAGTATATACAGAAATAAACTTGGTAACATGTACCAACCCTAAAATACTATCGAATGTGACATATTAATAACATTAAAACCTAATTTACCTGGAATGCATCGAGGGTTGACATATTATGCTGACTAAGCAAGTAATAGAATCCAGTGTATTAATTATCAAGTATTATCGTTAGAGACAGTTTAAATGAGTACTGAAACACTTCAAATTGTGTTTCTCAGTTAGCAAAGACTCAGGGAAAGGGAAGGAAACACTGAGTCAAGGCCAGGAGACAGTTATCAGAGGTTTGTGCACAACTAGTTTTCAACTGATTTTGCTCTGAATAATATTTCATATGATTAATTGTATGCTATTGTTTTAAATTGTGTTTGTGCACAACATTTATTTCTTTTGAATTTTTCAATTGAAATAAATTATGACTATTTGTATATTATTATTTTCAATTATGGAAATGTGTTTGAATGGATACTTATTGCTTGAAAAGCATTGTAAATGGTTTGAAACTGTAGAAAAATTGATTTAGTGTAATTTGTGAAAGTTGAAGTTAATTATGAATTGTGTTGCCATCTTGTGAATGAAATTATGACTTTGGAAATTTTGAGATAAAATGTGTTTAGTGTTATCAGGGCAAAGTAGGGATGGCGATACGTAACGCCTACGATTCTTGGGAACTCTCACGAGTGAACTCAAGAGCTTGCAGGGATGGCGATACGTAACGCCTGCAAGTGCTCTGATAGGTACCACCCAAGGGCTTGCAGGGACGGCGATACGTAACGCCTACAGGTGCTTTGGTAAGTACCCTTAAATGCTAGCATTGATCGAAAAATTGTGTCACGGCCTAAGTTGTGAATGAATTGGCAACACTGTATTCTTAAATTATTCGACTAAATTGTGTTATTATGCGATTTGATAATTTGTGAAATGGAGTTTAAATTCTTATTGACATTCACTGTCTTTTGAATTTAACCATGTTTTGACTATTGAGATTTATAGTGATATTGTGAATTGGAGTTTAAATTCTTATTGACATTCACTGTCTTTTGAATTTAACTATGTTTTGATTACTGAGATTTAATGTGATATTGTGTTAAATTCCTTATGACATTCATTGTCTTGAATTTAACTATGGTTTTACGTATCCATCATTTATATGATTTATGAATTATTATTGAAGTTGTATTTGAGAAAACATATTGGAAGCATTTTCTTTTGCAGGATTGAAGAACTGTTTTCTCAAAATACAGCCGGCACTTTGCCGAAATTCTGAAAAAAAAAAATTATAACACCAGATTTTAACCGATGATTTAAATTTCATGAAAATTATTTTAAAATCCCTTGTAGTATATCTAATGGGTTATCGGTAGGCGAAGTACGGCAATTCATTAGGTGTATTACGGGATCATGTTGCATCTTACAGGGGAGTAGGGTGTGACATGTACTCAAACTTTAATGAAGGAGACTTGAAGAAATTGTGGCTTGATCTTGAGTGGATGAAGCTCCACACATGGATGGCAATGGAGGTTTTGGGAGCTCTTCATCTACGGCAATGGAGATTTCTAAAGTTGAAGATGATGTTTTAGTGGAGCAATCTGCCCACTTAATACATTTTAAATTCCTTAGTGGTCCACTCACATAAAATCAATCTTATTTTATGTTTAAAATGTGTTAATTACCTAAATTGAACCCCATTTTTGTTGTTTATATTAGGTACCCCTAAATTAATTTTTCATTATATTTTTCAAGTGTAATATTATTTATTTTTAATGAAAATTTAGGTCAAAAGACAATTCGGGATGTCAAATGACCACAATGCCCCTTTTCGGATTGTATTCTCAATTTTTCGGTAACACCGGGTTTTGTCCGTTTTTCGATTTCTCACTTTTCTTTGTACTAATTATTTAATTTTCATTTAATATTTCTAATGATATTTATACTTCAATAGGGGTCTATTTAAGTCCTAAAAATATTTTCCAGGGTTCCTCGCAGTCCAGGGCTAGTCAACGGTCCATGCCGTGACTTCCCAATGCGGTCACCCATCGCTAGGGTTCTCGGCTCGCTTAACTTGGTTGCATTTCTTTACTATTATTTTTCCTTTGTTTTTCTTGTATTTTCTTTTCTTGTATTTCATTATTTTATGTCTCCTCACTCATCTCGAAGTATAGTTCTAGGCATCCTAGCTGTCCGGACAACACTGGTCACAGGAACAGTAGAACGCACTACCAAACTTAGGGGTGTTACACCCAGCATCTTCTGCCTGTCTGTACTGCCAAAAGTGGCATAAGGGGGACTATTGGCGAGTGACTGGTGCATGCTTACGGTGTGGATCTATAGAATATCATATTAAGAATTGTCCGAAGAGGACTACTACAGTTGCTCCAACACAAGTCGACAGACCTGCTCCTGCACCACAAAGGGGTAGGAAGCCCGGTAAATCTGAGGCAGCTAGTCCATCACTGAGGCCTACATCCGAGTCAGCTGAGAGGCCAGAGACTAGAGTACCTACCAGGGCCTATGCCATCAGAGCTCAGGAGGAGCAAGATGCCCCGGATGTCATCAGGGGTACGTTCTCCCTCTATAACACTTCTGTGCATGCATTGGTGAATCCAGGAACCACTCATTCATACATCTGTATCAAACTACCCGTAGAGAGGGGAGTTTTGGTAGAGGAGAGTGATCAAGATATTCTGGTCACAAATCCACTAGGCCACAGTGTGGTAGTGAATAAAGTGTACAAAGGTTGCCCATTGAGGATTCAGGGGTATGAATTCTCGGCAGACCTAATTGAATTGCCCTTCCACGAGTTTAACATGATTTTGCGAATGGACTGGTTATCACGCCATCAGGCAATAGTTGATTGCAAATTGAAGAGGATTTCTCTAAAAACTTCTGAGGGTAATGAGATTACTGTTGTGGGTGAAAGGACAGATTTCCTATCCAATGTTATCTCAGCCACAGTTGCAAGAAGATTGATGAGAAAAGGCTGTGAAGCTTACCTAGCACACTTGATTGATACTAGGTAGGCTAAGCCGAACCTGTGTGATATACCCACAGTGAGAGACTTCCCAGATGTGTTTCCTAAAGAATTGCCTGGTTTACCACTAGAAAGGGAAGTCGAGTTCACTATTGAGGTAATGCCGGGTACAGCACCAATTTCTATTGCTCCTTATAGGATGGCACACACTGAATTGAGGGAGTTGAAAATTCAGTTACAGGAGTTACTCGATAAGGGGTTCATACACCCCAGTGTGTCACCATGGGGAGCTCCGGTGCTGTTTGTGAAGAAGAAGGATGGAACCTTGAGATTGAGTATTGATTACCGGCAGTTGAACAAAGTAACTGTGAAGAATAAATATCCGTTGCCCAGAATTAATAATCTGTTTGATCAGTTAAAGGGAGCCAGTGTATTTTCAAAAATTGATCTCAGATTAGGGTATCATCAGTTAAGGGTAAAGGATGCAGACGTGTCAAAAACTGCATTCAGAACCTGGTATGGGCATTATGAATTTCTGGTGATGCCGTTTGGGTTAACAAATGCACCAGCAGCATTTATGGACCTTATGAACCGTATCTTCCATCCATATTTAGATCGATTTGTAGTGGTCTTTATTGATGATATTCTGGTGTATTCTAAGACCAGGGAAGAACATGATGAACATTTGAGGATTGTTCTGCAAACCCTGCGATAAAAGAAACTGTATGCTAAGTTGTCCAAGTGTGACTTCTGGATGAGTGAAATCTCTTTCCTTGGACACATAGTATCAGCAGAGGGGATTAGAGTGGATCCCAAAAAGATAAAAGCAGTGATGGAATGGAAACCTCCTAGAAATACAACTGAGGTCAGAAGTTTCTTGGGGCTAGCTGGGTATTATAGAAGATTTGTAAAGGGGTTCTCTCTTATAGCTGCTCTAATGACCAAGTTGTTGCACAAGAATGTGAAATTTGGCTGGAACGACAAGTGCTAAGCCAGTTTTGAGAGGCTAAAGGCTATGTTGACAGAAGCACCAGTGTTAACATAGCCAGTGTCAGAAAAAGGCTTTGTGGTCTACAGTGATGCCTCACATAATGGGCTAGGGTGCGTATTGATGCAAGAGTGGAAAGTGGTTACCTATGCTTCCAGGCAGTTAAGGCCACATGAACAAAACTACCCTACTCATGACTTGGAGTTAGCAGCAATTATCTTCGCACTGAAGATATGGAGGCATTATTTGTATGGTGAAAAATGCTACATCTATATAGACCATAAGAGTCTAAAATATTTGCCAACCCAGAAGGAGCTCAATCTTAGACAGAGGCGATGGATTGAGTTCCTAAAGGACTATGATTGTGTGATAGATTATCATCCTGGGAAGGCAAACGTAGTTGCTAATGCTTTAAGCAGGAAGTCCATCACAGCTTTAAGATCTCTAAATGCCTGTCTATCCTTAGCTCAAGATGGAGCTATTTTGGCTGAGTTACAAGTGAGGCCAAACCTGCCACAGCAGATACAAAATGGGCAGAGGGTAGATGAAAAATTAATGACCATTGTGGGTAAAATTCCAGAGGGAAAGGAAACTGAATATGAGGTGAAAGCAGATGGGTGTCTATACTACAGAAGAAGAGTGTGTGTACCAGATGATGGGGAACTGAAGACTAGTATTCTGAAAGAAGCACACACTAGTGTTTATGCTATGCATCCGGGAAGCACAAAAATGTATAATGATTTGAAGCCTCATTATTGGTGGCCTGGTATGAAGAGGGATATAGCTGACTATGTGACTAAGTGTTTGACATGTCAGTAAGTTAAAGCAAAACATCAAGTTCCATCAGGATTGCTACAGCCTATAAGTATACTCAAATGGAAATGGGACCGGGTCACTATGGATTTTGTTAGTGGTCTACCTCTCACCCAGAAGAAGCATGATGCCGTATGGGTGATAGTGGATCGATTAACGAAGTCAGCACATTTTCTGCCAGTTAGGACTGACTACTCACTGGAGAAGTTAGCAGAATTTTATATCAGTGAGATAGTTAGACTGCATGGAATCCCACTTTCCATCATATCTGACCGAGACCCAAGGTTTACATCGAGATTCTGGAAAAAGTTGTAAGAAGCCTTGGGCACACAACTCCACTTTAGCACGGCTTTTCATCCTTAGACGGATGGACAGTCAGAACGAGTAATCCAGGTAAACCTAAGAACTAATTGAATTTTCATAGTTAATAAATTGAAATGATAGTAACAATGTGAATTATGTGATAGATCCTGGAGGATATGCTAAGGAGTTAGGTCATTGAGTTTGAGGGGAGTTGGGATAGATACCTCCCACTGGCAGAATTTGCCTATAATAATAGCTACCAAGCTAGCATTCAAATGGCTCCGTATGAAGCACTGGATGGGAGGTAATATAGAACCCCAGTGTGTTGGACTAAATTGGGCGAAGATAAGCTGGTAGGACTAGACTTGGTGAAATAGACTGAGGAGAAAGTGAAGATAATCAAAGCTAACATGAAGGTTGCCTTAGATAGACAGAAATCTTATGCCGACTTGAAGAGAAAGGAGATAGAGTATGCAGTTGGCGATAAAGTATTTCTCAAAGTCTCACAGTGGAAGAAAGTACTGAGGTTTGGAAGAAAGGGTAAGTTAAGCCCTAGGTTCATTGGCCCATATGAAGTCATTGAATGTGTGGGACCAGTGGCCTATCAGCTAGCTTTACCACCAGAACTGGATAAAATCCATAATGTATTCCATGTTTCTATGCTAAGAAGATATCGCTCAGACCCTTCACATGTCATCTCCATGGAAGAGATTGAAATCCAACCGGACTTGACATATACAGAAGAACCTATACAAATCCTAGCTCGGGAAGTGAAGGAACCGAGAAATAAACAAATTCCACTAGTGAAAGTGCTTTGGAGGCACCACAACACTGAAGAGGCAACTTGGGAAAGTGAAGAGACGATGAGGCAACAGTTGCCTCAACTGTTTGCATCAGGTAAATTTCGAGGACGAAATTTTTATTAGAGGGAAGAGTTGTAACATCCTTACTTTAGCTAGTTCGTACAATCTACTGTTCCGGTGACCAATGTCGGTCCGGGTAGCTAGAATGTTTGAAATTATAATTAGACTAAAGTGGGGAGTTATAAAGAAACTAAATAATGCTCATAAAAATTAAGGAAAAATTTTTAGAAACGAAATACACTAAGGTTAAACGAGCCGAAACCCTAGTGATGAGTAACCCGAAGGGGAGTGACGGTGAAGGCCGTTAACAACCCTAGACCCGGGAAAAAATTTATAAAATAATTTTTGGGACTCCAGAGAAGGGTCATTGAGATTCTTATGGCATTAGAATGCCAAGAAAATGCTTTGAAAATTTTTTCTATCGGTACACACAATTTTGGCTCGTTAAGCCAAATGGAGGGCATTTTGGTCATTTCGTCTTCAGAGATGATTTTTGACCAACTTGTCCAATTAAGTACATAAATTTTATGATATCAAATATGAATAAAAACTGCTAAAAATGAAATTAAAAGTGAGTAGTAAAGAAAAAAAAAAAGAGAAAAGAGATAATATTGATTAAATGAGGTAAGCATGAGGTCATTTAAAATCTATGGGCCAATCAAATGTAATAAAACCACTTATAACACATTAAAAGGAAAGAAAAGAAATCAAAACTCTATTAAAAGCTAGCAGCCACTTTCTTCTTCATTTGGCCGAAATTCATTCCTCACCTCTCTCTTCCATTTTTATGGTTATCAAGCTTCATTCCCTTATTTTCTTTCAACTAAACTCTAAGTGCCCAACACAAAACCTTACTCTTTTATCTTAGCGAAGCTTTTGGGAACAACAAGAAGTAAAGTGAAAGAGTTCTTACAAGCTTGAAAGATTAGCTCCATTAAAGGTTAGTGACTTAAACTTGTTTTTCTCTTTAAATTCATGTTGAAGGAGTATGATTGAGTGCAAAATTACAAAGAAATTTAACAAATAATATGTGTATGCCAATCTCACATTTTTGGCAGCCTAGGATGTGGTAAGGTTTTGAGGATTTCATGGAACTAGAAATGGGAGTATGGCTGCCTTAACATTAGTCTCTTAAGTGAAATGGTGAAATGCAAGTTAAATGCATGATTTGAGATGTTAGGGTTAGGGCTTGGGTATGAAATGGAGACTTTGATCATGTAATGGTGAAAGTAAGTTTTAATGGTCAATTAGTGACCATCTGGTTATGTGTAAACAAGAAATGAACTGGTTTGTATAGTGGGAATTGAGGTTAGTGTGGCCGCCCTTGGTGACCTGCAGGACTGGGCATGAGTCCAGCAGGTTTGGGCAGCAATAACTGGAATTGTAGAGGTTAAATTGGTGCAAGGCCAATTGGATATGAAACTAGACACATAATGGCACAACTTTGGTGGAGAAACCATGCCCAGAAAATCAAACCAAGTTGACCTAAAGATTGCCCCAATCCGGGTGACCTGCAATCTGCCTGGGTAAAATAACCAAATGAATAGTGTTTTGTCATTTGGTCATAACTCAGAGTAGAAAGGTCCAATTGACCTGAAATTTTACCATCAACAAGATAAGATGTAGACCTACAACTTTTATGAAGAAACCTAAGCCAAATTATGACCATAACATATTCAAAAAGTGACCTACAATCACTACTCAAAATACTGTAGATTTAGTTAGTCCAGAAAATCTGGAAAATTTGTAATCTGGCCAGTTGTGGTTTTTGGGCCATAACTTGAACTGAAAAACTCCAAATAGAGTGATTCAAAAAAGGAAATGTAACTAGACAAAATAAGGAACAACTTTCATGTTGACCATTTTGCCAAATTCCTACTGCAAAAATAACTAATGGAATAGTAAACACAAAGCTTGAAATCTGAAAATTTTGAACAATTAACATTAAGCTTAGAAATGGTATTGGCAACCAATACCAACAATTTTAGAATACAAAATGTGGTATGTTGGGAGTATTAAAACTAATGTACCTATTGTCCATGTAAAATTCAACATTTTTGTTGACTAATGAATTGAATAGTAATACCTAAACTTGAATTTCAAGAATTGTATAATTTAAGAGTGTAACATGCCCTAGTACACCTAGCAAGGTTGGTTTAGATAGGTTGGCATGCCAATAGGGTTCTGTTAGTAGTACTACATTTGGCTTCATGCCATTCTGTGTTTTATGGCCTCACATGTCATTCTGTGACATAATAGCCTTTGGCTATGTTGATTGAGTTGTTATACTTGGGTTTTATCCCTGATAATTATTACAGCTTATTAGCTATTCTGTTGCACACCGGGGGACAAAATGTGACCGATGGTGTGATGGTCCGAGGTACTTAGTACCCAGTGCCAGTTACCCATTTAACCAGTCCAATCGACTAGTATGGGTTACTCGGGCAATGATAATAAATCTTATCAAATTTTAATCGAATAATACTGCAATAAATATCAGAAATTAAGTTTACCAAAAATGTAAACATACATTCTGCATATTTACTTTGTTTTAGTTATTTTATTTTACATTGTCACCACTAAGCAGAATTGCTTAGTGTGTCGCTTTTGCCACGCGTAGGTACTAGAGACATAGCTGGAGAGCCCAGCAGACATCAGACTGGGTGAACTTTCAGAGCTGCATATTGAGTCCAGAGTCACCTCACATCTGCAGTGCACTTGGTAGGACATTAGGATTTTGGGTGGCATTTTGTATTTTGCATTTTGTATTAGTTTTGGATTGTAACTACAAACTCTTGAAATTATTTGATAATGTAAATATATGAAATTCCATGTTATTGAAATTTTCTGTATATTATGCTGAAAAATGAAATATTGAGAAATATTCATGAATGTGCTTCAAGTGATGATGTGAACAGAAAAATTCTGAAAATAGTGTTGAGATTTTGAGATTGAATTGAGATGTGTGTATAATGGAGTTCTGGATTTGAAAATTCTATTGGAAGTGTCTTTTAAACAGGTTCAGAAGAACTGTTTTTCCAATTTTTATCCGGCACTCTGCCAGATTTTTTGCAAAATTTGCAAAAAAATTTAGATTAATCAAAATTGTAAATTAATGAATTAAAAAGGGTAAATTGAAATGGAAATGTGAATTGGTGCTCCGGCACACTGTGTGGCATATCTTGCTCGGCTACAGTAAGGGGTGTCACACTATTGCTACACCAAGGCAGAATGTGTGTTCCTAATGATGTTGATTAGAGGCAGATCATTTTGAAGGAAGCACATGAGAAGAGATGTGGCAGAGTTTGTTTCTAAATGCCTAACTTGTCAGCAAGTGAAGGCAGAGCATCAAGTACCCGCTGGGTTATTACTTCCACTACCAGTACCAGAATGGAAATGGGAGAGAATAACTATGGATTTTGTGATAGGACTTCCGAGGACATAGAAGAGTCATGATGCAGTATGGGTCATTATTGATAAACTGACCAAGTCTGCTCATTTTCTGCCAGTTCGGATAGACTACAGTTTAGAAAGATTGGCCAAGTTGTACATTGATGAGATTGTGAGACTGCATGGAGTGCCAGTATCCATCGTATAGGACAGAGATCCTAGGTTCACTTCTAGATTCTGAGGTAGTCTTCAGAGAGCCCTAGGAACTAGATTGAACTTCAGTACTGCATTCCACCTAAAGACAGATGGCCAATCTGAGAGAGTAATTCAAATCTTGGAGGACATGCTACGGGCTTGCGTGATTGAATTTGAGGGCAGTTGGGACACACACTTTCCTTTGATTGAGTTTGCTTATAACAACAGCTACCAATTAAGCATTGGAATGCCTCCATATGAAGCTTTGTATGGCAGGAAATATAGAACCTCGTTATGTTGGGATGACGTGGGTGAAAAAAAGATGATTGGACTAGAAATTTTTCAGCAAACTGAAGAGAAAATCAGATTGATCAGAGATCGACTTAAGACTGCATCAAACCATCAGAAGTCCTATATTGATTTGAAGAGAAGAGATATTGAGTATGCAGTGGGTGAGAAAGTATTCCTCAAGGTTTCTCCTTAGAAGAGAATTATGAGATTTGGCAGAAAGGGGAAACTGAGTCCTCGTTTCATTGGCCATATGAGGTTCTGGAAAGAGTGGGTCCTTTAGCATATCGATTGGCACTACCTCCAGAGTTGGAGAAGATATATAATATCTTCCATGTGTCTATGTTGAGAAGGTATAGATTAGACCCATCTCATGTACTACCAGTAGAAGAAATTGAAGTAAATCTTGACCTCACATATGAAGAAGAACCCATAGAGATTCTGGCTTATGAGGTGAAGCAGCTACGGAACAAGCAAATACCGTTACTGAAAGTGCTGTGGAACCATCATTCGGGCTAAGAAGCTACTTGAGAACGAGAGGAGGACATGAGGAGATAGCACCCACAGCTGTTCAGAGATTGATACCAGGTAAAATTTCGAGATGAAATTTATTTTAAGGGGGGGAGAATTGTAACACCCCTATTTAAATAGCCTAGTATATTTCACTGTTCCGGTGACCGGTGTCGGTCCGGATAATTGAGGGGATTAGAAACACACTTAAGACAACTAGATAAGCCATAAACACAAATAATTAGTAATTGCCAATTAGTTAAGTATAAATAAGAAAAACAGAACATAAGAAGTTAAATGAGCCGAGAGTCAAAATGATGGTTGACCTTCTCGGGAAGGATTGCAAAGTTAATTTAAACTCAATTTTCGAACCATAAAATATGACTCCGCGGTCCTTAAGACTATTACGAACATAGTGGAAAAGAGAAAATCTTGAAAAATAATTGTTAATCCAGTCAAATAATTAGTTCAGGGAGCCGAAAGAAATATTGAATTATTTGCAAACCGGGTCGAATCGGCGAGGGGCAATTTGGTCAATTAACCCCAATAGCTGACTCCTGACCTAACTGTCAAATAAAATCAAAGAAAAGAAAAATTCGAAATCGGAAATTAAATTAAAGAACTAATGAAAAAATAAATAAAAAAAAAGAGAGGAAAAAGGAAAAGTAAAAAGTGATGACATCATGCATGACCTCATGCATGATGCAATAAATATATAATTAATAAATTTAATTAATTTGATTTTATGGTCTTCCATAAGACTAAAAAAAAAAAGAAAAAGAAAAAAAAAGAGACTTATCTTCTTCCTTTGCCGCCCCATATCCCTCTCTCAACTCTCCCTCACCAAACCACCATTAAAGCTCATCTTTGAGCTTGAGAAACTAAAAACCTCACTATAGAAAAATTACTCACCATAGTTAAAACTTGTTTTGGCAACTAGAAGAGGAGATTGAGCAAGAAAGAAAGAAGAAAAGAAAGAAGAAATTGGGTTATTGAACTTCAAAGTTGAGGTAAGCTATTTACTTTGGAATTTTGAGTTTAATACATGTGTTTATGATTGAATGAACTTGGAAATAAGCTTAAAATGAAAAGAAAACAAGTGTTAGGGGACAAAGTTGAATTTCGACCAGCTAGGGTTTGATGGTGTATACATGTGTTTTGATTGAATTAGTAGAGTAGGTAAGCTTGAATGGGTTAAGGAAGCATGTTTATAGGTGTTTAATTAGCTAAATGCAACAAATGGCATGAACTAGGGTTTTGGCATCTAGGGTTTTAGAGACAAAAATGTGAGAATGTGTTAAATGGTGAGTTGGACTTGGTTTGAGGTGAGAAATGGTCATTTGTGACCAATTGGAGTATGTTAGAAGTGTTGGAACCAAATGCAAATTCGGGTTGCTTAGGGTCATGCTGCAGGCAGCAGGACCAAGGTCCCTTTGAGAGACCAAAACTGAAAATTTACAAGTCCAATTGGTGTGAGGCCAATTGGGAATGAAAATAAACACAAAATGGAACATTTTTCATTTAGGAATCATGCCCAAAAAGTGACCAAAACCTAGTGAACAAATTGACCAAATCTGGACTTATGCAGTCTGACCTGTACAAAAATAACTAAATGAATAGTATTTGTTCATTTGACCATAAATTGCGCTAGCCAGGTCTAAATGACCTGAACTTTTACTAGTGGACAGCTGAGATATAGACCTAAAACTTTCATAAAGAACTCAAACCCAAATTATGCCCTTAACCAAGTCATTTGGCCACCCAAAGTTGGTGACCTAAAACTGCCAGAACCAGTTTGGTGCCCAGAAATTTGGGTTAAGTCCAATCCGGCAGCCATGATTAAAATGGCTATAACTGAGCTACAAAACTCCAAATGGAGTTATTCAAAAAGGAGAATAAAGTTAAGACAATAGGGAACATTTTCTATGAAGAAAATTCTGCCAAATTCTAACAATAAAATGACCAATGAAATAGTGTAACTTAAGACACCAAAACTGAAAATTTGCAAATTGCCTAAAAGACTTAGAATTTGAGTAAATAACTAAAACTAACAAATTTAGTAACCAAAATGTGGTATGTGGGCGAAGTTGGAATTCCCATACCCATTAAGCCTTAGAAAGTCAACAAATTGACTTGAATAGTATCATAAATAGTAACCCCAAAACACAAATTTTAAAGAACGTCAAGTTGAGCACATTAGAGCTAGATAAAAGTGAATTTAAATTTATTTTTGGACTAATGATGAGTTATGATACTAAAACACTGTGAAACTATGTTTCAATTGAAAAGAACACCGAGAAAGAACCCGAGGGATCGAGTCAAGGCCAAGAGGCGACTCGCTTAAGGTTTGTGCACAACGTAGAATTTCTGTAAAATTTCTTCTACATATTGTTTTGAATAATTTGAAATATTGAATTGTGACACCATTGTGATGAAATATTTATTATGCTTTTGATGTAAATTATTAAAAGTTATTTGTGTATATTTGAGATGGCATAATGTTTAGTAAATTGTTAAGATAAGTTTTGAAACCACAGTTACATGACCATATATTTGAACACCTCACTAGCATGACTAGTGGGGCTAATCAGTTTTGAATTTTGATTCATTCTCTGGATGAAATATTGAGGTGTGTGCCTGTTGAAGAAGAAATTGAATGGATATCCATATATTTGAGCTAGCTAGCCTTGTGATGTGACTTCTCCTTAGCCTTTGGCTATTGAGATTATATTTGTTTCGAATGGCATTATATAACTATTGGTTTTATGAAATTGGTTTTGACACTTCGAAATAAAATTGTTTGGATTAAAATCTCATAATTCATGTTTTGTGTTTAATTCTCATGTTCAGTCCAATTTTTGAATAAATATGATTTAAATTCTGCATAAAGATTATTTTAGTGTGTTGTGCACCACTGAGTCCTAGTACTCAGTGATGGCTGTTATTGTTGTCGCATATTTAGAAACTAGAGGAGCAGCAAATTGAGCTGCTGAAGACTGAGGAGCTACCTGCTTTGAAGTTATCGGGTATATTTTATACCCTGACTATAAAAATTTATTTTGATGTATGTAATGTATGTAAAGGTATGGACATGTAAAACTGGTCTTGAGCAGTTTGTATAAAGTTTGTAATAAATTTTAGTTTGGATTTTCCTAATGTAAATTTTTATTATGATGTATATAAATTGTTTTATCTTTAATGAAATATGAATGGAAGTATTTTGTTTTAAATTGAATGAAATTGATTAATGGTATTTTGATGATTATTGAATATTGAAAATTGTGAATTTGAATTTTTGGAAATTGATAAATGATGTTGAAATTGATTGGGATGGTTGTGAATTTGAAGAAGTTGTTGAGACAAATTATTGAAAGTGCTTTTAATAGGAATTTGAAGAACTGTTTTCTCAAAATACAGACGACACTCTGCCGAAATTTTTATAAAATTTGCGGAAAAATAAATGGGACAAAAATTTTACTAGTTTTAAAACTTTGAATAAATGATTTTAATACCTATTAGAAAATGCTCAACACTTATAAAAGTAAAAAAATTGTTTTAAAATCCCTTGTAAGGTACTTAATGAGTTATCGGTAGATGAAGTTCGGTAGTTCATTAGGTATTCTACGGGATCATGTTATGCCTTACAGAGGGGTAAGGTGTGACACGCAATTTGGTTAATTGAACCTTAGAGCCGACTCCTGACCTGACTGTCCAATAAAATTGGAGAAAAGAAAATTTCGGGATCAAGAATTAAATTAAAGAACTAAAAAAAAATAAATGAAAACGAAAAAGAAAGAAAAGAAAAGGTTTATTTGCATCATGCATGACATAAGCATGATGTAATAAACCTAATATTTAAAAATTGAAATTTTGGATAAATCCTAACAATTAAAGGACAAAAATAAAAAGAAAAAAAATTCATTCTTCTTCTTCAAAGTAAAAAATGTCCATCTCTCTCTACCTCTCTCTTTCTCCTTAGTTCCACCATTGATGAACCTAAAGCTCTTACAAACCTTAAACTCTCACTCTAAAATTAGTAGCTCTCTCAACAAAACTTTGATAATCAAGCTTGGACAAGAGATTGGCCACAAGAATGAGAAGAAAATTTGAAGAATTAAAAGGATAGAAAAGCTTCACACAAGATTAGTAATTTAAACTTGAAAATTTGTAGTTAAATGATTATATTTTAGTTTAGTTAACTTAGAGTTTAACTTAAATCCAAACAAAAATAATTATTGAGGGACCAAATAGATAATTCGTCCAGCTAGGGTTAGGGTTTGATATGAATGAATTTGATGATTTTGAATGATTATTTGAGGTGAATTAGGTGTGTAGAACATGAACACACTTTAAATTGCATTAGATTGAGCTTTGTGTGTAGCTAGGATTTTGAGCACGTAAAAAAATTGAAGAAAAATTTGAGAATTGGCCAAATGATGTTATTGACCTTATTTGAGTTGAGAAATGGTCAATTGTGATCATTGGTAATGTGTATGAATTGTTGGAAACAAGTTTAAATTCGGATTGGAGAGGGTCAATCTATAGGCAGTAGGACCAAGGTCCCTTTCAGGGACCAAAACTGAAAATTTACCAACCCAATTAGTGTGAGGCTAATTGGGAATAAAATTAGACACAAAATGGCACATTTTCATCTAGGAATCATGCCCAAAAAGTGACCATAGCATAGTGAACAAATTGACCAAATCCGGATTAGGCAATTTGACATGTAGCAAAAATGACCAAATGAATAGTGTTTGTTCACTTGGCCATAACTTGGGCTAGGCAGGTCTAAATGACCTGAAATTTTATCAGTGGAAATCTGAGATATATACCTAAAACTTTCATGAAGAACACAAACCCAAATCATGCCCTTAACCAAGTCATTTGGCCACCCAAATTTGGTGACCTAAAACTGCCAGAACCAGTTTGGTGCCTAGAAATCTGGGTTAAGTCCAATCCCGCAGCCATGATTCAAATGGCTATAACTTGAGCTAAAAAACTCCAATTGGAGTGATTCAAAAAAGAGAATAAAGTTAAGACAATAGGGAACATTTTTTATGAAGAAAATTTTGCCAAATTCTAACAGCAAAATGACCATTGGAACAGTGCAATATAATACACCAAAACTGAAAATTTGTAAATTTACCTAAAAGACTTAAGTTTTGAGAAAACAATCAAAACCAACAAAATTGGTGACCAAAATGTGGTATGTGAGTATAGTTGGAATTCCTATATCTATTAAGCCTTAGAAAGTCAACAAATTGACTTGAATAGTATCGTGAATAGTAACCCCGAAATATAAAATTTAAAGAATGCCAAGTTTAGCATATTAAAGCTAGGTATAAGTGAATTTGAATTTATTTTTGGATTTATAATGAGTTATGATACTGAAACATTGTAAAACTGTGTGTTTCAGTGGAAAAGAATACTGAGAAAGAACCCGAGGGATCGAGTCAAGGCCAAGAGGCGACTCGCTTAAAGTTTGTGCACAACATCAATATGCTTTAAAATTCATTTACAAAGTGTATGAAATGTATATTATGCTTTTGCTTTAAATTGTTGAAAGTTTATTTGTATATGTTTAAAATGGCAATAAATGTTTAGTAAATTGTTAAGATAAGTTTTGAAACCATAGTGTCATGACCATATATTTGAACACCTCACTAGCATGACTAGTGGGGGAAATCAGTTTCGAATTTTGATTCCTTCTCTGGCTGAAGTGTTGAGGTGTGTCCAAGTAGAAGAAGAAAAAGAATGGGTTCCCATATATTTGAGCTAGCTAGCCTTGTGTTGTGACTTCTCCTTAGCCTCCGGCTATTGAGAGTATATTTGTTTCGAATGGCATGATATAACTGTGTGTTTTTATGTAAATGGTTTTGAGACTTTTGAAATAAAATTGTTTGAACTAAAATCTTGTAAATCATGTTTTGTATTGATATCGTATGTTCAGTTTAATTTTTGAATAAATATGTTTTAAATTCCGCATAAAGATTATTTTAGTATGTTGTACACTACTGAGTCCTAGTACTCAGCGATGGCTGTTATTGCTGTCGCAGATATAGAGACTAAAGGAGCAGCAGAGTGAGCTACTGAGGATTGAGGAGCTACCTGCTCTAAAGTTTATCGGTTATATTTTATATCCTGATTGTAAAAATTATTTTGATGTATGTAATATATGTAAATGTAGAAAATGGTCATGAGCAGTTGTATAAAGCTTGTAATAAATTTTAGTTTGGATTTTTCTTAATGTAAATTTTTGGAATGATGTATATAAATTATTTTATCTTTATGGAAATATGAATAGAAATATTTTGTTTTAATTTGAATGAAATTGAATTATAGTATTTTGATGATATTGAATTTTGGAAATTGAGAAATGATGTTGAAATTGGTTGAGATGGATGTTGAATTGATGAAGTTGTTGAGATAAATCTTTAGAAGTGCTTTTTACTAGTATTTGAAGAACTGTTTTCTCAAAAAACAGACGGCACTCTGCTAAAATTTTTATAAAATTTGCGAAAAAATAAAATGGGACAAAAATTTTAACTAATTTTCAAACTCTAATTAAATATTTTAATACCTAGTAGAAAATGCTCACCACTTTATGAAAGTAAGAAAATTGTTTTAAAATCCCTTATAGGGTACTTAATGAGTTATCGGTATGTGAAGTTCGGTAGTTTATTAGGTATTCTACGGGATCATGTTATGCCTTACAGAGGGGTAAGGTATAACAATCTCACTTGCATTTTGCATATTTTTCATGCTACTTCTGTAACTCATTACTCACAGAAGCAAGCATGTAATATTTGGCTCTCATATCATGCTCCTTTTACTTGTCCAAAGTGTCATGTTCCTCTTGAGTGGCCTCTGGAGGTAAGGGTCCAGGAACCTTTGAGTCTAAAACATATCCAATACATTCTAGGTTCTGGACAAGTTTTAAATTTCTGAGCCAATCAGAAATATTAGGTCTCGTCAACCTATTGTGATCAAGTATGCTCGCAAGGATATTAGATGGTGGTGATTGTTGTGTGCTCATTATTATCAGAAAAAATTAACTGCAAAAAATAACTAGATTAATTAGTAAATGTATCAAGTAATTAACCAAAACGATTATGGTTTTTTAATCAAATTGGTCCTCCCACTAACTTGGCGAATCCTACACTTTCAAAGTAGGAAACGGAAATCCTATTTGGATGGATTTCTAGTGGGTGATTAAATTCTTATATTCTTATTGATCATCCTCAGGCACATCCATTATTGGAATTACAATAAACAATAAGTGAGCAACTCCTTGCCCATCACATCTCATATGAGGTTCAATCATTTATCTAGCTCCTAATGCTCAAAATCTCAGGCACATCCATTATTTATTTATCTTGCATTAGTTAAGTTGATCCCATTGAGCCAGTAAACATGCAAATAATTTTAATGTCGTCAGGCACATCCATTATTGGCCATCAACTATTTACATATTTACAATATCTCATGCTTAACAATTATTCTTAAGAAAATCTCTTAAATTGAATGCATCACATGCAAGTATTTAAAATTTCTTAAAATAATTGCCTCAATGGAGGGCCATGATATAAGTACTTTAATTATACTATTTCCAACTTAATCATTTGTTTGTAAGATTTAGTAGTCGTCTTAATTACCAATATGGTCCCACTTTACACATTATCCAATTGGCATATATATATATATATATCATATACTTGCATACATTCCCATACATCTCATGCATACATGGATAAACAAATAATATGGTATGATCATGGACTTTCTAAGGGATTCAATTCTGAGCCTCCAAGAATTGAATCAGGGCATTCCTATGTGTATTTCATTCATTCATTTTACAAGAGTTGCTGAAGGAGTACATAATCAACACTTGATCTTGATTTCCTCCCACTGGTCCCACCAATGCTCTTGATCTCCTTGATCTTCTTACAATCCAATTACATTGTAATTCTTAGAATACCAAGGTGAATTTACAAGAATATGGACTTTAAAGTCCTCAAACAAATAAAATTACAACCCCAATTATTACAACATTTATAATACATGCCATTAAAATAAAATTAATTATTTTACAACCCAAAGAAAAATAAAAGAAATAAATCCAATCACATTGGTCTTTTATTGTCCATGATCATCCATCATGCATATTAAAATTTAAAAATTAATTAAAATATACATACTAAAAAATTAAATTGAATATCACATATTCAACCAAAAAATTCATATTTGAAACTAATTCAAACAAATTTAAATTTAGAAACCCTTTCTAAATTTAATGCCTTTAAAACATTTTTCAATAATTAATAGTGTAATTAAAATTCCTTATTAAACAATTTAATTAGGTATGGGCCTAATAATGGGCCTTAAGATATACAACAATTGCATAAAGAAGCCCAAAACCCAAGCCCAAAACCAAAATGCACCCTTAGGGTGTGTATCTCAGTCATGCCACCACCCATTAACACCATCACATTCATGCCGCCACACATGAGCGCTCAAATAGCTTTAGATCAATCCAAATTTGATCCAATCACACAATTAAACCTCATATTCAATCTTAATGGCAAATATAGTGGCTCTGATACTAATTGAAGGAGCTGAAGCATGGAAATTGGTGCATTGGAGCATTAAATTTCAAAATTTTTCTTCTAGGGTTTCATGCATCATGCCACATCTCCTATGTACCTAATTAATTTTATTACTCAATTGTATATTAAAACACTTTTAATATGCATTAGGATCTTCGTTTGCCATTTAATATTGTGAATTAATAAATTAATTCAATTAAACCCTAATTTGAAAGAGGAATTTGGGCATTAATCTCTTTGATGCACTATGGATGCAATTGACACCTTTAGGAAGCTCCTAGGACCCTAAGTTTTGTCCCTCTAGATTGTCCACACCAAGATCACCAATGGCAAGCCCCAATTTTTCTTCTCAAGCCTTTGCCAACCAATTATAATTTAGGGTTTTACTTTTAGAGAGGTTATATGTGTGTATAAGACACTAGAAACAATTCCTAGCAATTTTAATTCAAAGGGAATGAATGATTCTCTTTGAATTGATAAAGAAAACAAGAAGAGGGAAAGGGAATAGTGGCTACCGCCACCCTTAGAATAGTGAGAGTTATATTTTTAATTCTTCTTTCTTTCCCTTTTATAATTAGGCTAAATAATCACTTAAACCCTTTGCCACATATCACCACCACATTGCATCTTATTTTTAATTGACTTAATCTCATTAAGCCAAGTGTCAAAGCTAGACTTAATCTTGACTTGGATCATCTTGCATGTTAGAAAGACAAATGGCAAGTTTATATGGTACCATGTGTCACCTTCTCATGGTGCCATAAGTCACCATGTGAAATGACCAAATTACCCTTAGGTTTTAATTTTGAGTTTTTAACCCAAAATCATTATTTCTCATCTTCTAATCAATTTATATCAAATATAAATTAATTAATTAATCTCTATTAATTAATTTCTCATAATTAAATTTATATTTAAACACTTTAAATATAAATTTAACTTTTGCTATACATCCAATAACTTAGATTTGGTTTCAAGCCATGCTAGAGACTTTACAATCTCATTGCAAACCAAATCTATTTAATTACTCAATTAAAATCTTTAATTAATCAATTAAATCATATTCTTCTTGGTGATTAACTTGTGTATTTGTGTGACTCACTAGGCTCATCACTAATTGGTAATGAGATATGATATTAACTCTTAATATCATCAGAATTCTTTCTTACCATAAATGATTTCTCTAAATCATTTTAGGCATCTTATAGACCATAGTTGACACCTAGCATAGCGTGCCATGGCCACCCAATCAGTAACAAGGAATACCTTAAATGAACATTTAATCATATGTTACCATGCACTAGAATCTCTCTGTAACAAAATCCCAATTCGAACTGGAGTCATGGTTAATATCAAACCCCATTTGCTATGAACATTATGTTCTCTTTTAATTCCAGTTCTTGATTAATTAGATTTTCTTGTCAGAAACTCTTTTCTGACTAAATCTATCTATCCTTGCCAGAAACTTGAGACATTAAGAATAATTAAATGAACATAGGATTTTATCCCTATTTACTTAGGGTAACGGATTCCATCTTGATCAACACCTATCTCCATATATAACTAGTAGGAGCCAACACATGCTCATATACCCATATACAGTAGAAGTATGAAAGCAGTATCAAACTCAAACCACCTATATATAAGATAACTGTATTATCTCAGGTCTAAAGATTATATGCATTAATATGATATATGACAATGCATTGACAAGAGTAAACTCCATGTGCTTATCATAAGTGTCATTGGTTCGGCCTACTTATCATGTATAAGTGCCTATCATGTTTGTTATGTGACATGAGACTCACCATTCCATCTTATATATATCTCATATAAATACCTTGGGAACAAACATGATTACAATCTTTCTGGATAAGTCATGTCCTTTGTGAAGTATCCTCGATTGTGAACCAATTTATGATACTTTGTACTAGAAATACTGTCACTCATATTCTTAACAACTTAAAAATAGAATTTCTAACAAAATATCAATGGACCTTTTCTATTACACATAAATATATTATGTAAACGGAAAAGTGAAATTGCCTTTTATTAATAAAATATGTACAAGATATATAAAAAATGATATGCTCTAGGGCATACTAATAACAACCTAACATGCATGATTTTCATGGTTCTTTGCATAACTTCATCAATTTCAACTATTTTTCATGAATAGATTATGTACATGGTGAGAGAGTTGGCTTACCTTATTCAAGCAAATTTTCCTCTTCTCCAATCTTCAATTTTCTTCTTCCTTTTTGCTCCCAAGTGATGTACCTATGTCTAAGGGTGAGTTTTAGTGTTGGGACTTAGTGGATTTATGGAATAAATTAAGAAAATTCAAGCTTCCTAACCCTTAACAATGGTGGAATTTTGAGAGAATATAAGAGAGAGAGAGGGACGGCTATCTTGGTGTGGAAGATGACTAAGTTTTGTCTTTTTAATTTGTATTTATTTATTTGTAATAATCCTTTAATTTTCATAATTTAAAATTATAATATTAATTAGGTCATGCTTACATAGGGGGTGATTTCATAAAACATTTACTTTTTGAATTTCTTTTCTTTTATTTTCTTTTCTTCCGTATACCTCTTCACTATTATCAATCTTTCACAATTTTAATTTCTTACATTTTAATGGATATTTAGGCCAAGAGTCACCTCTAAGGGTGAATTGACCATTTTGCCCCTTATCGGTCTAATCTGTTTTTCCAAAAACACTAGATTGTTTCCTGAATCTTGATTCAATTATTTGAACTGGTTCTCCATTCTTTTCTGTAATTTTCACATTACCACTAGCTTCGCAATAATCCTTAGGCATGGGGTGCCATAAGGTCCCACACGAAATCAGGGTAGCGACTGAGCTCGCAGTCACTTCTCGATTCGATCACACATCGCTGTGGCCTCGGCTCATTTAACTAATTATGCTTTATTTTTCTTATTTCCATTTTACCTTCATGTAATTGCTATTTATTTTTATTTATTGCTTTTCTAGGTGACTTAATTATAGTTCTGAACATCCTAACTGTCTGAACAGACATCAGTCACCAAAATAGTAGGCTGTACGGAACTGATGAATATAGGGGTGTTACACTATTTATTCATATTATCCCATGTGTTGAATTTTTTTTCACCATATTTTTATTTTTATGGAGACCCAGACAGAGTCTTCTCTATTTTATTAGCGTTTGGCGGGTTCTACTATTCACCTATTAAAAACAATTTCATATCCATCTCATTTTTTTATGTATCAGATCATATCATCATTTACTTATATAATCTTCTATTTGCATTTCAAATAAATACATTTCATTTCATTCATATAAAATCATGTACAATATTTACAAACTATTATACAATCTCAAATTTTAATTATATCACTCGCTTATGTACAATGATCAAATTATAAAAGCTAAATATACATGGGCCCTACCAAAAATAGACTGCTGATGTGACACATCACACATTACTGCAAATCTACTCCAACTCACTGTCTGGATTGGTCCTGCTCACTAGTACCTACGCGTAGAAAAACCAACGCGCTAAGCGAATTGCTTAGTGGTGCATACTTTAAAGTAAAAATAAATAAATAATTAAAGATAATTATTCCATGTATAATTTCATAAAGAAGTGCAAATTTCATGAATTTTGAGTCTTTTACATGTTTATTGAACTTTGGGAGCAAATAAGTTTATCAAGATCTTTTCTGCTCATTTATTCCATATTCAGTCTTATTAAATTCATATTAGTGCCCAAGTAACCTATAACAAACTATAAAGACTGGATACATGGGAGTATACTAGTTAGACATCCATATGTCTATCATGTATACATCTGTCATGTCATGCACAAGGCCAGCGGACAAGCATAAATCCAGAAATCATATTAGGCATAAAAGCCGATGATCACATCATGTCAGGCATAAAGCTAGAGGAATAACCATATCAGACAGATATTGTCTATCAATGATCATTCATGTGGGTAGTACTGTAATCCGTAGTCCCTAATTAGTATACCAATTGATCCATGCTATACATAAGTCTAGGTATACTTTGGGCAAATTAGTGTTATTAAGTACTTATAGATTTATTATTTCTTGTTATGCACTATTAGTGCTTTATAGCAATTTCATGTCATTTGTAATGGAAAAATAGGTTCCAATCTCACTTTTATTTAACTTATGTATTTGGCAAACCATTTAAGTAATTTATATATATGTATCAATTAATTCCTTGAACCTTCCTTTAGGTACCAATTATGGCCCTTAATATTTACCTAGCAAATTGGCCAAGATGTAGACACTATTTGGCCACACTTCCTTCGTGGAAGTTGTTCCTCTATGTCTTATCTTTGTTTTCCTTTTTGAATTATCTCATTTTCAGTTTTAGAACTCAAGTTATGGTCAAATTACCAAAACTAGTTCACTGACTCATTGCTATTCCAGAACTAGGCAAATTCTGGAATCCCAAATTTGTCTAACCACTTGGACATGTTACAGTTATATATAGGCCTATTGTCCTTCATATGAGTTATTCCCCTATATCTTAAGGTCACACAAGTTCAAGAATCACTAAGTTTCAGGTTTTGTAGGGTGAGTTATGGCTAATTAACTGACCTGGACTCATGAACCCTATTCATTTAGGATTTCAGGTTCAAGTCAGTGTATACAATTCCCATTTTAGGGTCTTTACTCTCAAAATTTGAGTAAAGTTCCTAAACCAAAGTTGGAGTCTTCTTTCTTAAGTTTTTAGAACAGTTTGGCTCATCCCAATTGGAGTTTTCTAATGGGAGATATAATATAAATACTGTTCTTGGGTCAAGTGGCTATGTAATTCAATTTCAGGAATTTCAGAATTTGGAATACTGGCTTGACCTAGCAAATTGTCCAAGTTTCATTAGGTTCTAGATTTTGATCAAACATTAAAATTGTATTCTAGGTCTTATGGAGATTTTAGCTTTGGAATCACTGCATTTGTAGTTTTGTGGACTGAGTTATGGGATTTTTGCCAAAACTGGTTAGGTAGGTCAAAGTCCAGAATTTCAAGTCAGGTTCTGGTTCTGATCAGAATTGTTTACCTAACTTTGTCTAGCAAATTGGTTAGGTTAGAGTCAGAATTGGGCTCTATGTTCTTCATGAAAAGTGTGCTCCTATGTCTAACCTTTTCATTGGTTCAAGAATCAAGTCATTTTGACCTTCCTAGAGTGAATTATGCCCATTTGAACATTTACTGTTCATATGATCATTTTTTTCTAGGCCCAGCAGGTGATTACCCGGATTCAAGTAAATTTTAGGTCATGTTAGGTTCAGTTTCTAAGCAGGGTCTCTTCATGAAAATTGTAGTATTATGTCTCAGGTTCAATATCTAATTAGCCTTACACCAATTGGAGCAATGTGGCTCTACTTATGGCTATTTAACCCTGCTGGACTCATGGGTCTAGAATCCTGCACAAGAAATTTAGCACTTCCAATCTTAACTCCACCCAACAACCAAACTTCAAAACACATTCATTACACTTCAAATAGTCAATAAATGATCTCAACAATGTTAATTAAGCATCATTTCACAAAACCCTCAATTTTGGGTCAAAACCCTCAATTTTGGTTTAAAACCTTAACTATCAAAACCACATCTCATGCAAACTCCTACCAAGTCAACATAACTAACTTGTAAACTCATCAACAACACTACAAGGCAAGTTAATTCAATCAAGAATCATCAGAACCCAAATCCCCTCATGGCTACCGAAATTTTGGTTCTTCATATACTCCTCATATTCTTTCAATTTCATATAATTTCAACTCCTTCTAACATGCT
Organism: Hevea brasiliensis; assembly: GCF_030052815.1. Lineage (NCBI taxonomy): Eukaryota > Viridiplantae > Streptophyta > Magnoliopsida > Malpighiales > Euphorbiaceae > Hevea > Hevea brasiliensis. The sequence goes on from NC_079501.1 coordinate 42,280,256, forward strand.
TACCATGATTAAAGAAGAGAGGTAGGGATAATCTTGTACTAACCTTATGTTAACCAATCTTTGACTTACTAAACTTCAAGATTTCCTTCAATTCTTGGCTGCCTATGGCTTCCCTAAGTTATAGAATCAATTTTTTGTGAAGGTAAGTAGGGGTTTTAGTGTGAGAATGGGAGGGAAATCAAGCTTGGAAAGCTTGAAAATGGTGAAAGCTCTTTGCCTATGGTGGTTCGGCCAAGCTCTCATGGAAGAAGATGATCACTTTGATTCATTTAATTAGTTTTGTCTCTTTTTATATTTGGTTGTCTAATTATAATTGGTCATAAATTTTAATGAGGTCATTATCTTGTCATGCTTAGGTCATAAATAAAATTAAGTTTTCTTTTCTTTCTTTTTCTTTTCTTCTTTTCTCTACTCATTTCCATTTGAATTATTATAAATATTTCTTCATATTTTATTACTTTAATTTCAATTAATTAAATTAACATTTTGGTCAAAAGTCAATTCTTCATGTGAAATGACCAAAATGCCCTTCATCGGGTCAAAATTTATCTTTACCGATTAGCATAAATTTCCTTGTATTTCCTTGACATTTTTATTGTTTTTTAAACCTCATAAATCCTTCAATTAATTCCCAAATATTTATCTTATAGGTTTTCCTATGAGTCTAGGGTTGGCAACTATATTCACAGTCGCTTCCCGATAGGGTTACCCATCGCCGGAACCTCGGCTCCTTTAACCTATTGACATTTCATTTATTTTATTTTTTCTTAATTTTTCTTGATCTTTATTCAATTAATTTACATATCCTCACTCTAGTTTAAATGTAGTTCCAGGCATCCTGGCTGTCCGAACAGACATTAGTCATCAAAACAGTAGAATGTACGAACTACCTAAAGTGAGGGCGTTACAGTTCTATAGGTCATTGTCTCATTATGTTATTATAAAGTATATGCAAAGTTTATGGAACCCTTTGATGAAATGTAAATATATGAATGGCTATTGTGCTTGTAAATCAAATGTTTTATGAAATGAATGAATTATTTTATGCTTAAAGTATTTTATGACTGAAATGGGCCCTACCATAGTTCATGAAATGAAATGTTCAAGTTTGCTATGGGCTCGGGTGGCTCCTTACCTACCCATTCCCTTAGCACCGGTAAAAGTCCTAGATTGGTCATTAAAAAGATGGTGTCAGAGCAATAGGTTTATGAGCTCAAACATAATTGCTAGTGATGTAAAATGAAAAGAAAGAAATGAAAAGAGAAAGAAATGAAAAGAGAAAGAAAATGAAAGTGAAAGTATGGCCCACTTATATAAATAAAAAAATGATGCTTTTTGAAAAGCAAACACAGTAAATTCTATATACACATCTCATGTTTATAGGTGTTGACTATATATTTGATATCATGGTCTCTTCTTATAAAAGGTAAAGTAGGTATTAGTTCTAAGTTAAGTCAAGGTATGTTAAGTCATTTAGTTTTAGGTATAGACCAGGACTAAGTGACCTTAGAGGAGATTCCTTTCTGGTGTTGAGGTCCAAAGTTTGCTGAAAATTGAAAAATGAAAAGAAAAGAAAAGATTGATCTAGAATCTATGTAAAGGTGTTGGGAAGTAATGTTGGTATCCAAAGTAAGGTTACTATCAAGACAAATTGAAAAAAAAGAATGTAAAAAGATAAATAGGCTAGGGCAACTAAAAGTGCTCAAAAAATAGATGTTAAAAGTGATCTCGAATCCTTTATATGTGTAAAGCCAATTTCAAACTCAATAATAATGGGAAAAGAAACGACATAGAAATGAGAAGTCTAAGGCCTAAATGGTAGTGGAGTGAAACATTGCATGACGTCATGCCATCTCTAAGAGAGGCACATGTGAAAGTAAGTTAAGTAACTATAGTTGCCTTAGATGAAGGCATAGCTTCCAAAAAGGGCAGACTAATGTGTGTATGACCTAATAAGGCAAGTGTTTCACTTAAAAAGTTAAAGGAAGTTTAAAGGTAAAGGATTTGGGTTTATTAGGGAGTGTTTTAGTCAATTGTGCAATGTTCTTTGTAACACTCTCTACCCGGTCTATAGTGAAACCGATCAAAGGAATGCCACATTCTATGCATGGAGCACCTAAACTTATATTTGAATAATTTTCTTAATTAATGTTTACTTTTAATTTTTAATAACAAATTTCAAAAGGAAAAACTACAAGAGTTTTCCCTAAACTTTTAACATCCACCTGTTAATAACACCTATTAATAATCATATTTTTAATAGCAATAATATTGTTAATCAACTCTCATCATACTTGAAATCAAATTCATTTCTTCATCATTTGTAAGTATTTACATAACATATATTCAGACATAAATTTTTAAATATAACAAAATATGTTTATGCTTAATTTACAGTCATCCAAAATAATTTTACATCAAGTGTTTTAGTACATGACAATTGGAATATAAAAATGAGTGATCAAAATGCATATAGTGTTGGTAGTGCATCTACAACAAAGTCCAAGTATGAGGTGACTTTAGACTTTCCCACAAATCCACTCCCTCCTCTCCTATATCTGGCTATCTACTCTTTATCTTTTGTACCTGCGCAAGGAAAAACCCACACACTAAGTTTCACAGCTTAATGGTGCACTAATAATTTAAAAGGAATAAAAGTAAAACACTTATATATACGATAAGAGATTTTATAAACAATGTTCAAGGTTTAACATAGTTCTTATTATATTTATGTGTATTTCCTTAATTAAAATCACATTTTAAGATTCATCATATGCCCACAGTAACCTATGTCACACCTTACCCCTCTGTAAGGCATAACATGATCCCGTAGAATACCTAATGAACTACCGCATTTCATCTACCGATAACTCATTAAGTACCCTACAAGGGATTTTAAAACAATTTTCTTATTTTTGATAAGTGGTGAGCATTTTCTAATAGGTATTTAAAACATTTAATTAAGTTTGAAAGCTAGTTGAAAATTTTGGCCCATTTTATTTTTCCGCAAATTTTATAAAAATTTTGACAGACTTCTGTCTGTATTTTGAGAAAACAGTTCTTCAAATACCTGTAAAAAGAACTTCTAAAAAAAATTTCTCTCAACCACTACTTCAATTTCACAATCAAACTCAATCAATTTCAACAACTCCACAATCATTTCAATCAATTTCTCAAGTTCAAAATTCAATAATCCTCAAGGTACAATCAATCAATTTCATACATTCATATTTCTTTAAAGATAAACAATTTATATATACATCATACAAAAATTTACATTAAGAAAATTCAAACTAAAATTTATTACGAATTTTATACAGATTTTGTACAAGCTGCTCAAGACCCATTTTCACATGTCCATACATTTCTATGCATTACATACATCAAAATAAATATTTACAATCAGGGTATATATTATACTCGATAGCTTCAAAGCAGGAAGATCCTCAATCCTCAGCAGCTCAGTCTGCTGCTCCTCTAGTCTCTATATCTGTAACAGCAATAAAAGTTATCGCTAAGTACTAGGACTCAGTGGTGCACAACATACTAAAATAATCTTTATGCAAATTATAAATCAAATTTATTCAAAAATTTGACTAAACATGAGCATTAAACACAAAACATGAATTATGAGATTTTAATGCAAACCAAGTTCATTTCAAAGTATCAAAACACATTTCATAAAACCCATAGTTAGATCATGCCATTCGAAATAAATAGAATCTCAATAGCCAGAGGCTAAAGAGAAATCACATCACAAGGCTAGCTAGCTCAAATATATGGATATCCATTCACATCCTCTTCTACTGGCACACCTCAACACTTCTCCAGAGAAGGAATCAAAATTCGAAACTAATTACCCCCACTAGTTGTGCTAGTGAGGTGTTCAAATATATAGTCATGACACTGTGGTTTCAAAACTTATCTTAACAATTTGCTAAACATTGTCATTTCAAATATACACAATAACTTTCAACAATTTAAGTCAAAACATCATAACTAATGTCACAAATAAATTTTCATCAATTCAAAGCAAATGTAAAATATATATTTCATTCACTTTATCAATGAATTTTAAAGCATAGTAATGTTGTGCACAAACCTCAAGCGAGTCGCCTCTTGGGCTTGACTCGGTTCCTGAGGTTCTTTCCCGGTATTCTTTTCAACTGAAACACACAATTTTACAGTGTTTCAGTACCATAACTTAGCATAAATCCAAAAATAAATTTAACTTCGCTTTTACCTAACTCTAACGTGCTAAACTCGACGTTCTTGAAATTTTGTGTTTCGGGTTACTATTCACTACACTATTCAAGTCAAATTATTGACTTTCTAAGGCTTAATAGGTATGGGAATTCCAACTTTACCCACATACCACATTTTGGTCGCCAAACTTATTGGTTTTGGTTGTTTTCTCAAAACTTAGGTCTTTTAGGCAAAATTGCCAATTTTCAGTTTTAGAGTCCTAAGTTGCACTGTTCCATTGGTCACCTTACTATTGGAATTTGGCAAAACTTTCTTCATAGAAAATGTTCCCTATTGTCTTAAGTTTATTCTCCTTTTTTAATCACTCCAATTGGAGTTTTGTAGCTCAAGTTATACTCAAATTACGGTTACTGTTCATGCTGCAGAATTTGGTTCTGTAGATTTATTGATCCAACTTCGTTTAGCAATTTGATCAAGTTAAGTCCATAATTTGGTCTAATTTTCTTCATATGAAATGTTCTACTATGTCTTAGGTTTCCATCGGTTCAAGAATCACCTAAATCGGAGTTTTCTAGAGAGAGTTATAGCCATTGAAACTTTACTGTTCATATGATAAATCTGCAGTTCTGCAGGTTCAGGTCACCAACTTTGCTCAGTAATTTGATTGGGTTAATGGCATAATTTGGGTTGGTGTTCTTCATGAAAGTTTTAGGTCCATATTCCATCTAACCACTGGTAAAATTTCAGGTCATTTTGACCTGCCTAGCTCGAGTTATGACCGAATGAACAAATATTGTTCATTTGGTCAGTTTGTGCAGAGGCAGACTGTGATTTCTCAACTTTGGTCAATTTGTTCACTAGGTTTTAGTCACTTTTTGGGTATGCTTTGTAACACCCCTTACCCGCCTATAGTGTAGCCGAGCAAGGCGTGTTACACGGAGTGCCGGAGCACCTGATCTTATTTGATTCCATTATAGCTCTTGATTTATTTATTCAAAAACTTTATTTAAGGTTTAGGCTATTTTACTTTTATCAAAATCTAACTAATTTGGAAATTTCAAAAATTTTAACGATAATCCGACAAAGTGTCAGCTGTAATTTGGACTAACAGTTTTTCTGAACGTGCCAAAGACAATTCAAAACATATTCAAATTCATAGCTCAATTTATCTCAATAATATCTCATCAGTTTCTCAAAATTTCTTAAACTCAATCTCATTCAGAATCATTATGATTAGACAATCAATTCAGACATCAGAATTCTTACATTTCATTAACTTATATAATTTTCCAATTAAGTACATAAATTTGTCAAGTACAGGATATACAAATGAAATTACAATATACTTAGAATGAACAAAATACATAACATGTATAATTATGAGCCCTGTCTACATGCATTGCTGAGGAGGTGACAATCTTGAACTCTTCTGACACTTCTGCAGATTTGGACTCCAAAAATCTCAATCGACAGTCTACTGGTTTTACCTTCAGTACCTGCGCGAGTAAGCAATTCCATCACGCTAAGCATTTCTGCTTAGTGGTGCAATAGTATAACAAGAAATAATATATACAAATGAAGAAAGAAATAAATCATAATTCTAATAATCAGGAATCAATTTAATTTGGTATGGTACTTCTAGTATCAATGATCTTATGTACTAGTTTGTTCCTCTTTGGAAGTGCTTAGTTTATAACTTTTCAGTAATACTACCCAGTATACAAATTATTCTAACTGTATTGTATTTCAAGTCTCTCCTGTTCTGCAATTTATATTTTTGTTATGTTTCTTTTGCTAATCTCTTTTACTCATTTATTCAATACTTAATTTAATTGTACTGAAATTTCATTATACTTAACTTAACTTAGCTTCCTGAATTGAATAATATTTTAATTGACTGCCCATTTAGCTTATACACTGACCAGACTAGATAAACGGATATACTAGCACTGCGTACATAGTACCTCGGGCCGTCACACCATCGATCACAAAGTATCTCCCGGTGTGCAAATAGTGTGGCTAAAAAGCCATATAATCATTCAGGCATTAAGCCGAGTATAATAACACAATCTGTATAGCCATAGGCTATAAAAATCAGAGTATGGCATAATAAGCCATAAAACACAGTATGATGTAAAGTCATTTACAGAACAGCTGTCAGAATCCTATTGGCATGCCAACCTATCCAAACTAGTCAACTAGGCAAATTAGGGTATATTACAATGTTACATATTTAATTCTTTATTCACAGGGTTTATACATCTTTATACCTTTTACTGGTCAATAAAATTATTGACCTTTTTATGCATCATGGATAGGTTGATTCTAGCATCAACATGTCACAATTTACAATTCAATATGTTGTCAATATAATGCAATTTACCCTTTTCACAAGTTGGCATTCATTGCCAAATCACTTCAAGCATCATTTTATGTAATTACAAATTTTCAATTTTTTTGTGCTATATTGATCTAGCTTAAAGTCCTATTTCCCTTGGTTTTTAGCTTCTGGTCAAAGAAGCAAAATTGTAGCTCTATGTCTTATTGCACTCAGGGAAAAATTTCATATCATTATGAGTTGTATAGACCAAGATATGGTCAATTTACTAAAGCTGGACAGATTGCACCTTTGGTGCAAAATTTGGTCAATTTCTCAGTTTTTGTGTGCTAGATTTGTCTAGCTTAAAGTCCTATTTCTCTTGGTACTATTCCCTTCAATTAATTTCATTAGTCAACCTATAATGTTGACCCTTGATGCACTCTATGTGAGTCAATTCTAATGTTACCAATATGTCACATTTTATAGCCCTTTAGTGTTGGTATATTTTACCAATTTCATTTCTAAGTGTATTGCATTTTATTGCAATTTACCGGATTTCGGTATACTATTTTGACCTAGCTGGACGACCTAGTTCCCTCGATTTTTGGGTTTTGGTCCAAACTACAAACTTGTAGGTTTATGTCTTATTGCACGCGGGGAAAAATTTTAGGTCATTCTGAGTTGTGTAGACCAAGATATGGTCAATTTACTAAAGCTGGACAGATTACACCTTTGGTGCAAAATTTGGTCAATTTTAGGTCACTTTTGGTTCGGCAGTTTTTGTACCCGAATTTGTGCAAGCCATTTGACTTGGTTCTGGACATTTCTGGGCTTTGGTGTCTTCATAAGAATTGTAGATCTATGTCTAAACTAACCATGGTAAAAATTTCAAGTCAATTGGACCTGTTTTGAGTGAGTTATGGTCATCCCAAGGACTACTGTTCATATGGTCAAAAATCTGAGTTGTAAGGTTGCTATTCCGGATTTGGTCATTTTTAAGGTTAGTTTTTAGGTAGAATTTTGGCAATATTTCTACATGAAAGTTGGCCTATTTGGTGTCTAGTTTCACCACCCCCCCCCCCCCCCATTAGCTTCATACCAATTGGGTTCACAATTTGGCACTTATGGCCTAATTTAGGTACTGCCTTTAATACACAACCTGCACAAAGCACATACACTTCCAATATGATATTCTTTCTCCTCCTCCTTACTTCAATATTCAATTAATAACACTTCCATATATATATTGTACACAATTCCAGCAACAATTTTGGGCAGAATATTTAAGTGCTCAATGCACACAATTCACTATTAAGTTCAACATTCACTTCCACCAAAATTCAACATATCTCAATGTCAATATTACACATACACTTCAACATAATCATACTTCAATATCACTTACACATACTGCCCACAATTTAATACTAGCATATTTCATTAATAAACTACATATTCACACACAAATTCATGATTTAATAGGTTGCCAAACATGGCAGTTTGCCAAAGCATTAAGACCCATATTCAAACCCTTAATTCAAGCACTAACATGCACATCATTGGATATTAACTTACTACCACTTCCATTTAAGTTAATCAACCTTAATTATCATCCATTAGAGGTAAGAAAAACTCAACTACAATAAACTTTCATGGCTGTCCAAAATTGAATATATCAATAACTCATCGAATCCTTCAAAATTCTTCACCATCCAACTCATCTCAACCTTAATACAAACTTTAATGAAGCAAGGGATGAAAAACTAGCACTAACCTTTTTTGAGCTTCACTAAAACTTCATCAAATCCTCTTCTTTTTACTTCCAACATACTGCCCAAGGTGTGTGTGCAAGCTTTAATGAAGGAACTAAGTAGAAATGGTGGCTTGATGATGCACCCATGGAGGTTGCATGTGGGGCATCCATGGTGATTTCCATGGTGAACTTCATTTCTCTTGGCTGGTTATTTCTCAAGGTGGAAGATGATGGTTCTGCTGTCCAAAAGGAATATTTAAGAGTCCCAAGTTAAGAGTTAGTGGAGCACTAACTTGGATTTTAATGTTAATTATTCAAAGTTTCATAAATTGGATTTTATCCCCCATTTCTTTCACTATTCTTATAATGTATCACAATTTAATTTTTCATGACGTTCTCTAAGTGTAATATCATTTATTTTTAATGGAAATTGAGGTCAAAAGGCAACTCTAGGTGTCAAATGACCAAAATACCCCACTTCGGGTTATATTCTCGATTTTTCGGTAATACCGATTTTTGTCTGTTTCTCGATTTTTTCGTTTTTTCTTTGTACTAATTTATTAATTTTTCTTTAATAATGCCAGTGTCAATTATATTTCAATAGACCTTTACTTACATCCTGGAATTAAATTCTGAGGGTTCCCCGCGATCCTGGGGTCGGCAACGGCCTTCCCAGTGCGGTCACCCATCGCTGCGGTGTCGGCTCGTTTAACTTAGCTTCATTTTCTCTCTTTCATTTGTCTTTGATTTTTCTTGCATTTTCTTCTTATTTATTTCATCATTATATGTCTGTTCATTATCACCGAAGTATAGTTTCAGACATTCTGACTTTTCGAAGCAGACATTAGCTGTCGGAACAGTAAAATGTACGGACTATGAAAATGAGGATGTTACATGCTTTCTAAATGAAAATTATGTCATTTAGTGCCTATTTTCATTCCCAATTGGTCTCATACCAATTGGACTTGTAAAATTCCATTTTTGGTCCCTCAAAGTTGACTTTTGGTCATGCTTCATACCCAATCCGAATTTGGCTTTGATTTAAACACTTCTAACACACTTAATTAGGTCGCAAATGACCATTTCTTCCCTTAAACTATGTCAAAGACATCATTTAGAACTTCTTCACATTTTTGGTCTCTAAACCCTAATGTTCAAAACCCTAATTCATGTCATTTGTTGCATTTAGCTAATTAAACACTTATAAACATGCTCCCTTAACTTAATTAAGCTTCCTAACATGTTTAGTTCAAACAAATTTATACTTTGTCCAACCAAACCCTAGCTGTCCAAAATTCTATATAATCCCTCAACAAGTTTTCTTTCCATTTTAAGTTTGTTTCTATGTTCTTGATGCTATATATACACTAATTAAACTAAAAACTTGAAGTTTGCATTATTAACCTTGTTAGGTGTCTTTGAACTTTCACTTCCTCTCAATTTTCTTCAATTCTTTGATGACCAATCTTCCTCTTAAGTGATTAAATCAAGTTTTCGTGAAGCAAGTATGGGAGGATTTGGGGTTTAATGATGGTTTCAAAGTTTGAAGCAAGCTTTAAATGAGATTTGCAATGGTGAGGGAGAGAGAAGGATGGGAGCAGCACTTTGAGGAAGATGAGGCTTTTAAATTTTTTTTTCTTTTCTTTTCTTTTATCTTTTATCTTTTTAGGAAGACCAAAAATCCAAATAAGTAAATAAATTAATTTTATTCTTTATGGCATCATGCATGAGGTCATGCATGATGTCATCACCTTTTAACTTTTCCATTTTCTCTTTTTTTTTCTATTTATTTTTCTATTAGTTCTTTAATTTAATTCTCGATCCCGAAGTTTTCTCTTCTCTGATTTTATTTGACAGTTAGGTCAGGAGTCAGCTCTTGGGGTCAATTGACCAAATTGCCCCTCGCCGATTCATCCCGGTTTGCAATTAATTCCATATTTCTTCCGGCTCCCTGACCTAATTATTTGGCTGGCTTAACAGTTCTTTTTCATGATTTTCTCTTTTCCATTGTGTTTATAAGGGTCCTAAGGACCGCGGCGTCACATTTTACGGTTCGAAATTTGAGTTTAAAATGACTTCGCAGTCGTTCCCGAGAAGGTCACCCATCGCTGTGACTCTCAGCTCGTTTAAATTCTTATGTTCTGTTTTTCTTATTTATACTTAACTAATTGAACGTTACTAATTATTTGTGTTTATGGCTTCTCTAGTTGTCTTAGATGTGGTTTTAATCCCCTTAATTGTCCGGACCGACACCGGTCACCGGAACAGTGAAATATACCAGGCTATACAAATGGGGGTGTTACAACCTATGAAAGAATTATATGGACTGGATATGGGACTCCCGGTATTGAACACTCTGTGCCTCTGACTAGTTTAACAATGGGCACTCAATGCCTCTAATAGACATTCATCAATCTAGTAATATAATTAATACAGTACTATTAATGATATCCCTTATTGGCATGCCAATCTATTCAAAACAATAATTCATTGTATAGGTTTACCCGAGCTTAATAAGGTAATTATTTTTTTTTTTCACATGATGTAATCAACAATGCTTATTTACATCTAAACCTTTGCCATTACCACATTTTCATATTGCATGCAATTAAAGTTCATACATTTATACAAAAATTTATACATATGATGACTATTGTCAAATTCCAAGAAAAATCAGACTTTAAGCATTACTTTGCTCAAGCATTTTGACTTAGCAATTGCATGAATTAAATTCAACTTTCATCATGAGATTTTTAAATCTATGTCTTAACTTTAATATAGTTTTTGAATCACTTAATTTGGATTTAAGGATCAAAAGTTATGGTCAATTAATCAACAGCTGTCCTTAAGCAAAATTTCAACTACACTAGTTACAGGACAGGTTCTGGACAAATATTCGAGTGTAGATTTGAATAGGTTGTAATCAGATTTTGCCAATTCATTCTTCATGAAAGTTAATCCCTTGGATCATAACTTTCCAACAAAATAAGAATCACCTTATTTGGAGTTTCTTAGGGTAAGTTATACTTACTCTAGATTGTCTAAAATGCACTCCTACCAGATTCCAGATTCTGTGCCCTACTTTCTAGTTCATTTTAGGGTTACTTGCCCACAATTTTTGGATAGTATTCCTCACAAAAGTTTTAGTCTTATGTCTTAACTTTCATTTTCCATAAATTTCATGTCATTTGAAATTATAAAATGCAAATTATAAGCCTATGAATCATTGTTATCCTAAATTTCTAGTCAAGTTCAGGTGAATGGGGCAGCAAAGTTAAAATTTTACCAAAAATTCTAGTAATAAGGGCTTCATGGCATTTTTTCTAGAAATGAATTTTCATATGTTCATTTCAATCTCCAGTTTGAATCATATCAAAATCAGGGCCACAACTCAAGTTATGAATAAAAGAGTGTAAACTATTTCGGACTCCATTCACAGTTAGAGCTGTGGCAGGAAATGCAAGAATTTCACCATGCAACCAATAAAATCAATTTTCTATCATAATCACAAAGTTTTAGGGTATTCATTTATCTTTCTAATGGTTTAAGAATCACATTATTTCAAGTTCTGAAGCATAAGTTATGCAATTTCAAAGTCAGGTGTCTTGCTTCTAGAAATCCTCCGGTTAGTTTTCCAAATTTGAGCAACAAAAAGTTTTGCCCTCACACACATCATAGCAAGGGAATTAGGTCTAGCTCAGAACTACAAAATTTTAGAGCATTCATCAAGGTTTTCATAGACATAAAGATCACCGAAATTCAACTTTCCTAGCTTAAATTATGAATTTTCAAAATTGACTAGTTCTGCAACCCTACTGGCAGAACCAGGGTTTCATCACCCCTACCAACTATCTTTCTCACTATCTTATATTTCCCCCTCGTCCTTAATGTTATCCTTACTCAAACTTGATAAAAAATAGAGGTTTTAGCACTAACTCTATGGGAAACCAGTTGCTATCCCCCTTTTTTTCTAGATTTCCTTCAATCCTTTTACGGAAATAAGATTCTTCAAGCTTTAATTGCTAACCCTTCTTACACCCTCTTGCTTAGGCCTCCAAAATTGGTTTGATTTAGGGTTTAGGTCTGGTTTCTTCTTCAAATTTTTGAGAGAAAATGGCTGTTAAAATGAAAAAGAGAGAGAGAGAGAGAGAGAGAGAGAGAGAGAGAGAGAGAGAGAGAGAGAGAGAGAGAGGAAAAAGATGAAGGCTGGCCAGCTGGTTTGGGAAGGAAAAAGATAAGGATTTACTTATATTGGCTTTTATCCATGTTACACCCTACCCCTCTGTAAGGCATAACATGATCCCGTAGTATACCTAATGAATTACCAACTCCGTCTCCTGATAACCCATTAAATACACTACAAGGGATTTTAAAAACTTTTTTTACTTCTTTTACAGTGGTGAGCACTATTTACAGGTGTTAAAAACTTTTGTGAACTGAAGTGAAACAGTTAACTCATTTGGATTAATTGGAATTTCTGTAAAAATTTTGGCAGAGTGCCATCTGTATTTTGGATAAAACAGTTCTTCATAAAACCTGTAAAAAGCACTTCAATAGATTTCCAAATCTCAACTCAAATCCACAGTAATTTTTCAAAGACTGAGATAAAAGAAATATAATACACTTTTTTTACAAGCCAAAATAACTCATAATTATTTTACAACTTCAAGGTACAATTTGAATTTACAACTGCTCAAAACCAAAACAATATGTACATACAGTGATCATACATTACCGCACAAAATACAAAATGTGGTATACTCGTTATACCCGAAAATCTCTCGCTGGAGGTAATAGCAGTCTAGTCTGCTGCCCTGTCTGTCTGTCTACCTGCGACAACACTAAAAAGCTATCGCTGAGATAATGTCTCAGTGGTGCACAACATTAACCAAATACAAGTTTAAATCACAATTCATAATTCAAATAAATAGTGAATATTTAAAAACATAGTTAAATTCAAGACAATACTGTCATAAGGAATTTAACACAATATCACAATAAATCTCAGTAATCAAAACATAGTTAAATTCAAAAGACAGTAAATGTCAATAAGAATTTAAACTTCATTTCACAAATTATCAAATCGCATAACAACACAATTTAGTCGAATAATTTAAGAATACAGTGTCGCCAATTCATTCACAACTTAAGCCATGACACAAATTTCCGATCAATGCCGCTTTGTACACCACGACAGAGCAATCACAACCCCACTAATCGAAATCAATGAGGAAGAGAGCTAGCTATATAATGAGTACTCATCCGATCACCTCAACTGGTAAACCAGAGAGGGAGAAAAATAAACGATCATGACTCCATAAATGGAGAAGGAAAATAAACGATCACAACCCCATAAATGGAGAAGGAATGATATGATACTGTCATGCTCAGTGTGAACATAAAATCAATTCGAACATAAAATCAATTCCAAACATTTTATTCAAATGATTCGTGAGAATCCAATAAATTTCCAAAGTTATAATTTCATTCACAAAATGGCAACACAATTCATAATTATCTTTAATTTCGACAAAAACCATTTACAGTGCTTTTCAATCAATAGTATCCATCAAATCATTTACAATGCTTTTCAAGCAATAAATATCCATTCAAACACATTTCCACAATATAAAACAATAATGTACAAATAGTCATAATTCATTTCAATTGAAAAATTCAAAAGAAATAGTTGTTGTGCACAAACCTCGATGATCTCTGTCTGGACTCAGTGTTTCCTTCCCTTTTCCTGAGTCTTTACTAACTGAGAAACACAATTTGAAGTGTTTCAGTACTAAATTAAACTGTCTCTTTCGATAATGTTTGATAAATAGTTCACTGAAAGCTATTATTTGCTTAATCACCTAATATACCGACCCTCGATGCGTTCTAGGTAAATTAGATTTTAGTATCACTAATATGTCACATTCGATAGGGTTTTAGGGTTGGTACTCGTTACCAATTTCATTTCCTTGTTTAGTGCATTTTATTGCAAATTGTTGTATTCCGGTATACTAGTTTGACCTAGCCGGACGACCTAGTTCCCTCGGTTTTCGGGTTTCGGTCAAAACTAAAAACTTATAGATCTATGTCTTATTGCACGCAAGGCAAAATTTCAGGTCCTTCCGAGTTACGTAGACCAAGTTATGGTCATTTTACTATTGCTGGTCAAATGGCATCAAATTAGGTCATTTTAGGTCAATTTGGTCAACTTTGGTTCGGCCAGTTTTTGGACCCGAACTTGTGCAAGCTGTTTGACTTGCTTATGGTCATTTCTGGGCTTTGGTGTCTTCATAAGACTTGTAGGTATGGGTCTTAACTATTCATGGTTAAAATTTCAGGTCAATTGGACCTGTTTTGAGTGAGTTATGGCCTAAACACTAACTGCTGCCCAATTGGTCAGTTTTCAGGTTTCACTTGCACTTAATCCGAATTGGTCATTTTTCATGTCACCTTGCAAGAAGAATTTTGGCATGCTTTCTTAATAAAAGTTGGCACATTTTGTGCCTAGTTTCATCTCGAATTGGTCTCATACCAATTGAGGTTACACATTTAAATTTATATGCTAAAATGCCTACTGCCCTTAATTACCTTGCTTAAACATACATCAATGACACATTTACCTTACTATATGTCCACTTCCCTTACCAATTATGTTTTGGTACATTACCAAAACCATATACCACTTCACTTTAAAGTCACTTTGGGCAGATTATACACATCCTCAATACACCAAATAAACTCAAATTTATAAAGTCTAAGTACAATCACATATACACCTAAACATTACTCATTCTTACATACACTTTACACAACCAACCTATATACATATCCATCAATCCTCAATGTCAATATTCTGCCAATACCTTCATGAACTCATACATTTATCAAAGTGTCCCAAGGCTGCCGAAATGTTCTACAATGCCAAAGTGTCCCACAATTCGTCAATCTCCAATTTAAGTGCACAATCACCACATTTTCATGGAAATAACTTACTAGGATATTAAATCCCTCTACTCAACATGAATTTACATCAAATATATATAATAATAAATCATTAAATACATAACTCCATGGCTGTCCAAAATGGACGTATCAATAACTCCTCAAACTTGAAAATTTTCTTCACAAATCCAACACCCATAACATGTACACAAAGTTTAACAAAGCAATATTCAAAAATGTAAACTTACCTATGGTTGGAACTTGCTAAACCTTGATTAAACTTCTTGATTTTGGTATCAAGATCTTCCTTATGATGTGTAGACAATCTTTAATGAAGAGCCCTAAATGATTGGAAGTGAAATGAGGAGGTTAGGTGAGCTTGAGAGAAAACGGCAATGGAGGTCTTTTAATTCTTCATTTCAGCAAGGTTTGGTGATTTGGAGAAGATGAAGTTTCTGATGGTGTAATGGAATTATAGCTGGCCCATTTTACTTTTAGTTTATTCATTAGTGGCCCACTCACACAAATTAATCATTTAATAAGTTAAATTCTTACTTATTCCACATTAAACCCTTAATTCTTGTTATTTACTTTAGGTACCACCAAATTAATTTTTCATTTTATTTTCTAAGTGTAATACTATTTATTTTTAATGGACATTTAGGTCAAAAGACAATTCGGGATGTCAAATGACCATAATGCCCATGTTCGGGTTGCATTCCCGATTTTTCGGTAACACCGGGTTTTGTCCGTTTTTCGATTTCTCACTTTTCTTTGTACTAATTATTTAATTTTTCTTTGATATTTCTAATGATATTTATACTTCAATTGATGTCTCTTTAAGTCCTAAAAATATTTTCCAGAGTTCCCCGCGGTCCAGGGCTAGTCAACGGTCCACGCCGTGACTTCCCGGTGCGGTCACCCATCGCTAGAGTTCTCGGCTCTCTTAACTTGGTTGCATTTCTTTACTATTATTTTTCCTTTGTTTTTTTTTGTATTTTCTTTTCTTGTATTTCATTATTTTATGTCTCCTCACTCATAATGAAGTGTTGTTCTAGGCATCCTAGCTGTCCGGACAACACTGGTCACTAGAACAGTAGAACGCACTACCGAACTTAGGGGTGTTACAATTCTCTCCCCCTTAAATAAATTTCGTCTACGAAATTTTACCCAATAGCCATCTTACAATAGTCATACGTTTATTTTTTCCTTTCTATATGATCGTATAATCTTCTTTTCTTTTTTTTTTTCAAATTTGTATAAGACTTTTAATAATCTAATATAATGTTTTATTTGTTTGGATAACACCAATCTCATCTTACTATTATGCTGTCTAATATTTCGGTTCACGTTGCTTCTTGAATGACCCTTAAGGTTATGTTAGAATCATTCATCAGTCATTGGTCCTCTGACCATTCTGGTCCATAGTCTTCCTCACATTCATAATATTTCTTTGTTATATATGAATCAACTATTCAAATCTCTACTTCCATAACTCTTTTTATCTATCAATTTTTTATAACTTACTTTCTTTTGTACCGAACTATAACCTTTCGATATTCTAACTTTTGAGTATTAGATCCCTAAGTAGGATTTTCAAACTTATTTCTAACAATTAAATTATGTCCTAGCATAACTATACAAAAATAGATGCCGTTGGCAACTATCCTCATCTAGGTGTACTATCAGGTAGTACGTAGCTCTACACAATAATCTCAAGTTAGTACTATAATCCGTAGTTTGCAGTATAAACAATCAAGAACATTGCATAGTTACTACAATACATCCCAATAGATCAAATTATCCTATCCTTTATCCTTTTCGAATTCACTGATATCCGAACTTATTCTGATTACAATATCCATTAACAATTACTAACAGTAACATCTTTGCCTTCATCTAGAGAAATTCTATTACTGTAACTTACTTTTACGTCCTCTTGCCTTACATTAAGTAGGCTCGCCAATTAGCTTTATAATTTATGGTGTGTCAGGAAATACTTTTCGCCGATAAACTCTTCCAAAACTAATTTCACTTATTATCACAATCCTTATCCTAAAGGACTAATCACTAATGCATCAAAATTTATTTCCCTGACCTCCTGTCCTAGCGGACTTGTTACTAGGACCTCAAAGTCCATTTTTGTACATGGAACAGCAATGCAATCAATGAATTAGCACTCACATAAGAATGGGTAGAACCCGGATCAAATAACACAAACACATCTTGGTTAAAAGTTGAGAAGGTACCAGCCACAACATCAGATGTCTCGGCCTCTTCCCTCTGTCTCATTGCATAGACTCTGACCGGAGCACTGTCTTGCTCTGAATGTTTTACCGTGCCTTGGCTGCCTGCTAGGCTACCTCTACCCCTGCCTCTACCTCTGTTAGGTGGTTGTGAGCTTCTGGTGACAGGGCTCTGAACTGACCCTTCTACAGTAGTAGGAGGTGGTCCAACTCTGCGACTACTGGTGCAGTCCTTGGCAAAATGTCCTGTGCCTCCACAGTTATAACAGGCTCCAATAGCCTTATAGCATATCCCACCATGATATCTTCCACAATTTTCACATTGGCGGGAATGGTAGGAACCTCCGATACTCTGCTGACCAGATAGAGGAGGTTTTTGTCCTGAATGTCTTCCCCTACCAGACTTCTTGCCACCTCTGCTGTGTCCCTCATAGTTCTTCCTCTTTCCAGTGGGACCACTGGAACTCTGTTCTACAGATTTTCTCTCTTTCTCTGTCTTCTCTGATTTCTTTTTCTCAGGAGCAGCTTCAGACTCAATTCTTTCTAACTCTAGAGCTTGAGAAATAAGTTCAGAGAAGTTAGTGTGTTTGAATCCGACCACTTGTAATCACATCGGGCTTCAAGCCAGTTTCAAACCTCTTGCATCTCTCCCTGCTGGTAGCAAGTAAACTTACTGCATAATGGCTCAGGCGGGAAAATTCTCTTTCATACTCAGCCACTGATCTGTTCCCCTGTTTCAGACTTAGGAATTCTTGTAACTTCTGGTCTACATAAGCATCAGGGACATATTTCTATCTGAATTCCCTGAGAAAGTCATTCCATGTTAGCACTGCAGGTTCTACTAGACTGTGGGGAATGGTTTTCCACCAGTCATAAGCATCCCCCTGTAGCAAAGATACTGAGTATTCAAATCTGAGCTCCTCCGTACAATGCAATTTCTTGAATACCTTATCCATCCTCTCTAACCACTGTTCAGCCTCTAGAGGATCTACTGTTCCCTTGAACTCTGTAGCCCCATACTTCATCAATTTGTCATACTGCCTGGTAGGAGACTGTGGTTATACCACTGGTGTCTGTATTGGGACTTGAGTAGGCACATTACCAGCCATTTGTTGAAACATTGTAGCCATCTGCTGAGCGAATCGAAAGCTGCGATCATGCGGGGTTGGTCTTCTTGAACCACTGACACTATGTAGGGCTGGGGCATCCCCTTGCACCTCAGC
The DNA here is from genome assembly GCF_030052815.1 of Hevea brasiliensis. Classification (NCBI taxonomy): domain Eukaryota; kingdom Viridiplantae; phylum Streptophyta; class Magnoliopsida; order Malpighiales; family Euphorbiaceae; genus Hevea; species Hevea brasiliensis. The sequence goes on from NC_079501.1 coordinate 42,298,946, forward strand.
CTCAATAGATTGATCGACTGAACGATCACCCTCTTCCATGGTCAATTCGAGGATCTTAGACCTCCTAAACAATTAACACAAGGAGATTTCCTCCCGTTAGTGCATATTTATAATGTAATGTACTGTATGTATCAGACAATGATATTGAGCAGTTGTACTATGAAGAAAGAATATTCAAATAACAGATGAAAACAGAATTTAAAAACTTTGCTCTGATACCACTAAAACATGTCACACCCTACCCCTCTGTAAGGCATAACATGATCCCGTAGTATACCTAATGAATTACCAACTCCGTCTCCTGATAACCCATTAAATACACTACAAGGGATTTTAAAAACTTTTCTTACTTCTTTTACAGTGGTGAGCACTATTTACAGGTGTTAAAAACTTTTGTGAACTGAAGTGAAACAGTTAACTCATTTGGATTAATTGGAATTTCTGTAAAAATTTTGGCAGAGTGCCATCTGTATTTTGGATAAAACAGTTCTTCATAAAACCTGTAAAAAGCACTTCAATAGATTTCCAAATCTCAACTCAAATCCACAGTAATTTTTCAAAGACTGAGATAAAAGAAATATAATACAATTTTTTTACAAGCCAAAATAACTCATAATTATTTTACAACTTCAAGGTACAATTTGAATTTACAACTGCTCAAAAACAAAACAATATGTACATACAGTGATCATACATTACCGCACAAAATACAAAATGTGGTATACTCGTTATACCCGAAAATCTCATTGGAGGTAATAGCGACCTAGTCTGCACGCCTCTGTCTGTCTACTGCGATAAAGAATAAAAGCTATCGCTGAGATAATGTCTCAGTGGTGCACAACATTAACCAAATACAAGTTTAAATCACAATTCATAATTCAAATAAATAATGGATATTTAAAAACCATAGTTTAATTCAAGACAATACTGCCATAAGGAATTTAACACAATATCACAATAAATCTCAGTAATCAAAACATAGTTAAATTCAAAAGACAGTAAATGTCAATAAGAATTTAAACTTCATTTCACAAATTATCAAATCGCATAACAACACAATTTAGTCGAATAATTTAAGAATACAGTGTTGCCAATTCATTCACAACTTAAGCCATGACACAAATTTCCGATCAATGCCGCTTTGTACACCACGACAAAGCAATCACAACCCCACTAATTGAAATCAATGAGGAAGGGAGCTAGCTATATAATGAGTACTCATCCGATCACCTCAACTGGTAAACCAGAGAGGGAGAAAAATAAACAATGACGACTCCATAAATGGAGAAGGAAAATAAACAATCACAACCCCATAAATGGAGAAGGAATGATATGATACTGTCATGCTAAGTGTGAACATAAAATCAATTCCAAACATTTTATTCAAATGATTCGTGAGAATCCAATAAATTTCCAAAGTTGTAATTTCATTCACAAAATGGCAACACAATTCATAATTATCTTTAATTTCCACAAAAACCATTTACAGTGCTTTTCAATCAATAGTATCCATCAAATCATTTACAATGCTTTTCAAGCAATAAATATCTATTCAAACACATTTTCACAATTTAAAACAATAATGTACAAATAGTCATAATTCATTTCAATTGAAAAATTCAAAAGAAATAGTTGTTGTGTACAAACCTCTGATGACTGTCTCCTAGTCTGGACTCAGTGTTTCCTTCCCTTTTCCTGAGTCTTTACTAACTGAGAAACACAATTTGAAGTGTTTCAGTACTAAATTAAACTGTCTCTATCGATAATGTTTGATAAATAGTTCACTGAAAGCTATTATTTGCTTAATCACCTAATATACCGACCCTCGATGCGTTCTAGGTAAATTAGATTTTAGTGTCACTAATATGTCACATTCGATAGGGTTTTAGGGTTGGTACTCGTTACCAATTTCATTTCCTTGTTTAGTGCATTTTATTGCAAATTACTGTATTCCGGTATACTAGTTTGACCTAGCCGGACGACCTAGTTCCCTCGGTTTTCGGGTTTCGTTCAAAACTACAAACTTGTAGATCTATGTCTTATTGCACGCAGGGCAAAATTTCAGGTCATTCCGAGTTACGTAGACCAAGTTATGGTCATTTTACTATTGCTGATCAAATGGCATCAAATTAGGTCATTTTAGGTCAATTTGGTCAACTTTGGTTCGGCCAGTTTTTGGACCCGAACTTGTGCAAGCTGTTTGACTTGCTTATGGTAATTTCTGGGCTTTGGTGTCTTCATAAGACTTGTAGGTATGGGTCTTAACTATTCATGGTTAAAATTTCAGGTCAATTGGACCTGTTTTGAGTGAGTTATGGCCTAAACAATAACTGCTGCCCAATTGGTCAGTTTTCAGGTTTCACTTGCACTTAATCCGAATTGGTCATTTTTCATGTCACCTTGCAAGCAGAATTTTGGTATGCTTTCTTAATAAAAGTTGGCACATTTTGTGCCTAGTTTCACCTCCAATTAGTCTCATACCAATTGAGGTTACACATTTAAATTTATAGGCTAAAATGCCTACTGCCCTTAATTACCTTGCTTAAACATACATCAATGACACATTTACCTTACTATATGTCAACTTCCCTTACCAATTCTGTTTTGGTACATTACCAAAACCATATACCACTTCACTTTAAAGTCACTTTGGGCAGATTACACACATCCTCAATACACCAAATAAACTCAAATTTACAAAGTCTAAGTACAATCACATATACACCTAAACATTACTCATTCTTACATACACTTTACACAACCAACCTATATACATATCCATCAATCCTCAATGTCAATATTCTGCCAATACCTTCATGAACTCATACATTTATCAAAGTGTCCCAAGGCTGCCGAAATGTTCTACAATGCCAAAGTGTCCCACAATTCGTCAATCTCCAATTTAAGTGCACAATCGCCACATTTTCATGGAAATAACTTACTAGGATATTAAATCCCTCTACTCAACATGAATTTACATCAAATATATGTAATAATAAATCATTAAATACATAACTCCATGGCTGTCCAAAATGGACATATCAATAACTCCTCAAACTTGAAAATTTTCTTCACAAATCCAACACCCATAACATGTACACAAAGTTTAACAAAGCAATATTCAAAAATGTAAACTTACCTATGGTTGGAACTTGCTAAACCTTGATTAAACCTCTTGATTTTGGTATCAAGCTCTTCCTTATGATGTGTAGACAATCTTTAATGAAGAGCCCTAAATGATTGGAAGTGAAATGAGGAGGTTAGGTGAGCTTGAGAGAAAACGGCAATGGAGGTCTTTTAATTCTTCATTTCGGCAAGGTTTGGTGATTTGGAGAAGATGAAGTTTCTGATGGTGTAATGGAATTAAAGCTGCCCCATTTTACTTTTAGTTTATTCATTAGTGGCCCACTCACACAAATTAATCATTTAATACGTTAAATTCTCACTTATTCCACATTAAACCCTTAATTCTTGTTATTTACTTTAGGTACTTCCAAATTAATTTTTCATTTTATTTTCTAAGTGTAATACTATTTATTTTTAATGGACATTTAGGTGAAAAGACAATTCGGGATGTCAAATGACCATAATGCCCCTATTCGGGTTGCATTCCCGATTTTTCGGTAACACTAGGTTTTGTCCGTTTTTCGATTTCTCACTTTTCTTTGTACTAATTATTTAATTTTTCTTTGATATTTCTAATGATATTTATACTTCAATTGATGTCTCTTTAAGTCCTAAAAATATTTCCCAGGGTTCCCCGCGGTCCAGGGCTAGTCAACGGTCCACGCCGTGACTTCCCGGTGCGGTCACCCATCGCTAGAGTTCTCGGCTCGCTTAACTTGGTTGCATTTCTTTACTATTATTTTTCCTTTGTTTTTCTTGTATTTTCTTTTCTTGTATTTCATTATTTTATGTCTCCTCACTCATAACGAAGTGTAGTTCTAGGCATCCTAGCTATCCGGACAACACTGGTCACCAGAACAGTAGAACGCACTACCGAACTTAGGGGTGTTACAATCCATTAGTCCTTCTTTCTTTTTCCATTGGTCCATTAGGTATTTTCTATTCTTTCTAATTTTTTTTCCTCAACTTTATAATTGATTCAAGTTAGTCCTTCAACCTTTTATTTGCCCCTTAACTTATTGATTAATTCACTTTAGTCCTCTAACTCTTAGTGGCCAACTTCCTTGGTGTGAAAGAAAGCAAGTGCACACCTACTTGGTGTGCCACTTATATGAATACTTTTTTTCATTTCTTTGACTTATTAATTCATAATTATACCTTAATTGACTTTTAATTAAGAGTTTTACAAGGTCCTACATGAATTGAAGTAGCAAACAGACCCAAAATATGAATCTTTAACCACTTTCCAGGAGAGTTACTCATCACTGGGACTTATGCACATTTAACTAATTTTTAATCCTTTTTTTTTATTTTCCTTCAATTTTACTTGATCTTTATTAAATTAAATTATGACTCCTTGCTTTAATTTAAAAGTGATTCTAGACATTCCAGCCATCCGAACATATGTTAGTCATCGAAATAGTAGAATATACGGAACTACCTAAAGTGAGGGCGTTACATTCTTAGTGTTAGTGCTATAAGCTATAGATTATAGTATCGACATGGGATTATTGGATGGAGCTGCATGCATCCTAATAGAACCCAATAGAATATTATGTGGTACGTTTGATCTCAATTCAGTTATGATTTGGTAATGGAGTTAGAAATTCTAGGTGAGAGATTATGGCCCTCTTAATAAAAAGTTAAAAAAAAAGTTTTAAATGGTAATGGCTAGATTAAGTGATTCAGTTATTTAATGGGATCATATAGTACCTAAGTGGGACATTCGACAGTTTTAGCACTTTAGCAGTAGTGCCACTTAAAGTTTAGCATGATAGCATCCTCCTAAGAGCCATGTAAAGGGGTAAAGCTCAAGCCAACAATTGACATCTTGAGAGGATGTGTATAAATACAGCGAGCCTCCATCTTAGCATAGTCATGTGTAGGGTATGAATATACCCTTGTAAAGAAGTCTAGGACTCCTAAATGAAGGTTTATAACCAACAAAGTAGCAAGTTAGAAGTAATAAAAGAAGATAGCTAGTGCAGGTGACCTTGTTGCCCTAATAAGAGTATTCAGTCTTCAGTAAAGGACCATGGATAGTTGAGGCATTACAATGTCATTTTGCCAGGCTAAAGAGGATGGTACCCCTTTCTTAGATGTATTTGCCATGTAAAGCATGGTTATATGCCTTAAGAAAGATGAAGAGTTGCAAACCATGTTCATAACATGTGAAGTGACATGTTATAATAGATAGCAAGATGATGAGAAGGACTAGATGTCTTAGGCACCTTGAGGGTGGCAAATGGCCCAAAGAAATGAAGTAAAATGGTTAAATAGCATGATAAGTGAGCCTTAAGGCTTAGAGAAGTAGATTTGGGTATCTAAACCCTAAGTTTAGGAGAGATAAGTATGGGTGGATAAAGAAACCCTCATAGAAACCTTCCTTTCAAGGGATAAAAGAACTATTGTTGGAGTAAAAAGGAAGAAAGAAGAATGAGTGCGCCCTTTGAATCCCTTCCTAACGTCTTATGCTTAGAGTGGGAGAATCTTTAAAGAAAGAAAAAGGAAGATGTTGGGAGGTTAATAAGACCAAGATATGGTTGTTAAGGCACTACTAAAGTTACCCAAGGCAGGGATAGCACAACCAAGAGACTCAATAATAATGAAAGTGACTCTTAAGTACCTAAGGAAGCAAGGTTTAAGGGTTTTAGCGCCCTACAATGGAGGTTCTAATGACTGAAATGAGATGAAAGAGATTTCTATAGAGCCTCTTTTTAATGTAATGGGAATGTTAAAAAATGAAAGAAATGTAAGAAAGGGAAATCAAGGCCCCAATCTTTAATAAGGGGAAAGTCCAAGTGCTAGTCAAATTATGGGCAAGATGGCCAATGGCTAAATCATGGATAATAATGTAGAGGATGTAAATGATTAGCAAAAAAACTACATGAGAAGCAATTATTGCCAAGTTGTTCATACAAGGAGGAAAGCATAGGGTAATTTGGTATAAGGATGAGATTAAGAGGAGAAATTGGTGAGACTTGGTGTGATGGTTGTTTAAAGTTCAAGAAGCACGTCGATGTGGGAAATGAATAACCTAATCCAAAATGTTCAAGACTTATGACATTGGAAAGGGATTGCTTTTAGCTTGTTACTTGTAATAAACGAGGAGTAGCCTAAGAGCTCCATGGTAGAATGTAGTTGGCTAATAGCCCTAAATTCTATGAAGGCAGTGAAAATAGAAGCTTTGGATGGCAGAACGTGACTTGAGGGTTTACAAGCGTTTAGATTTGAGAGGGTATGTGAGAACTAAGCAAGAAGAGAGCTTTGTTAGAGCTTTAGTAGCTTCAAAGGGCTAGTGATAATCCCAACAAGAATGCCATATCCTAGAGAGATAAGGACTAGAATAGCAAGAAGCCATATTAAGATGAGTGTTGAGGTTTGGGACATAAAAAAGTACCTCCCTTGGGAACAAACTTCCCTTTTGGTTTCAGAGATAATGTTCTAAGGTGGGGGGGAGATTGTAATACACCACACCTGTCACACCTTACCCCTCTGTAAGATGTGGCATGATCCTGTAATATACCTAATAAATTATCAAACTTTGCCTACCGATAATCTATTAAATATACTACAAGGGATTTTGGAAAAACAATTTCCATTTAGAGTTTAGCGTGGTGATAAAAATTTAATTGAAGTATTTTCAATTCAAATATGTGTCATAAAACTTATTTAGAAATAATTAGGCATTTTTAAAATTATGTGAAAAATTCGCTTGGTGACGGCTAAAACTAGATAAAAACAGTTCTTCAAACCTGTTGAAAAACAATTTACAAAAATATATCATACCCGATTGGAGCTCAATCAACTCAAATCGCCTCATTTCATTCTTAACAAATCTCATCATATAGAAAATAATTCATCATTTACAAGACCCATAAAGAAATTTAAATATTTGCATTCATTGAGATAACGAATTTAATATTACAAAAATTTATATGTAAATAAAATCTCAAAATAATATTACAATGATTACAATCCCAAAATTTTATTACAGAGTTCTTTATACAACTGCTCAATATTTGTACTAACATACATATAGCTACAAATACATAACAAAGAAATTATCAAGGGTATACCTATAATACACCCGCAGCTAATCAAACCACAATCCCAACATAACTTCAATTCACAGCTTCAAGAAATCTCACTCAGCTACTTTATCTTTTCTCTCACCTGCGATAGCATACAAAGCTATCGCTGGGTAAACTTAGTGGTGCACAGCTAATAATTTAAAATTTAATACAAAACATATTTTGACAAATCATAACAAAGAGCTTGAAATATACAAATTATTCATAATTCATAAAACCAAGATCAATATTTTTCATCATACAAATCATTTATTTGATTGACATTTTCATCAAGTAATCACAATGCGCCAAATCCAAATAAAGCATTTAAAATACTCATATTTTTCTAGATCCAAGAAAACAATATAATATATTCAACCATTTGCAAACATTTGTTTCAATCACCTTTTTAGCAAAATGTGCATAATTTAAGGATGTTGATAACATTCACACAGTTTAGAGCATAACACAAAATTTTAAATCAATGCCGGGTTGGATACCATGACAAAGCCAATACATCCCAATAACCAAAGGCTAAAGAGGAACATAAGGGCTAGCTAGCATATATGAGTACTCATTCAATACATCCTCAACTGACAACACACCTCTCCACTCCAGCCAGAGAGGAAAAACTCAACCCAATGAATGGAGGAGATCATAACCAATACATCTTACTAAGCAAGCTAATAAGGAATACAAATTATGTTTCCATGTTAACTGTGGTTTCAAAAAAATTTCAAACATTTTCCATTCAAAGGGTCATATTGCAAATCAAGTAAATACATTTCATAATTCACAATCTTCAAAACAATGCATCAAATTCTTAAGTGAACAAAAGTAATTATATTTAAATCATACAAAGTCAATTCAACAATTTAAAGTTCACAATTACAAAGAAAAAGCATAATTCATTCATGTAAAGTTCATTCAAATCAATTTCAAATTTAAAACATAGAAAAAAAAATAGTTGTGCACAAACCTTCTTTGACTTTTCTTTTCTTAGCTTAATCCTTCCCTTTCTTGAAAGTTTCTTTGTCCTCTGAAATCACACAATTACTAAGCTTCAATACTCATTTCAATTATCTTCAATAGCTAATCAACTAAATCTCCAATGCATCCCTAAGTAGACATTGAAATTTTCAATGTATTATGAGTCCAGGGTAGTTCTGGACCCTGCCTTTGCAACCCCATTTGAACCTAGTTTTAGTCATAACTTGTGAAGTGTCCTTTATGAAAGTTGTTCCTCTATGTCCTAGATTTACTTTCCAATTTGAATCACTCAATTGGGAATTCTGGATCTCAAGTTATGGCTAAATTAGTAAACACTATTTCAGATACCATATCTTGAGATTCCAGGTTTTCTAGATTTGTATCCTAACATTGCATTCTATATTTGGGCATCTTAAACTCATAATTTGGCCCTGGTCTCTAAAAAAATGTTTTAGTCTTTGTCTTAGGTTTTCAAATCATTTTGAATCACTTCAATTAGAGTTTTGTAGAAGAAGTTATGGCCTGATAATCATTCAGAGGTCAAAAGGCCAATTACCTAAGGAGCATGAATTCCAGATTTAGGGTTCCTGATTTATCCCAACAATTCCCTTATCTTGCCCTAAAAACTAAGTTTTGGTCAAAACATGAAGTTTGTAGTCCTATGTCTTATGAACAGTTTGGTTTTAAAATCACCTAATTTTCATTTTTATAGCCCAAGTTATGGCACTTTTGCCAAAACTGATCGGATGGCTCATTGTTTAGGATTTCCAGGTTAGTCCAGAATCAAGGCAGATTTTCTAGACCAAAATTTTCTAGCAATTTGATCAACTTAGGGTCATAATTTGGCCCTATGATCTTCATAAGAATTATTCTCCTATGTCTTAAATTTCCATTGGTTCAAGAATCTGGTCAATTGGAGTTTTCTAGTGCAAGTTATGCTTAATTTATTAAATACTATTCATTTTGTCATTTTTTGTCAGGTCCAGAATTACAATCTAGATTCAAGGCTCATTTAGGATAACTTATTGTCATTTTCTAGAAAAATTGTCTCCATGATATTTCTAGCATTATGTCTTAGGTTTCATTTCCAATTAGCCTCACACCAATTGGAGCTATGTAGCTCAAATTATACTCATTTAACCCTACTGGACTCAAGGGTCCAGAATTCCAACAACTCAACACACTACAAGTCCATCAATTCCTTTCATCAATTCAACATAAATTCTCAATTAAGTTATGCCAAATGATAATAATTAGGTCTTATAAAGATCAATTGCATAACATACTACAAAAGCCCTAATTTCCTATAAACCCTAATTGCTCAACTTTAATTTCAACAAATTTAATCAAATTTAACTACATAATTCATGCATTCATCATCATCTAACATTAAAACTCACTTCTAATTAATTCAAACTATCAAGCCCTAATTCCCTTCTTGCTGGCCGAAATTCAATTCCCCATTTCAAGGATGATTCTCATACTTTTTCATGTAATTTCAACAAAATCAAACTTAAGTTCATGCATACACTATTAATTTAGCTGGAGAGATGACTTACCTCTAATTAAGCTTTTCAATCTCCAATTCCCTTCACTTTTTCTTGTTTCTTTTTCTCCCAAGCTTCACTTTAAGGCTTAATTAGAAGGTTTCTACTAATTTAGGGGAAAAATTTATGGAGGAAAGGTGGGGAATCAAAGCTTGAGAAGGGTGGTTATTAATGGTGGAATGAAGAAAGAAGAGAGAGAGAGTGAGGGAGGGTGTCCGGCCATCTCTAGAAGAAAGAAGATTTTTGTCTTCTTTATACATAATTATCCATAATAATAAAATTTTAATTTAATTTTAATTGTGTCAAAAGCTTATAGGTTACTAATTTTAATTGCATCTAGTTATGTCATGCTTAGGTCATAAAAGCAATTACATTTTGAATTTTTTATTTCTTTTATTTTCATTCTATACACATTTCTATATTTTTTATTCTTTTTCAATATTGTAATCTCTTATAATTTAATGGAAATTTAGGTCAAAAGTCACCTCTTGAAGTGAATGGACCAAAATGCCCCTCATCAGTTATAATTCATCTTTTTCCATAATGCCTGATGAGTCCCTTGATCCTAATTCCCTTATTCACACTTATTCTCTTTTCCTTTCTATGATTTTTTCATTCCCAATAATTTCATAATTAACTCTTAATTAAGGATGTCATGGGGTTCCATACGAATTTAAGGTAGCAACTGAGTTCACAGTCACTTCTCGGGTCGGTCACCCATCATCAACACTCTAAACTCATTTGACCTATTTATGCTTGATTTCTCTTATTTTAATTCAACCTCATTTGATCTTTATCAATTTTATTTATGGCTCTTCCGTGTGACTTAAGTATAGTTCCAGACATTCTAGCTGTCCGGATAAACATTAGTCACCAGAAAAGAAGGATGTATGGAACTAGTTAGTATGAAGGTGTTACAACACCTAGGGTAGTGGAATCAGTACTAGGAGAGGGAACGTACCGTGAATTTTAGAAGAGAAGAGAGCCCAAAAGAAGAATCACCCTAATCCTCTCCTTTTTCTTCCCTCTTCCTTTGTTTACTTTTCCCTCTAGTCCTAAAACTCTCTAACATAGCCTTTATATAAAGGAGAATCATCCTTTTGGAAACCCATGCTAAGAGAGGTAAGCTTCCTTCTCCTTGTTCTTAGCTTGTTTAAAGATTTTAGGGTAGTATTTTATAAGAAAAATGGTTTAGGTTTAGTTTAAGATTGTTTTAGGGATGGTTTATTGATGACCCACTGGTTCCCATAGGAAAAGGAAAGTAAAGGAAAGGAATGACATGCATGCATAATGAGCTCATATGTCATTGGATAACCATGAAAGGAAAAGGAGCTCCTGTAATGGCCCAAAATCATTGAATATATGATTATGATAATGACAAGGCTAAGGGGAATCACTAGTGATATGAATTTCCTTGTGTTACTTGTTTGTGCTGTGAACACCATATTGACTGTTGCATTGCATATATTTGTATGTAAATGTTTTCATGTATGTTTTCCTTCTCTTAAATAGGTTTTTACACATTGAGCCCCAAAGGTCACCCTCTTTCTCTATTTTTCCTTTTCAAGGCCAAGAGTTGGAAATAAAATCTAGCATATTTAGGCTATGAGTTCCAAAGGCCATTGCCTCATTATGTTATTAGAAGATATATGCAAAGTTTATAGAACTCTTTGATGACATGTAAGGATTATTGCGCTTTTAAGGCAAATGTTTTATCAAATGCATAAAGATATTTTATATTTAAGTATTCTATAATTAAAATGGGCCACACTATGGTTTATGAAATGAAATGTTCAAGCTTGCCATGGGCTCAGGTGGCTGCTTACCTACCCATTCTCTTAGTACCAGTAGCAGTCCTGGATTGGGTTGTTACCCTAAGTGTTTGCAACTTCAAAATATGAGAACATGTAAAGCTCCTAAAGATAATTCCTCACTTCTCCAAAACTGTCTAGCCAAATTTCCTCTTAGTTCAAGTCCTTGCAAGGAACAAATTCCAAATTGCCTTAATTATTTGAGTCATTTCTTCAAAACTTAGCCATAGAGTCTTTTGCGAGTACTCAAAATATTGTTTTTCTTTAAGCTTTGAAAGAGAGCCATCGACTTTTGTGAGCTAACAAGCATACCCCCGGTGTTCATATTTAAAATATGAATATTCCACCAGATGTCAGTGATGCTCCAAAAATACTCCTTCTGAATGTGACGTTTTCCCTGGAAAGCCCATAACTCCTCGCTTTCCTAGAGGGAGGTTTAGCCATGTTTTCAAGCAAGAGAAAGTGGATAGGGAAAGAAGAATAACAGAGAGAGAGAGAGAGAGAGAGAGAGAGAGACAGAGAGAGAAAGAGAGAGAGAGAGAGACTTAATGAGCTAGATTAATTATGCTATATAGTGACTTCAACGTTAATTTGGTCTTGCAAAAAATCTATCATAGCATCATCTAGAATAGAGAAAGTAAGTCTATGTTTCTTGCCCAACAAAACTATTTGCCATCCTTCCTCAGTAGCATCAAAGTACAGATAGGATTTTAGTGAAAATTATAGTTGATAAATTTTAATTCAATTTGAATTTGCGCAATTCAAAACAATTAATATAGAACAGGTTATGTTTTAGTTTTCACAAAATTAAAAATGACCGATAATAAATGACTCATAAAATTAAGTCTTCAATTACGGATCGATCAATGACTCATATTATTCAACTTGAAATTGACCCATTTAGATTGATTTCATAAATTTACATTTTAACTAAAAAAATAAAATAAAATTATTTTTTTATAAAAATAATAATACTATGGCTTAAAATAATTTAAAACCTAAATTAATCTAATCTATATATCTATATAAAACATGAAGGTATTCTCAACGTGCTGTCATATGATATTCTATTTTATGATATTGTCACGTGACATTATCTATTATATTGCCACGTGACCTTTTTCTATTAAATTTTTCTTCTTTTTAATTAATTATTTATATAATTACTTTAAATTATAATTAAGTTATTAATTTTTTAATTATATTTATAATTTATAAATTATTTAATAATTACTTTAATAATATTATAATAAGTAACCTTTATTATAAAACAAGTTACAATATATTAGCGTGTGTATATATATATATATATATATTACGATTTATTATGTCCCTTTTGACGGGCTGGGTAATGAGGCGCAGCGTTCTTGGTTTGTTGGGTTTTGGAATCCAGGAGCGATACATTAAGAAAACTGAAATGTAGAGTTCTCAAGTGCCCTTTTGAGGTCGTGAAATTTGTTTTCGACAATTAAAATCAGATTGGCGCACAGCTTTGGCCTATTACAACATTGGCCTCCTCCTAGCTCATGATTCAGTCTGTGGTCATGGAGCTATGTAATACCTCTGTACTAAAGTACCTGGTCCTTTACTTGACCAAGGCGCTTCAAGACCTAAGTAATGGGCCGGGAAAATTTTTATCTATTTCTATTATAAAATTTTTATTAAAAAGTTTGACAAATAAAAATAATAAAATAAAATATACAATAATTAATAAAAATTTAAAATATTATATTATTTTTGCATATTAAAATAAAAAATTTATAAATTAAGAATATTAATAATGCATTCCCTAATTTTTTAAATATAACAATCTAATAAATAATTCAAACTAACTCTTATCCGCAACAATCAACTGAAACCCACTGAATCAGACGGTTTGCCACCACTATTGATAATAGTTTGAAATGGACGGTGGCTGCGCAGTAGGTGTCCAACACAACGATCATAATAAGATAATCAATCAAAATCATGACAGTTAAACCAATGTGTCCAATGTGTGAGAAATGGGAATGGAACTAATTAATGTAAACAAGAGAAAAAGACTAATGAGAAAGAGTACGGAATAGAAGATGTATGTGTAGATTCCTTTCTATCACATTGATCATCAAAAGCCGCCCACGGTAATCATGTGTATTTTCCTGTTACTAGTCGCCAAGTGACTTCTCTCTTGATGCCTTTATTTTCAAGTACACAAAATCATCCCTTTGTTTAAGACATAAACGGCAATACTTCACATGTACATACAACGTAAATGAATTCTTTAGGGGATGTATCTGCTATTTTTTTCAATGAATCTAGTGGTCCTCTTCTCCCTCACTACAATAAAACAATGAATCCTAGCTTTTTTGGGCCACTTCAATATTTAATTGATGGCTACTGTATATATATTTTTTTTAATTTGTTTTCTGGAAAAAAAATAATGATCTTGTAGTGTGTTACATCAAGCGGTAATCATTAAACATGTCACAATCCAAGCACATCAAGCTATTTTCCTTCCAGTTTTCATTTTATGCTTTGAAAAAAATAATTTTCCTTCCAGTTTTCATTTTATGCTTTGAAAAAAATAATATATATATATATATATATATATATATATATATATATATATGACTTCAGCTTATGTACTTGACCTATGGAAATGATAAAAATAGCGATTGCCCGTAATTATAATTAAGAAAAAAATTATTACGCATAATTATAATTAAGAAAAATTATTATAGAGACTATTAATATATAAATTTTAACTGAATTGATTATTACTATTATTATAATAATTATAAGTTTAGAAATGATTATAAACAAAATTGACTTTGAGAAGATGGTATTACAATTTTTCCTCCTGCTATTTGTTTTATGCCCCATAATTGTTGAGCTTTTATTGACTTTGTTATGCATTATTAACTAATTATTACATGGTTAATCAGTTAAACTAAAAAATAATAATAAATATAATGAATTAAGCCTTATGCTGGAGAATAATAATTGAAAGCATTACATTTACTTGTAAAATAGTAAATATGATGTATAAAATATATTTAGCTAATCCTTGCTTAGCAAAGACGAAAAGATGTGTGGAGAATTAAATCTCTCCAAGAAAGTAAAAAAAATGTGAGAGAAAATTTATCAACTTGGCACACATATAACTCTCTCTTCAAGGGGAGAAAAAATAAGAAAAAGCTCTATTGTCTAGTCTGAATTAATCCAAGAATTAAAAGATACGTGTTAGATTCACTATTTCAATTATTTTATAAAAAAAATAAAAGTAAAAAGCTCCAATTTTTTAAGTATTGAATTTGTAAACTGACATTTTTTTTTTCATTTTTATATATTTTAATTTTCTCTCTTCTCATTTCACTCTCTCCCAGTCACAAAAATCATTTTTTGACATAATCTGAGACAAGTAACCTGTTTAAACTTGCAATTAATGTGAAATGATTTATGTTCAAATCACCTGCAAGATAAATTTTGAAAAAAAAAAAAAAAAAACTAGCTTAGGTTGATTTAATTAAGCTGAATTTTGAATAAAAAAATAAATATAATTAATTTTTGTTAAAAAATTAACATTTCGATCTTAAACCATATGCAATCTGTAAATTGATCTGCAATCCCTTCTTTTACTGTGATATATTAGGTAATTAGAATGAATTTATAATTAAAAATAATATTTAAAATACCCATAATTTAAAATCATTTAAATTCAAAATATTCGAACTTACCCTTCTCCTTTTACCACCTGTAAAACTAGAGGACATTTTCACCTCTCCAACATTTCTTTCCCTAGCTCTTTTTTTTTCCAAACAGAAAGTAGAAGTTAGAAACCAAAATGATAATCCCTGAAATACAAAGCAGAAAGGACATAATGTGAGTTGGTCAGCATGCGCCACAATTATCGCTATTGTACGTGTAGTTGAGAGGTCCCTATGAAATGTGATGCCCCAACTTACAAGCAAAACGTCAGGTCTCAGGTGCACAGAATGGACGCCCCTCCCACCTGCTGACATGTATATATGTTCTGTGAAAGGCTCAATAAAGCCCCACGTAAAAGAGTAAATTACGATTCAATCTAAGAATTTACGATTTAGTTAATTCATTTAATTTTATATTTAATTGATCATTGATTATAATAAAAATATTCAAATATCTTTAAATTTATATTTTTTAATTAAAACAATTTAATCATTAAGGGTTTATATTATAAATAAAATAATCTTTTGATTTGAGTCTTATAAACAAAATGGCTCATTCATTAAACTATTTTATTTATAATACAAAATTTTAAAGATTAAATTATTTAAATTATAAAATATTTAATATTAAGTATATTTTAATTATTTTTTCTATAATTAATAGTAAATTAAATGAAATGGCTAAATTATAGGTTTTACTAAACTTCATAAATTAAAAAACTTGATATTAAAATATAAAAATTAAAATATTGATTTTGAAAAACTTAAAAGACTAGATTGTACTTGATCCTTGATAAATATTTGATTGACATCTTTTAACCTTGAAATTTTATTTAAAAAATTATTTAACATTATCACTTTTTATTATATTTCACTTAATACTTAAATTTTATAAAAATATAACTATTTAACCATACTATTAGTAAGCACAGACATAATTTACACTCATTTTAATTTTTTGTTACACTTATATAAAATTTATAAGTTTAATATTTACACTTTTATATGTTTGAAGATTTAATAGTTACACTTTCATAAAATTTAACACTATATTATATTTAGAGGAAATTTTTTAATATAATGTATCAATTTTTAAATTACTTGGTTGGAAGGAAAGTTTTTGAAGATTTCAAAATATCTAAAAACCTTATTTTTTAGAGAGATTTTAATATCTTATATTTTATTATCTTATCTTACATTAAAAACCTTTCTTCATCCCATCAAATACACGGTAAGTGTTAAATGCATAATAAATTTTTGAACAAAACTCAGGGATTAGCAGATGCTTTTAGCACAGTGAGATAAAGAGGTTATACAAAGTTAATCGTGCCATTTTGACTATCCAAGCTATGCTGAGATGATGGCTCCATTTTGTCTTCCATGTCCATTCGAGCACGCGAATAAAGCAGGCTGTCGCTGCCTTGACGTCTCTCTGTATTTTTCTCCTTCAGTTTATATTGATCCAATGTTCTGCGTCTAGAATCTCTCTTTTGTATTCATCTTTCAAAGACATTTTAATTTATTTTCTTATTAAATGGCAAGAAAGCTGCAACTATTTTGAAGACTTCTCCACAGCGTGAACCTTAATAGCTGCAACAATTTTCAAAAGTAGGGCTTTTCTTTTCTTTTATTAAAAAAAGGGAAAAATTATATAACCACATGGTTAGGCTAATTGTTAAAATAGAACATGTTGTTTACTATTTAGGGTCTAATTTATTGAAAAACACTAAAATATTATAAATCTAAATATAATATAACATATCCAAATAAAAAAAATGAGGTCATAAAATCATTTAAAAAGAATTTAGACTCTATTTATTTTACAGAAAATATCTTTGTGTAATATCTTTCTTATTTTTTAGTGTTTGAAATATTTAAAAAAATAAATTAATAAAAAATATTTTTCTAATTAAAGAGAAAATTAAATCATTTTTAAGAATAATAACTTTTTCTTTTTAGAAAAAGAAATCATTTTTATTTTCTAAACTTTAATAGTCTTATTAAAATGTGAAAATACTAATACATACATAGTATAAACTAATAATATATGTTTATTAAATAAATAGTATCTTAATATCAATATATATAATTAAGTTAATTTGAAAATACTTTTGACAGTGAATTAAAAAAAAAATTCAGGCATTATAAGGGACTTTATAATAACTGAATGGAAACTTAATGAAGGTAATGAAACTGTATTGAATGGAATATGAAGAAGAGATTAATTAATTTTAATTTATTTGAGAGTTAAATGAAAGGTTGATAAATATAAAACCTATACAAATTTTATATTTTTCCTCTTGATCAGATTTAAAGTTTAAAAAAATTAGAGATTAAAGAATATAAACATTTAGTCTAATTGAATTTTTATTTACATTTTAAAATATTTTAACAAATGAATTAAGATAAAATTACATTAATTTATTAATATTATGTAAAATAAAATCTTCAAACAATTGTTTGAGGAATTTTTAAATGTTTATGATAATATTTTGTAAAAATATAGAAATAATATAATGTAATTGATTAGTATGCAATGAATTGTATTTATGTAAGAATTTGTTATTCACAAATTTTACCTATCTATTTGGCCATTTGATAAATTCTAATACAAAAACTTGATAATTATTATTATAAAAAAAATTCCATTGACGCCCCACCATATATTTAAATATTTTAAAATTTTATTTTTATTAATTTGACTTCGATGCAATTTAAATTTTATATTCTTAAATGACTTTAATAGAAATTCAATATAATAAATATTCCAAGTTTTTTTTTTAAATACTAAATATTCAAAGTTGAAAGCTTAATAATTTTAACCTTTTGATAAGGTATGAATAAACAAAGGACGGATAATTTTTGTGTTGTATTTTCTTCTTTTCAGACTTTATTCCATTTCAGACTGTCTGATGACATATTTTTATAATTTTCAAGTCAGATGCATAACAATCTTCAATATTGGAAGGTTTAGTTTACGCCATCTTTGTCTTTGCCCAACTTTTTTCGTTTTTCTTTTTTTTTGGGGAGGCAAATTGTCTTTGGTCAACTTTCACACTATATATTATACACTCAAATGCTTTGTTGGAGCTGGGGTGAGAAGTGATAACGAAAAATCTTTGTGAAGCTACGGTGACCCTGCCATTCAACATACATTCTGACAATAAATTACGCAATTGTGATATTAACATTTAGTTGACGTGAAAAATTTTTTAATATAATTATTATACACAAAATAGATGTACTTAATTTGATTTCAAAAGCTAGTTAAAAGGAGTAGAATTGGTTAAGTCTTTGTATTTAACATCTTTATTTTCTATTTGATCCATAGAAGACAATAAACCTCTCTCACTCTTAGACATAAACATATAGAGTACGAAATTTATAGGATTAAACATTTATGAACGGTCCAACATGGAGATAAAAGTTGGCCTTAATATCATGTGAAAAAAATAAATCAAAACTAGCTCAATATCAAAAACTAGATCAAAGAGGACGATTACCCAAGTCTTCATATTAACACTTTTGTCTTTATAGCTAATCAATGTGAGACAATAATTATTATTATATATATATATATATATATATATATATATATATATATATAATAATTTTATTTTAATTATTAATCATAGTGAATCTCATATGTAATCTCATTATAATTAAAAGTTACAAGTGCTTTTATTACTAAATTGAATTATTTGACACAAAAATAGAACAGTGACTATAATATTTAAGGTCTATTTAGCATTATATATATAATAGAATAGAATAGTGATGCAGCGAGGGATGATGCTGGTCTTTTTAGAGTGGGTTTTGACATTCGGGACAGTGCTGGATTTGTGTTGATATCAGGTTGCCATAGGTTGGATCGTAATATGTCAGTTGACGATGCTAGGTGGTCGCAGCACCCTTTGCTGTCAAGCGAGCAATAGAAGCCGGTTTTGCTATGCTGAAAACAGATTCTGTGACCCTCGTTCATTTTTTCAATGCCAAGCGGTTCCCAGCTTCCTACTACGGCGCCAGGCTATTACCTCTTCATTCTATTTCACTTGTATGCTCTGCTTTTGAAATTTCCCATGTTTACCATGAGTCAAATAGTTATTTACACCATAATTTAATTTTAATATTATTGAACTCAATTAATTAATATGCTTGAACAATTAATTTAAATTATCAATTTAATATGATCAAGCCTATAACTAAGCTAATAGAAGACCAACAGTCAACAAGTATTAATTATGTTGAGTCAGAGCAATTAAATAATTACTCATACAAGTGGATGCTATTTATTCAATATCTAAAGTTTCTACTGAAAATAAGCGTGGAAGTGGAGTAGTAGACAAGTGGGCAAGTGGTTGAAGTGATGTGAGTGAATAGTTGTGGGTGGTTACGAGTGGTTATTGAAAGTTGCAATTAGTGAGCTAATGGAAAAGAAAAAGTGGAAGTGGTGGAAAAAGTGATAACCACCAAACTTGGCCACCAAGCAGGCTTTTCTTCATAAATTGACATGTTATGCAGAAAGAAAGAAGAGGAGACACAACCAACCAATCAACACTTGATAAACACAATGTCTTAGTTCAAATTTTCTTAGTTCAGCAATCTCTTTACTTTTTCAAGTAATCTTTATTTTTTCAGTCTAGCATTCCGTTTCAATTCTTGCCTTTCAATTTCAATTCGAACAAGCATTTTACATTTTTTTTACATATATTTCAATTCTTGTAAGCAATCAATTTTATTTTTCAATGCAATCTACAACATTCATGTCCATATTTTTTTTAAGCAATCTATCTATTTAATTTTCAATGCACAATTTACTTTTTCAACAATAATTTAATTTTTCTGCAAAGTGATTATTTATTTTTTCATGCACGAATTTACTTTTCTACAAAAGCGATCAATTTGCTTTTCTAATGCACAAATTTAAATGACTACGTGCTCAATTTACCTTTCCAATGCAATCTTTACATTTTTCACAATGACCAATTTATTTTTCAAGTACAATTTTACTTTTCAATACACAAGCCTCCTTTCAAGTTTCCTCAAGCGATCAAGTTTTCTTATATTTTTATAAAAGCTGAACAAGTAGAGATCTTAATGAAGCGAATCCTAGTGGAGTTAGAGAATCCAAAAGAAAATTAAGTCATTTCTTTCCTGTCAATCATTCTATTTTATAAGTCAGACCACCGTACATTTATTTCACAGGGATCATACGCATTCTTGACACTCCCACAATCAAGTTCACTTATGAGAAAAAATCATATGTATTTTAGACATGTGTAAATTGAGTAAAATCAATTTCACAGAGAAACAAAAGCCATATATTTTTATAAGGACTTTTTTGTGTCTAGTTAATGAAATTTCCATTGTATATTCCTAAAAAAAAAGGTAAAATTTATATGTTTTAATTATCAAAATATCAAAAATACTAAAATAGTTTTTTCAAAATTTTCTTATAATGTTTAAAATAATATTTAAATAATTTTTTTGCGATTAAAATTCAATTTCAAAGGAACTTTAATGTGCTATCAAAAACTTGAGCTCTCAATGGAAAATTAAATGCAAGGTTGGCTGGCGGATCAATCTAATAACAATTTTTATTTATTTTTTGAATACTTGCGACTATTGGATCATAAACATGCATTTACGCATAAAAAAATTATTCATTTATACTTAGGAGTAAAATATGAAATCTACAAATTTGAAAAATATCTACTTCGTATAATAATTACCGCATGTTTAATAGTTTGACAAAAATTAAAATTGTGAAATAGTATATGAAAATAATTATTTTGTTTTAAAATTTTAAAATAAAAAATAGCTATTTTATTATTCTATCTCCTTCCAAAATCAAATCGAACCTAATAAATTCGTTTTATTTTTCTTTTTCTTCTTCCCACAATAAGATAAGTTTCTTTATATTTTCTTTTTTTCTTATAAAAAGGAGCTAAAGTTCAATTAAAAAAAAAAAAACTAGACACCACGAGAACGTTTATAACATTATAACTCTAGATATAAATTTTATCCGCTAAAGTATGTTCTATTCTCAAGGGATAAGATATTTTTTTTTTAAAATTTTTGTCAATGATTTTATTTATTTTTTTAATTTCATTGCTGCATCTATCGGTGGGTGACTTTAACTAAAGTGAAACCAACTTAGAAATAAATATTATTATTTAAATTTTGTCAATAATAAACTTTGGAAATCTTAATTTTAAATTGAGTCAACTATTTAATTTTTTTTCATCATTTAATTAAGTTTAAAATTAATTTCACATCAATTTTTAAAGATTATAAATTTTTTAATACAACTTTCTTCTATGTCAATTTAGATTTCCCTTTTCTCTTTTCATTTTTTAAACCTCTAACTTATCACACTTCTATGTTAGAGTATTTGATACTCTATATTAGATATGACCAAACTAGTTTCATCAATACTCTTTCATTTTATTCCAATTGTGTGCTACTTATGCTCTTTGATAAATGTAGTCATTCATAATTTTGTCCATTATTTTGTAGATCTAATTACTCCAAATATCCTAATATTTGCATGTTTTGGTGTTTTAATCTTATTCTTCTAATTTTGGATCAATTGTCCAAAATTTTAAAAATGAGATAAATTTTATCTAAATTTGAAATTGAAATTGCGGAGAGTGTAGTCCAACTTATGTGTCATGGAGAGTGACTTTTTTTTTTTTTTTAAATGTGGACCTCATATGATACATCATAAAAAATAAAAATAAAATAAAATAACCCACCTTATCTCTTTCCACTCTCTACATTCACTATACTTTCAGCTACAAATGATCTTTTGCACCTGAACACTATAACCCCACACAACATTGCACCCAAAGCAATAGTGAAAATACACCTTTTACAAGGCTGCACTTAATAGTCATCACTCAATAGCAAAACCCCATTTTAGAGAAGAAAGTAAGCAAAGCATTACCAAATGCCTAAAAATGAAGGTGACAAGTCTCATAAACGGGACATCAGCAACTAATCAAACCTTATTAATAAGCCTCAAGGAAGGGAATTTTTTTTTTTTTTTATCAATTATGGACCTTCGAAAGATGGTGTTCACAAATCTAGAAAGAAGAAACACAATGGAGAACATGAGAGACATAAGTATATGGGCTTGATTGAAGTAATGGAGCTGTGCCTAATTAGGGTGAAGAAGGCTGAGCCCAGATGGGGAAGTTCTGTCACACCTTACCCCTCTGTAAGGCATAACATGATCCCGTAGAATACCTAATGAACTACCGAACTTCACCTACCGATAACTCATTAAGTACCCTACAAGGGATTTTAAAACAATTTTCTTATTTTTTATAAGTGGTGAGCATTTCTAATAAGTATTTTAAACATGTAATTAAGTTGAAAGCTAGTTGGAAATTTTAGCCCATTTTATTTTTCCGCAAATTTTATAAAAATTTTGATAGAGTTCCCTCTGTATTTTGAGAAAACAATTCTTCAAATACCTGTAAAAAACACTTCTAAAAATTTTCTCAACAACTGCTTCAATTTCAAACTCAATCTCAAACAATTTCTCAACACATTTATCAACTTTCAATTTCAAATCCAGTATCCAATGATCATCAAAATACTAACAATCCATTTCATTCAAATTAAATAAAATAGTTCCATTCATATTTCATTAGAAACAAAACAATTTGAATAGATCAGTACAAAATTTACATTAAGAGAATTTCAAACTACAATATATATTACAACTTTATACAAATTTTATACAACTGCTCAAGACCCATTTTTTTTTACATGTCCATACATTTATGTGACACCCCTTACCCGTCTACAGTATATCCGAGTAAGATATGTCACACGGTGTACCGGAACACTCTATTTTATCTTAATCATTTTTATTCTTCCTTAATTAATTTTTATTATAGTTTTGAATATAACTTGTGAAATATAATTCATTTAAGCCATTTATTGAAATTATAATTTATTTGAGGTTCCGAAAATTTTATAGAAAATCCGGCAGAGTACCGGCTAAAAATGGAGAAAACAATTCTTCGGAACCTGTTAAAAACACTTCCAATAATCATTTCCAACAATCCCAACTTCATTTCATTAACAAAATCCCAATATGTTTTTCAACAACATTTCCATTTCTCAATCATTCATCTCATATGATAATCATGTAAAAGTCATAAATAAATATTCACTTTTTCATTCACAAACACAATATCTACTATTTACATTAATACCAAAATACATTACATAAGTTTCAATTACATATGAGAAAATAAAAGTTATTACAAAATATCAAAATAAAACCTAGTGTCCTACCAATGCACTGATGACGGTGAGGTGACACGGACACTATGCAGAGCTGCAGGAGGTCTCACCCAGTCTGTGGTCTACTGGGCTCTCGGTCAGTATCTCCAGAACCTACGCGTGGCAAAAGCAACGCGCTAAGCAATAATGTTTAGCGGTGCCAATAATAAAATACAAAGAAATAACAAAAAAATAAATATGCAGTGAATGTATCGATGTCTTATTGCAAATAAATTTTCAATGAGTATTTGTAGTCTTATTTATTGTGTACTTGTTATATTCATTATTTCGTTAAATTTATCTACTTTCATTTTTTTGGTTGCCCAAGTAACCTATACTGGACGCATCGATGGATAAGCGGGTAAGCGGCATTGGGTATCAAGTACCTCGGGCGTCACACCATCGGTCACATATGTATCTCCCGATTGTGCAATGAATAGCTAATAAGCTGTAATAACATCAGGCACTAGGCCAAATTTCAATACAAGGTCAGAATGGCTAAAAGCCATGAAATCACAGAATGGCATAATGCCATGTGCAGTACTGCTAACTGAACCCTATTGGCATGCCAAACTATCCAAACCAATCTTGTTAGGTATACTAGGGCATTTGTCACTTTGGAATCTTTCAATTTTTGAATTTCAAGTTTTGGTGTTACTATTCCCTTCATTAGTCAACAAAAATGTTTACTTTTGTATAGAAAATAGGTACATTGGTTTTAACACTCCCAACATACCACATTTTGCATTCAAAATTTGTTGGCATTGATTACCAATACCATTTCTAAGCTTAAAATTAATGGAGCAGAATTTTCAGTTTTTATACCCTATATTTACTATTCCATTAGTTACTGTTGCAGTGGGAATTTGAGAAAATGATAAACATGAAAGTTTTTCCTTATTTTGTCTAGTTGAATTTCTTTTTTTGAATCACTCCATTTGGAGTTTTGTAGCTCAAGTTATGGTCCAAAAACCACAACTGGCCGGATTGAAAAATTTCAGAACTGACTATATCTACAGTGCAGTAAACAGTAAATTCCACTCTCTTGTTGAATAGGTTCTGGTCATAATTTGGGGTAGGTTCCTTCATGAAAGTTGTTGGTCTATATCTCAGATTGTTTCTAGTAAAATTTCAGGTCAATTGGGCCATTCTACATTGAGTTATGGCCAAGTGAACAATCACTGTTCATTTGGTTATTCTGCAGAAACTGGTTGCAGCACACCCGGATTGGGGCAAGTTTTTTGTCCACTTGGTTTGGTCTTATGGTCATGGTTTCTTCACCAAAGTTGTGCAATTATGTGTCTAGTTTCATGTCCAATTGGCTAAACATCAATTGAACCTCTACAATTCAAGTTATGGCTGCCCGAACCTGCTAGACTCATGTCCAATTCTGCAGGTCACCATGGGCAGCCACACTAAACCTAAATCCCATCACTAAACACACTTCATTTCTTGTTTACCAATAACCAAATGGTCACTAATTGACCATTAAAATGTTCCTACACCATTATAGGATTAAAACCTTAATTTGGTCAAAACCCTAAATTCTCAATTCCTCTATTCTTCCATTAACTTACAATATAAGGTGCTAAGTGTTAATTTCATATCAAAGGACAGCTTTTGTACTCTTTTAATCTGAAAAAAATCATCAAAACTCTCACAAGTTCATGGCTGCCAAAAATGGTAAAAATTCATCATGCAACTTTTGTTTAATTTCACTTAATTTTTACACTTAATTCCTACTCCACATATGATATACATAAAATTCCTAGAAGGAATTGGCACTAACCTCACTTGTGACCTAACTTGGACTTGCCCAACTTCAAAATTTCCTCAAATTTCTGTTGCGTTATGCTTCCTCAAGGTTTAGGGATAATTTTTTGTGAAGGAAGTTTAGGGTTTTGGGGTGGAGAGCTTAGGGAAAATCAAGCTTGAACAAGAGCTTTCATGGAGTTTTTTTCTCCTCTCTCTCTCTCTCAACGTTTCTGCAACCCAAAGATTGAAGATGGCTGTCCACTTTTTCAATTTTTATCTCCTTTTATTCATGTTTAAGTAGTTTTTAATGATGTGTCAAAATTTGGTTGGGTGAAAATATTTTAATTGCATCATGCTCATGTCATAAATATGACTTTTATTTCATTTTCTTTTCTTTTCTTTTCTACTCATTTTCAATTCAATTTTTAGCAATATTTATTCATATTTTAGATCATAATAATTATTTACTTAACTGGACAAGTCCGCCAAAAATCGCCTCTGAAGGCGAAATGACCAAAATGCCTTCCGTTTGGCTTAACAGGTTAAAATTGTCTGTACCGATTGAAAATTTTTTCTAAATATTTTCTTGGCATTCTAATTCCATAGGAACCTCAATGACCCTTCTCTGGAGTCCCAAAAATTATTTTATGAAATTTTCCCCCGGTCTAGGGCTCCTAGTTGCGAGAACCGCAACTTCCCACTAGGTTACCCATCGCTAGGGCACCGGCTCATTTGACTTAGTTGTATTTTATTTCTAAAATTTTTCCTAAATTTTTCTTATTAATATTTGAGTCAATTAGAGTTCCTCACTTTAGTTTAAATATTTTTCCGAATATTCTAGTGTCGATCGACCTTTGGTCACGAGCAATGAGAATGTACGGAGTTGCTACAGGGAGGGTGTTACAACTCTTCCCCTCTAATTTAGATTTCGTCCTCGAAATTTACCTGATGCAAACAGTTAAGGGAACTGTTGCCTCATCGTCTCTTCACTTTCCCAAGTTGCCTCTTCGGTGTTGTGGTGCCTCCAAAGCACTTTCACCAGTGGAATCTGCTTATTCCTCAACTCTTTCACTTCCCGAGCCAGGATCCGTATGGGTTCCTCTTCATATGTCAAATCTGGTTGTACTTCAATTTCTTCCATGGAGATGACATGTGAAGGATCTGAGCGGTATCTTCTTAGCATAGACACATGGAACACATTGTGGATCTTATCCAGCTCTGGTGGTAAAGCTAGCCTATAGGCCACTAGACCCACACGTTCAATGATTTCATATGGGCCAATGAACCTAGGGCTTAACTTACCTTTTCTTCCAAACCTCAGTACTTTCTTCCACGGTGACACCTTGAGGAACACTTTGTCGCCAACCGCATATTCTATTTCTTTTCTCTTCAGGTCGGCATAAGATTTCTGTCTATCTGAGGCAACCTTCAGATTGGCTTTGATTAGTTTTACCTTCTCCTCAGTCTGTTTCACTAGGTCTGGCCCTACCAGTTTATCTTTGCCCAATTCAGTCCAGCACACTGGAGTTCTACATTTCCTCCCATACAGTACTTTATACGGGGCCATTTGGATACAAGCTTGGTAGCTATTGTTGTATGCAAATTCTGCCAGTGGGAGGTATCTATCCCAACTTCCCTCAAACTCAATGACACAACTCCTCAGCATATCCTCAAGGACCTGACATATATTTCACGTTATTATTATCATTTTAGTTCAATATTTGTATTAATTCAATTGGTTCAATTGTTTATCTGGATTACTCTTTCTGATTGCCCATCCGTCTGAGGATGGAAAGCTGTGCTGAAGTGGAGTTGTGTACCCAAGGACTCATGCAACTTCTTCTAAAATCTCAATGTAAACCTTAGGTCTCGATCAGATATGATGGAAAGTGGAATTCCATGCAGTCTAACTATCTCACTGATATACAATTCTGCTAACTTCTCTAGTGAGTAGTCAGTCCTAACTGGCAAAAGTGTCTTGACCGTCAATCTATCCACTATCACCCATACTGCATCATGTTTCTTCTGGGTGAGAGGTAGACCACTTACAAAATCCATGGTGACCCGATCCCATTTCCATTCAGGTATGCGTATAGGCTGTAGCAAACCCGATGGAACTTGATGTTCTGCCTTGACTTGCTGACATGTCAATCATTTAGTCACATAGTCAGTTATGTCCTTCTTCATACCAGGCCACCAATACTGAAGTTTCAGATCATGATACATTTTTGTACTTCCTGGGTGCATAGCATACACATTGGTGTGTGTCTCTTTTAGAATATTGGCCTTCAATTCCCCATCATCTGGTACACACAGTCTTCCTTTGTAGTACAGACACCCATCTTTTTTCACTTCATAGTCAGTTTCTTTCCCTTTTAGGATTTTTCTCATAATAGCCTTTAGCTTCTCATCTACCTTCTGCCCATCTAAAATCTGTATGAGCTTGGCCTCACTTGCAACTCGGCCAAAATAGCTCCATCTCGAACCAAAGATAGATGGGCATTCAATGATCTCAAAGTCGTGATGGATTTTACGCTCAAAGCATCCAAGAACTACATTTGCCTTCCCAGGATGGTAGTCAATTAAAAAATAAAAGTCATTCAGGAACTCAATCCATTGCCTCTGTAAAAGGTTGAGATCCTTATGAGTAGGAAAATATTTTATACTTTTGTGTTCTGTTTAAATGTAGCAATTTTAACCATACAAGTAGTGCCTCCATATCTTGGTCACGAAGATAATTGCTGCAAGCTCTAGATCATGGGTAGGGTAATTCTATTCATGTGGCCTTAGCTGCCTGGAAGCATAAGCGACCACCTTCCCCTCTTGCATCAATACACACCCTAACCCATTATGAGAGGCATCACTGTAGACCACAAAGTCCTTTCCTGACACTGGCTGTGTTAACACTGGTGCCTCTGTCAACATAGCCTTTAACTTCTCAAAACTAGTCTGACACTTGTCATTCCAGTCAAATCTGACATTCTTATGTAACAACTTGGTCATTGGAGCAGCTATTAAGGAAAATCCCTTCACAAATCTTCTGTAATACCCAGCTAGCCCCAAAAAGCTTCTGACCTCAGTTGTATTTCTGGGAGGCTTCCATTCTATCACTGCTTCTATTTTCTTGGGATCTACCCTAATCCCATCAGCTGACACTATGTGTCCAAGGAATGCAATCTCATTCAACCAGAAGTCACACTTTGACAACTTAGCATACAACTTCTTTTCTCTCAGGGTTTGCAGAACAATCCTCAAATGTTCATCATGTTCTTCCCTGGTCTTGGAATACACCAAAATATCATCAATAAAGACCACTACAAACCGATCTAAGTATGGACGGAAGATACGATTCATAAGGTCCATGAATGCTGCTGGTGCATTCGTTAGGCCAAAGGGCATCACCAGAAACTCATAATGCCCATACCGGGTCCTGAATACAGTCTTTGGCACATCTACATCCTTCACCCTCAACTGATGATACCCTGATCTGAGATCAATCTTAGAAAATACTCCTGCTCCCTTCAACTGATCAAACAAATCATCAATTCTAGGCAACGGATATTTGTTCTTCACAGTCACTTTATTCAACTGCCGGTAATCGATGCATAACCTCAAAGTCCCATCCTTCTTTTTCACAAACAGCACTGGAGCTCCCCATGGTGACACACTGGGGCGTATAAACCCCTTATTAAGCAACTCTTGCAACTGAGTTTTCAACTCCCTTAATTCAGTGAGTGCCATCCTATAAGGAGCAATGGAAATGGGTGTTGTACCTGGCAGTGTCTCAATAGCAAATTCAACTTTCCTTTCTGGTGGCAAACCAGGTAATTCTTCAGGGAACACATCTGGGAAGTCTTTTACTGTGGGTATGTCACATGAGATCGGCTTAGCTCGCCTAGTATCCACCACATGTGCTAGGTAGGCTTCACAGCCTTTTCTCATCAGTTTTCTCGCAACTATGGCTGAGATAACATTAGACAAGAAATCTGTCCTTTCCCCCACAACTGTAATCTCATTACCCTCAGGAGTTTTCAAAGAAATTCTCTTCAATTTACAATCAACCATTGCCTGATGACGTGACAACCAGTCCATTCCCAAAATCACGTCAAACTCATGGAAAGGCAACTCAATCAAGTCTGCCAAGAATTCATACCCCTGAATCCTTAACGGGCAACCCTTGTATACTTTGTTCACTACCACACTGTGGCCCAATGGATTAGTGACCAGAATGTCTTGGTCACTCTCCCCTACTAGTATCCCCCTTTCTACGGGTAGGTTGATGCAGATGTATGAATGAGTGGATCCTGGATCCACCAATGCATGCACAGATGTAGTGTAGAGGGAGAACGTACCCCTGATGACGTCCGGGGCATCTTGCTCCTCCTGAGCTCTAATGGCATAAGCTCTTGCAGGTGGTCTACTCTCAGGCCTCTCTGCTGGCTCAGATGCAGGCCTCTGTGATGGTCCCACTGCCTCCGATTTGCCAGATTTCCTTCCCTTTTGTGGTGCAGGAGCAGGTCTGTTTGTTTGTGTTGGAGCAGCTGTAGTAGTTCTGCGTGGACAGTTCCTCAGCTGATGCTCTGTCGACCCACACCTTAAGCAGGCACCAGTCACTCTCCAACACTCCCCCTTATGCCATTTCAGACAATGTGGACATGCAGAAGATGCTGGGGCTGGTCCCCTGAACCCCATCCCTGGAGAGCTGCCCACTGATGGTGTGGACTGACCTCTCCTAGGGGTAAACTGTGGCCTGGGCCCCTGAAACTGACTTTGACCTTGTGATTGACCTGAACTCTGTGCAGGTGGACCCCTGAACTTCTTCCCAGATGCAGGAGATGAACTAGACTGACCTGGGCCCCTCTTCTGCTGTCTCTCTTTTCTGGTCTGCTCACTTATTCTTACTTTTTCAACTTTTATTGCAGCTTCCACTAACTTGGTGAAGTCGGTGATTCCCAAAGCAGTGATCATGATCTTTATGTTGTCATTTAATCCCTCTTCAAATCTCTTACACCTTTCAGCTTCATTAGGGACTATCTCCCTTCCGTAGCGGCTCAATCTGACGAATTCCTTTTCATACTCGGCTACCGTTAGCTGTCTCTGCCTCAGGTTAATGAACTCTCTTCTTCTCTCTTCCAGGTATACACTACCCACATATTTCTTCTTGAATTCGGAGAGGAAGAAGTCCCAAGTTATTACTTCTGGCTGTACTTCACTGGACACCGTATCCCACCATTCATATGCATCATCTTGCAACAAAGATACAACAGCTTCTAGATTTTGCTCTGGAGTGCAGTGGAGTTGTTTTAAAACTCTGCCTGTTCTGTTCAACCAATTTTCGGCTGCAACAGAATCATCTTCTCTCTTGCCAAAGAAGTCCACTGCTCCAAATTTTCTTAGTCTTTCCAGGTGTGATTTCTGCTGTGGAGGTGGTGGTGGTGGTGGTGGTGGTGCTGGCATTACCCCAGCCATTTGTTTGAAGAATTCGGCCATTTGCTGGAACATGGCCTGTGGAGGCTGAGCAGGCTCTGCTTGAGCTGGCGGAGTAGGTTCTCCCCTACCCCCAGTCTCAGCTGCTGCAGGTGGAGCATGACTCTCCACTTCTTCCTCAACTGCTCTCTGAGATGTAGGGTCCATATCCTATTCAAAATAACAAAGATAAACAGATCTGCATTAGTGTCACCTCGACTCTTACAAATGCAATGCATAGCATGGACTCAATCTAGGCTCAGAAACGCCTAAACCGTGCTCTGATACCACTAAATGTGACACCCTTTACCCATCTACAGTATATCCGAGTAAGATATGTCACACGGTGTACCGGAACACTCTATTTTATCTTAATCATTTTTATTCTTCCTTAATTAATTTTTATTATAGTTTTGAATATAACTTGTGAAATATAATTCATTTAAGCCATTTATTGAAATTATAATTTATTTGAGGTTCCGAAAATTTTATAGAAAATCCGGCAGAGTACCGGCTAAAAATGGAGAAAACAGTTCTTCAGAACCTGTTAAAAACACTTCCAATAATCATTTCCAACAATCCCAACTTCATTTCATCAACAAAATCCTAATATGTTTTTCAACAACATTTCCATTTCTCAATCATTCATCTCATATGATAATCATGTAAAAGTCATAAATAAATATTCACTTTTTCATTTACAAACACAATATCTACTATTTACATTAATACCAAAATACATTACATAAGTTTCAATTACATATGAGAAAATAAAAGTTATTACAAAATATCAAAATAAAACCTAGTGTCCTACCAATGCACTGATGACGGTGAGGTGACACGGACACTATGCAGAGCTGCAGGAGGTCTCACCCAGTCTGTGGTCTACTGGGCTCTCGGTCAGTATCTCCAGAACCTACGCGTGGCAAAAGCAATGCGCTAAGCAATAATGCTTAGTGGTGCCAATAATAAAATACAAAGAAATAACAAAAAAATAAATATGCAGTGAATGTATCGATGTCTTATTGCAAATAAATTTTCAATGAGTATTTGTAGTCTTATTTATTGTGTACTTGTTATATTTATTATTTTGTTAAATTTATCCACTTTCATTTTTTTGGTTGCCCAAGTAACCTATACTGGACGACTGGACTAGATAAACGGGTAAACTGGAAATGGGTATCAAGTACCTCGGGCCGTCACACCTTCGGTCACATATGTATCTCCCGGTGTGCAACAGAACAGCTAATAAGCTGTAATAACATCAGGCACTAGGCCAAATTTCAATACAAGGTCAGAATGGCTAAAAGCCATGAAATCACAGAATGGCATAATGCCATGTGCAGTACTGCTAACTGAACCCTATTGGCATGCCAAACTATCCAAACCAATCTTGTTAGGTATACTAGGGCATTTGTCACTTTGGAATCTTTCAATTTTTGAATTTCAAGTTTTGGTGTTACTATTCCCTTCATTAGTCAACAAAAATGTTTACTTTTGTATAGAAAATAGGTACATTGGTTTTAACACTCCCAACATACCACATTTTGCATTCAAAATTTGTTGGCATTGATTACCAATACCATTTCTAAGCTTAAAATTAATGGAGCAGAATTTTCAGTTTTTATACCCTATATTTACTGTTCCATTAGTTACTGTTGCATTGGGAATTTGAGAAAATGATAAACATGAAAGTTGTTCCTTATTTTGTCTAGTTGAATTTCTTTTTTTGAATCACTCCATTTGGAGTTTTTTAGCTCAAGTTATGGTCCAAAAACCACAACTGGCCGGATTGAAAAATTTCAGAACTGACCATATATACAGTGCAGTAAACAGTAACTTCCACTCTCTTGTTGAATAGGTTCTGGTCATAATTTGGGGTAGGTTCCTTCATGAAAGTTGTTGGTCTATATCTCAGATTGTTTCTGGTAAAATTTCAGGTCAATTGGGCCATTCTACACTGAGTTATGGCCAAATGAACAATCACTGTTCATTTGGTCATTCTGCAGAAACTGGTTGCAGGACACCCGGATTGGGGCAAGTTTTTGGTGTACTTGGTTTAGTCTTATGGGCATGGTTTCTTCACCAAAGTTGTGCCATTATGTGTCTAGTTTCATGTCCAATTGGCTAAACATCAATTGAACCTCTACAATTCAAGTTATGGCTGCCCAAACCTGCTAGTCTCATGTCCAATTCTGCAGGTCACCATGGGCAGCCACACTAAACCTAAATCCCATCACTAAACACACTTCATTTCTTGTTTACCAATAACCAAATGGTCACTAATTGACCATTAAAATGTTCCTACACCTTTATAGGATTAAAACCTTAATTTGGTCAAAACCCTAAATTCTCAATTCCTCTATTCTTCCATTAACTTACAATATAAGGTGCTAAGTGTTAATTTCATATCAAAGGATAGCTTTTGTACTCTTTTAATCTAAAAAAAATCATCAAAACTCTCATAAGTTCATGTTTGCCAAAAATGGTAAAAATTCATCATGCAACTTTTGTTTAATTTCACTTAATTTTTACACTTAATTCCTACTCCACATATGATATACATAAAATTCCTAGAAGGAATTGGCACTAACCTCACTTGTGACCTAACTTGGACTTGCCCAACTTCAAAATTTCCTCAAATTTCTGCTGCGTTATGCTTCCTCAAGGTTTAGGGATAATTTTTTGTGAAGGAAGTTTAGGGTTTTGGGGTGGAGAGCTTAGGGAAAATCAAGCTTGAACAAGAGCTTTCATGGAGTTTTTTTCTCCTCTCTCTCTCTCTCAACGTTTCTGCAGCCCAAAGATTGAAGATGGTTGTCCACTTTTTCAATTTTTATCTCCTTTTATTCATGTTTAAGTAGTTTTTAATGATGTGTCAAAATTTGGTTGGGTGAAAATATTTTAATTGCATCATGCTCATGTCATAAATATGACTTTTATTTCATTTTCTTTTCTTTTCTTTTCTACTCATTTTCAATTCAATTTTCAGCAATATTTATTCATATTTTAGATCATAATAATTATTTACTTAACTGGACAAGTCGGCCAAAAATCGCCTCTGAAGGCGAAATGACCAAAATGCCCTCCGTTTTGCTTAACGGGTCAAAATTGTCTGTACCGATTAAAAATTTTTTCTAAATATTTTCTTGGCATTCTAATGCCATAAGAACCTCAATGACCCTTCTATGGAGTCCCAAAAATTATTTTATGAATTTTTCCCCTGGTCTAGGGCTCCTAGTTGCGAGAACCGCAACTTCCCACTAGGTTACCCATCCCTAGGGCACCGGCTCATTTAACTTGGTTGTATTTTATTTCTAAAATTTTTCCTAAATTTTTCTTATTAATATTTGAGTTAATTATAGTTCCTCACTTTAGTTTAAATATTTTTCCGAATATTCTAGCTGTCCAGTCTGACACTGGTCACCGGAACAGTAGAATGTACGGAGTTGCTACAGGGAGGGTGTTACAATTTATGTGCAATATATACATCAAAAGAAATATTTACAATTAGGGTATAAATTATATCCGAAGACTTTAGGCTGAATGATCTTCAATCTTTAGTAGCTTAGTCTGCTGCTCCTCTAGTCTCTGTATCTGCGACAGCAATAAAAGCTATCGCTGAGTACTCGGACTCAGTGGTGCACAACATACTAAAATAATCTTTATGCAAAAATAAAATCACATTTATTCAAAAATTTGACTAAACATGAGCATTAAACACAAAACATAAATTATGAGATTTTAATGCAAACCACGTTCATTTCGAAGTATCAAAACACATTTCATAAAACCCACAGTTAAATCATGCCATTCGAAACAAATAGAATCTCAATAGCCAGAGGCTAAAGAGAAATCACATCACAAGGCTAGCTAGCTCAAATATATGGATATCCATTCACATCCTCTTCTACTGGCACACCTCAACACTTCTCCAGAGAAGGAATCAAAATTCGAAACTAATTACCCCCACTAGTCGTGCTAGTGAGGTGTTCAAATATATGGTCATGACACTGTGGTTTCAAAACTTATCTTAACAATTTGCTAAACATTGCCATTTCAAATATAAACAATAACTTTCACAATTTAAATCAAACATCCTAAATAAGATCACAATAAACTTTCAACAATTCAAAGCAAGAGTAAAAATGCATATTTCATTCACTTTATCAATAACTTTTAAGGCATAGTAGTGTTGTGCACAAATCTCAAATGAGTCGCCTTTTGGCCTTAACTCGACTCCTCGGGTTCTGTCCCGGTATTTTTTTCCACTGAAACACACAATTTTATAGTGTTTCAGTACCATAATTTAACATAAATCCAAAAATAAATTTAACTTCACTTATACCTAGCTCTAACGTGCTAATTTCGACGTTCTTGAAATTTTTGTGTTTCGGGTTACTATTCACTACACTATTCAAGTCAAATAGTTGACTTTCTAAGGCTTAATAGGTATG
The DNA here is from genome assembly GCF_030052815.1 of Hevea brasiliensis. Taxonomy (NCBI): domain Eukaryota; kingdom Viridiplantae; phylum Streptophyta; class Magnoliopsida; order Malpighiales; family Euphorbiaceae; genus Hevea; species Hevea brasiliensis. Next base: position 42,334,155 of record NC_079501.1, read on the forward strand.
GGAACTTCAACTTCACCCACATACCACATTTTGGTCATTAAATTTATTGGTATTGGTCATTTTCTCAAAACTTAAATCCTTTTGGCCAAATTGTCAAATTTTCAGTTTTGGTGCTCCAAGTTGCACTGTTCCATTGGCCCTTTTACTGTTGGAATTTGGCAAAACTTCCTTCATAGAAAATGTTCCTTATTGTCTTAAGTGTATTCTCATTTTTGGATCACCCCAATTGGATTTTTTTAGCTCAAGTTATAGCCAAAATACAATTACTGTTCACGTGCACTGTTCATACTGCAATTTAGGTTCTGGCAGATTTTTTATCCAACTTCATTCAATAATTTGATCAAGTTAAGTCCATAATTTGGTCTAATTTCCTTCATACAAAATGTTCTACTATGTCTTAAGTTTCCATCGGTTCAAGAATCGCCTAAATCGGAGTTTTCTAGAGAGAGTTATAGCCATTGGAACTTTACTGTTCAAATGGAAATCTGCAGTTTTGCAGGTTCAGTAACTCAACTTTACTCAATCATTTGATTAGGTTAATGGCATAATTTGGGTTGGTGTTCTTCATGAAATTTTTAGATCTATATCTTATCTAATTACTGGTAAAATTTCAGGTCATTTTGATTTTCCTAGCTCGAGTTATGACCAAATGAACAATTACTGTTCATTTGGTTAGTTTGTGCAGTGGCAGCCTGCTCTCATTTCACTTTGGTCAATTGGTTCACTAAGTTTTGGTCAGTTTTTGGCCATGGTTCCTCAATGAAAATTGTGCTATTTTATGTCTATTTTCATCCCCAATTGGTGGCATATCAATTGGACTTGTAAAATTTCCGTTTTGGTCCTTCAAAGTTGGCTTGGTCATGCTGCCAGCAGCATGACCATTTGCCCTACGAATTTAACTTCCATTCTCACAATTTCCACACATCTCTTTTGGTCATTATTGACCATTTTTCATCTCACAATAGACCAAAGTTATCATTTAAGCATTTCTCCAAAATTTTCCTCAAAACCCTAGGCCTCCAAACCCTAATCTCACTTAATTGTTACAATTAATCACATTTATGCTTTTCCACCTTACTACCATACTCATGCAAGTTTACTAACACCTTTAATTCATTTAAAATACATCCACTCTCATACATCCATGGCTGGCCAAAATTTCCCTCTCTTCCTAATCATGCAATATTTTTCAATTTCTTCATATAATCTCATTCATTTCTACCCTAAATCCATCATATATACTAAAAGAAAAGTTGGATTAGCTTACCTTAAGTGAGCAGAATTTGTGTATCCAATTCTTCAAACTTTGCTTGATTTATTTACTCCCAACCTTCTTATCAAAGTTCAAGTACAAGTTTTAGTTATGGGATGTAAAGATTTCATGGCAAGATTTAGGGTTTAAAGGAAGCTTTAGATGGCTTCAATGGAGGTTTTCATGAAGTAAATGGAAGCGATGGGAGAGAGAGTGGACGGCTTGAAGTTAAAGAAGAAGACAAATTTTTTTTTCTTTTCTCTTTTTGCTTTTTAATTGTTAGTAATTATCCCTTTTTGAAGACCAAAAATCCTAATTACTAAATAAATTAATTAATTTCTTTATGACATCTTACATGATGTCATCACCTTTGACTTTTCCATCTTCTTCTTCTCTTTTTTTTTTATTTCTTTATTTTTCTATTAGTTCTTTAATTTAATTCTCGATTCCGAAATTTTCTTTTCTCCAATTTTATTTGGCAGTTAGGTCAGGAGTCAGCTTTTAGGGTCAATTGACCAAATTGCCCCTCACCGACCAAATTGCCCCTCGCCGGTTCATCCCGGTTTGCAAATAATTCCCTATTTCTTTCGGTTCCCTGACCTAATTATTTGACTGACTTAACAGTTCTTTTTCGTGATTTTCTCTTTTCCACTGTGTCCATAAGGGTCCTAAGGACCGTAACGTCACTTTTTACGGTTCGAAATTTGAGTTTAAAATGACTCATGCTGTTCAGGAGGTCACCCATGGTCGTGACTCTACTGCTTAACTTCTTATGTTTTGTTTTTCTTGTCTATACTTAACTAATTGAACATTACTAATTATTTGTGTTTATGGCTTCTCTAATTGTCTTAAGTGTGGTTCTAATCCCCTTTATTATCCGGACCGACACCGGTCACCGGAACAGTGAATTCTACCAGGCTATGCAAACGGGGTGTTACAATTCTCCCCCCCTTAAAATAAATTTCGTCTCGAAATTTTACAGTATCAATCTCACGAGCAGTGTGGTCTTTGTCTCCTCATGTCCTCCTCTCGTTCCCAAGTAGCCTCCTGGCCCGAATGATGGTTCCACAGCACTTTCACCAATGGTATCTACTTGTTCCGTAGCTGCTTCACCTCATAAGCTAGAATCTCTATGGGTTCTTCTTCATATGTGAGGTCTGGATTTACTTCAATTTCCTCTACTGGTAGTACATGAGATGGGTCTGATCGATACCTCCTCAACATAGACACATGGAAGACATTATGTATCTTTTCCAACTCTGGAGGTAGTGCCAACCGATATGCCAAAGGACCCACTCTTTCCAGAACCTCATATGGCCCAATGAAACGAGGACTCAGTTTCCCCTTTCTACCGAATCTCATAATTCTCTTCCAAGGAGAAACCTTAAGGAAAACTTTCTCACCCACTGTATACTGAATATCCCTTCTTTTCAAATCAATGTAGGACTTCTGATGGTCTGATGCAGTCTTAAGTCGACCTCTAATCACCCTGATTTTCTCTTCAGTTTGCTGAACGATTTCGGGTCCAATCATCTTTCTTTCACCCACGTCATCCCAACACAATGGGGTTCTACATTTCCTGCCATACAAAGCTTCATATGGAGGCATCCCAATGCTTGATTGGTAGCTATTGTTGTAAGCAAACTCAATCAAAGGCAAGTGTGTATCCCAACTACCCTCAAACTTAATCACACAAGCCCGTAGCATGTTCTCCAATATTTGAATTACCCTCTCAGACTAGCCATCTGTCTGTGTATGGAATGCAGTACTGAAGTTCAATCTAGTTCCTAGGGCTCTCTGAAGACTACCCCAGAATCTAGAAGTGAACCTAGGATCTCTGTCTGACACGATGGATACTGGCACTCCATGTAGTCTCACAATCTCATCGATGTATAACTTGGCCAATCTTTCCAAACTATAATCCATCCGGACTGGCAGAAAATGAGCAGACTTAGTTAGTCTGTCGATAATGACCCATACTGCATCATAACTCTTCTGTGTCCTCAGAAGTCCCATCACAAAATCCATCGTTATTCTTTCCCATTTCCATTCTGGTACTGGTAGTGGATGTAACAACCCAGTAGGTACTTGATGCTCTGCCTTTACTTGTTGACAAGTTAGGCATTTGGATACAAACTCTGCCACATCTCGTTTCATACCCATCCACTAGTAATGCTCCTTTAGCCCCCTATACATTTTTTGTGCCACCAGGGTGCATGGCAAAAGGAGACTCATGTGCTTCCTTCAAAATAATCTGCCTCAAATCAACATTATTAGGAACACACATTCTGCCTTGGTGTAATAGTAAACCATCATCTCTGATTGACAATTCCGGTTTCTTGCCCTGCCGGACTTCTTTTATCAGCTTCTGATACTTCTGATCATTCTGAGTAACCATTCTAATCTGATCAATCAACACTGGCTGTACATGCCATGCAACTGCTGTCTGCCTATCATCATTAATCTCTAAGCTGGCATGCAATGATCTTAACTCATGTACCAAAGACAAAGGAGTAACTCGTAGACTTGCCATAGTCTTGCGACTTAAGGCATCAGCCACAACATTAGCTTTCCCTGGCTGATAGTCTATCAGACAATCATAGTCTTTTATCAACTCTAACCATCTCCTCTGTCTCAAATTCAGCTCTTTCTGGGTGCCCAAATAATTCAAACTCTTATGATCTGTATAGATGTAGCACTTCTCCCCATACAAATAATGTCTCCAGATCTTAAGAGCAAACACTATAGCTGCAAGCTCCAAGTCATGTGTCGGATAATTCCTCTCATGCGGTTTTAGCTGGCGTGATGCATAGGCAATGACATTTCGATCTTGCATCAATACACAGCCTAACCTATTGTGAGAAGCATCACTATATACTGTATATTCTTTACCCGGAGTAGGTAAAGTCAGGACTGGAGCTTCAATCAAACATCTCTTCAATTCATCAAAACTCTGCTGGCATTTGTTCATCCACTGAAATTTTACATCTTTTCTAAGCAGCTTGGTTAATGGAGATGCCAACATGGAGAATCCCTTCATAAATCTACGATAGTATCCAGCTAAACCCAGAAAACTACGAATTTCTGTGACATTTCTGGGTGGCCTCCAATTAAGGACAGCTTCAATCTTACTTGGATCTACCTTAATACCCTCTGCTGATACTATGTGCCCCAAAAAGGATATCTCCTTCAGCCAAAATTCACATTTCGACAATTTGGCATATAGCTGTTTCTCCCTCAAAGTTTGCAGTACAATCCGCAGATGTCTATCATGCTCTTCTGCATTCCTCGAATAGACCAATATATCATCTATGAATACCACAACAAACTGGTCGAGGTATGGTATGAAGATAGTGTTCATCAGATCCATAAAAGCAGCCCGAGCATTAGTTAACCCGAATGGCATGACTAGGAATTCATAATGGCCATATCGGGTTCTGAAGGCAGTTTTAGGAATACTCTGCTCTTATACTTTCAGCTGATAATAACATGATCTCAGGTCAATTTTGGAGAACACAGTTGCACCCCTCAACTGATCAAACAAGTCATCAATATAGGGCAATGGATATCTGTTCTTTATAGTCACCTTATTCAACTGTCGATAATCAATACACAAGCGGAGAGTGCGATCCTTCTTCTTTACAAACAATACTGGTGCTCCCCAAGGCGACACACTAGGGCGGATAAAGCCCTTGTCAAGTAGTTCTTGCAATTGCACTTTCAACTCCTTCAATTCTGCAGGTGCCATTCTATATGGCATTATGGAGATTGGGTCCACACTAGGCATAACATCAATCTCAAACTGCACTTCTCTTTCTGGAGGTAATCCTGGCAATTCATCAGGAAATACATCCGGAAAATCACATACAGTAGGGATGTCCCTTAGTGCTGGACTCCCCACTTGGGTGTCTATCACATGTGCTAAGTATGCTTCACACCCCTTTCTGATCATTCTTTCGGCTAGTGCAGCTGAAATGATGTTTGATGGCAGTAAATGCCTCTCCCCGTGTATTACCACATCACCGTACAAAGGGAGACAAAAAGTGATCTTTTCGCCTACAACAATCATGGCGTGATGCCTGGCTAACCAATCCATGCCCAAGATAATATCATACTCTCTAAAGGGCATTTCAATCAAGTCTGACAGGAAAACATGTCCTTGGATCACCAAAGGACAGTTTCTATAAATTCTGTTGATCCGGACCTCTTGTCCTAACGGACTAGTTACTAGCACTTCAAAATCCATTTGCACACATGGAACAACAAGTGAACTAACTATGCTAGTACTAACATATGAATGCGTTGAACCCGGATCAAACAACACAAGTACTTCTTGATCAGAGATAGAGAATGTACTAGCTACCACATCAGAAGTCTCAGCCTCTTCTCGCTGTCTCATTGTGTAGATTCAGGTTGAAGCACTTCCTTGTCCTGACTGACCAACTGTGCCCTGACTGCCTGAAGTAGTGCCTCTACCTCTACCTCTTCCTCTACCAACTGACTGTGAACCTCTGAGAGCAGGACTCTGAATAGATCCCTCGGGAGTAGTAGGAGCTGGACTATATCTCGGAGCACTAGTACAGTCTTTAGCTATATGGCCCTTGCCACCACAGTTAAAGCAGGCTCCAGTGGCCCAGTAGCACTCCCCCCCATGAATCTTACCACAAGTTTAATAGGGGCGGGCAGAATGTGAACCCTCGCACGATCGCCGACTGCACCTAGGGGTCTCTGTCCGGAGAATCGGCCCCTACCAAATCTTCCACCTCGACCCCTGCTGGGTCCGCTAAATTTCTTCTTTTTCCCATAAATTCCACCTGAACTCGGCTCTACAGACTTTTCCCCCTTGTCTTTCTCTGATTTCTCAGCTTTCTCTGATTTTTCTTTCACTGGGGTTGCTTCTGATTCTATTCTTTCCAACTCAAGTGCTTGAGACATGAGCTCTGAGAAGTTGCTGTGTCGGAATCCCACAACTTGCATCCTTATGCTGGGCTTCAAACTCGTCTCAAATCTCTTGCACCTTGCCTTGCTAGTAGTAAGGAGACTCCCCGCATAGTGACTTAGGCGGGAGAACTCCCTCTCATACTCTACCAATGATCGGTTTCCTTATTTCAGACTCAAAAATTCTTGCAGTTTCTGGTCAACATATGCATCTAGGATGTATTTCTGTCTGAATTCTCTGATGAAGTCATCCCAGGTCAACACTGGTGGTTCAGCCAAGCTGTGGGGGATGGTCTTCCACCAATCATACGCATCCCCTTGCAGTAGCGACACAGAGTACTAAAACTTCAGTTCATCTTGGCAATGTAGCTTCTTAAATACTTTGTCCATTCTTTCAAGCCATTGCTCTGCCTCTAAAGGGTCCACTGGACCCTTAAATTTTGCAGCCCCATACTTCAGTATTTTATCATATTGTCTGGCAGAAGGCAGTGGTTATGTCACAGGTGTCTGGGGTGGAGCTTGAGTAGGCATACCCCCAGCCATTTGCTGAAACATTGCCGCCATCTGTTGTGCAAACTGTGCAGAAAACTGCGGCATTTGCGGGGCTGGTGCTGCTAACCCACTAAAATTAGGTAAAGCTGGGGCTTCCCCTTGTGCCTCAGCTTCAACAGACTGCTCAACTAAGCGATCCCCTTCTTCCATTTCAGGCTGAAGTTAGGGTATCTTCTGAACAAGTAACACATGGAGATTTCCCTCCGTTAGTTCATATTCAGGATGTAATGCACTGTATGTAACAAATATGGACATTGAGCAGTTGTACTTAACAAAGAAAAACACAAATTCATAGGTTAAAACATACTTCAAAAATTTGCTCTGATACCACTAAAACATGTCACACCTTACCCCTCTGTAAGGCATAACATGATCCCGTAGAATACCTAATGAACTACCGAACTTCACCTACCGATAACTCATTAAGTACCCTACAAGGGATTTTAAAACAATTTTCTTATTTTTGATAAGTGGTGAGCATTTCTAATAAGTATTTTAAACATGTAATTAAGTTGAAAGCTAGTTGGAAATTTTAGCCCATTTTATTTTTCCGCAAATTTTATAAAAATTTTGACAGAGTTTCCTCTGTATTTTGAGAAAACAGTTCTTCAAATACCTGTAAAAAGCACTTCTAAAAATTTTCTCAACAACTGCTTCAATTTCAAACTCAATCTCAAACAATTTCTCAACACATTTATCAACTTTCAATTTCAAATCCAGTATCCAATGATCATCAAACTACTAACAATCCATTTCATTCAAATTAAATAAAATAGTTCCATTCATATTTCATTAGAAACAAAACAATTTGAATAGATCATTACAAAATTTACATTAAGAGAATTTCAAACTACAATATATATTACAACTTTATACAAATTTTATACAACTGCTCAAGACCCATTTTTTTTTACATGTCCATACATTTATGTACAATATATACATCAAAAGAAATATTTACAATTAGGGTATAAATTATACCCGAAGAATTTAGGCTGAATGATCTTCAATCTTTAGCAGCTCAGTCTGCTGCTCCTCTAGTCTCTGTATCTGCGACAGCAATAAAAGCTATCGCTGAGTACTAGGACTCAGTGGTGCACAACATACTAAAATAATCTTTATGAAAAAATAAAATCACATTTATTCAAAAATTTGACTAAACATGAGCATTAAACACAAAACATAAATTATGAGATTTTAATGCAAACCACGTTCATTTCGAAGTATCAAAACGCATTTCATAAAACCCACAGTTAAATTATGCCATTCGAAACAAATAGAATCTCAATAGCCAGAGGCTAAAGAGAAATCACATCACGAGGCTAGCTAGCTCAAATATATGGATATCCATTCACATCCTCTTCTACTGGCACACCTCAACACTTCTCCAGAGAAGGAATCAAAATTCGAAACTAATTACCCCCACTAGTCGTGCTAGTGAGGTGTTCAAATATATGGTCATGACATTGTGGTTTCAAAACTTATCTTAACAATTTGCTAAACATTGCCATTTCAAATATACACAATAACTTTCAAAATTTAAATCAAACATCCTGAATAAGATCACAATAAACTTTCAATAATTCAAAGCAAGAGTAAAAATGCATATTTCATTCACTTTATCAATAACTTTTAAGGCATAGTAGTGTTGTGCACAAACCTCAAATGAGTCGCCTTTTGGCCTTAACTCGACTCCTCGGGTTCTGTCCCGGTATTCTTTTCCACTGAAACACATAATTTTATAGTGTTTCAGTACCATAATTTAACATAAATCCAAAAATAAATTTAACTTCACTTATACCTAGCTCTAACGTGCTAATTTCGACGTTCTTGAAATTTTTGTGTTTTGGGTTACTATTCACTACGCTATTCAAGTCAAATAGTTGACTTTCTAAGGCTTAATAGGTATGGGAACTCCAACTTCACCCACATACCGCATTTTGGTCATTAAATTTGTTGGTTTTGGTTATTTTCTCAAAGCTTAAATCCTTTTGTCCAAATTGTCAAATTTTCAGTTTTGGTGCTCCAAGTTGCACTGTTCCATTGGCCCTTTTACTGTTGGAATTTGGCAAAACTTCCTGCATAGAAAATGTTCCTTATTGTCTTAAGTGTATTTTAATTTTTGGATCACCCCAATTGAATTTTTGTAGCTCAAGTTATAGCCAAAATACAATTTACGCTCACGCAATCGCTCATACTGCAATTTAGGTTCTGGCAGATTTTTTATCCAAATTCATTCAATAATTTGATCAAGTTAAGTCCATAATTTGGTCTAATTTCCTTCATACGAAATATTCTACTATGTCTTAGGTTTCCATCGGTTCAAGAATCGCCTAAATCGGAGTTTTTTAGAGAGAGTTATAGCCATTGGAACTTTACTGTTCAAATGGAAATCTACAGTTTTGCAGGTTCAGTAACTCAACTTTGCTCAATCATTTGATTAGGTTAATGGCATAATTTGGGTTAGTGTTCTTCATGAAAGTTTTAGATCTATATCTTATCTAATTACTGGTAAACTTTCAGGTCATTTTGGCCTTCCTAACTCGAGTTATGACCAAATGAACAATTACTGGTCATTTGGTCAGTTTGTGCAGTGGCAGCCTGCTCTCATTTCACTTTGGTCAATTGGTTCACTAAGTTTTGGTCAGTTTTTGGCCATGGTTCCTTAATGAAAATTGTGCTATTTTATGTCTATTTTCATCCCCAATTGGTGGCATATCAATTGGACTTGTAAAATTTCAGTTTTGGTCCTTCAAATTTGGCTTGGTCATGCTGCTAGCAGCATGACCATTTGCCCTACGAATTTAACTTCCATTCTCACAATTTCCACACATCTCTTTTGGTCATTATTGACCATTTTTCATCTCACAATAGACCAAAGTCATCATTTAAGCATTTCTCCAAAATTTGCCTCAAAACCCTAGGCCTCCAAACCCTAATCTCACTTAATTGTTACAATTAATCACATTTATGCTTTTCCACCTTACTACCATACTCATGCAAGTTTACTAACACCTTTAATTCATTTAAAATACATCCACTCTCATACATCCATGGCTGGCCAAAAATTCCCTCTCTTCCTAATCATGCAATATTTTTCAATTTCTTCATATAATCTCATTCATTTCTACCCTAAATCCATCATATATACTAAAAGAAAAGTTGGATTAGCTTACCTTAAGTGAGCAGAAGTTGTCTATCCAATTCTTCAAACTTTGCTTGATTTATTTACTCCCAACCTTCTTATCAAAGTTCAAACACAAGTTTTAGTTATGGGATGTAAAGATTTCAAGGCAAGATTTAGGGTTTAAAGGAAGCTTTAGGTGGCTTCAATGGAGGTTTTCATGAAGTAAATGGAAGGGATGGGAGAGAGAGTGGACGGCTTGAAGTTAAAGAAGAAGACAAATTTTTTTTTCTTTTCTCTTTTTGCTTTTTAATTGTTAGTAATTATCCCTTTTTAAAGACCAAAAATCCTAATTACTAAATAAATTAATTAATTTCTTTATGACATCTTACATGATGTCATCACCTTTGACTTTTCTATCTTCTTCTTCTCTTTTTTTATTTATTTTTCTATTAGTTCTTTAATTTAATTCTCGATTCTGAAATTTTCTTTTCTCCAATTTTATTTGAAAGTTAGGTCAAGAGTCAGCTTTCGGGGTCAATTGACCAAATTGCCCCTCGCCGACCAAATTGCCCCTCGCCGGTTCATCCCGGTTTGCAAATAATTCCCTATTTCTTTCGGTTCCCTGACCTAATTATTTGACTAACTTAATAGTTCTTTTTCGTGATTTTCTCTTTTCCGCTGTGTCCATAAGGGTCCTAAGGACCGCAGCGTCACTTTTTACGGTTCGAAATTTGAGTTTAAAATGACTTCGTAGTCATTCCCGAGGAGGTCACCCATCGCTGTGACTCTCAGCTCGTTTAACTTCTTATGTTTTGTTTTTCTTGTTTATACTGAACTAATTGAACATTACTAATTATTTGTGTTTATGGCTTCTCTAATTGTCTTAAGTGTGGTTCTAATCCCCTTAATTATCCGGACCGACACCGGTCACCGGAACAGTGAAATCTACCAGGCTATGCAAACGGGGTGTTACAAGTTCAACTCTAATTTAATATAACATGTTTGGAAAGTTGGATATTGAAAGAAGGGAAAAAGATTGGACCTTTATTATCCTAAAATTCATGGTCTCTTTTTAGCCATAATTTATTCACTTTTGAAAGCTCATATATGGGAGATTTTAGTGTTCTTCTTTTTATGGATTTTATGTTCCTATATGGGTTTGGAGACAAATTGGCTTATTTAACCAACAAGATTCTCCTAGATAAAGGTGGATTTTGACTACCCAATGTAGGACAAATTTTGATGATATTTTAGGATTCGTAAAAGGATTTGGATTAAGTTTAGTTGATCATTATCATTTAGACAAGTTTTAGGCTAAAAATCTATCCATTCCTTAATTCAAGACACAAATCAAGTAGGTTTCAAATATGGTTGGAAAAAGATTTTTTACACTTTATCCATCCATGTGTGGCTTCTAGAATCTATTGGTTGGAAGATTGACTTTTTCAATTTTTTTAGTTTTATCTTTATTTTTATGTTTTCATAATTTCAATAATATTTACCTAATGGGACGTAACACAAATAGGATTAGTTTTTATTTTCCTAGTAGGAATTTGTTTAATAAGTGCCTATATAAAGGCCTATCTACATGTAAGTTTTCAGTTTAGTTTTTAAGCAATAAAGTGTTGCTCATTTTTCTAATCACTTTTTTTAAGCGTGGCAAACTTTTTTTTTTTAGATTTGTCAATATTTGATTGTGACACCTACCTTGGTTAATTGATTTTTTTTTATGGCATCTGAGACTTATTAAAATGATTTCAATTACCGGCTTTGCTAGATTTATTGTGGCGTGTTCATTCACTTATCAAAGGAGTTTTTGCAAGTTTATGTGTTTTATCTTTTACCTTTCATCTTTCTCAGTTTTTTGTGTTGTTGCTACCAAAATGATCTTTTTCTTTTTATGTTCTTTTGGGCACATTAGTTTGACATCAGAGCCTAGCACATGTTGTTTTATTTTCCATATGTCAAACATGGATCAACTCATAAAGTTGCAATAAGGGCATGAGGAGATAATGGAGCAACTCAAGAAAGTAACTCAAACCTTGAATGCATTGATTATGCCTCAGCAATAACAAAAGCACACAAGTTTGAAACAAGGCAGCATGAGTGTGAAAGAGTATTTGTTAGAGATTGTGATATACAAACCATTGTTAGATTCCTTAGTGGATACCATTGTTAGATTCCTTAATGGATTGAGGTTTGAAATTGCACATCTAGTGGAGTCATAGCCTCTTAAGACTTTGGATGAGCTAATTTAGCTTGAATATAAATTAGAGTTGTAATGCATGCATTGTACTAAGGTAACTTATACAACTATGTCCCATCCAAAGGAGGAGGAGCCAAAGTTCCATTCAAAAAAGGAGCCAAAGTTCCATCCTAAGAAGGAGGAAAGCTTTCAACCTTTACAAGAAAAGGTTAAAAGTACTACTAAAGCAATCTTGGATGAGGAAAAAATTAAGGAGAGTCTTATGGAAGAATGCCTTGTATATGCTGATAAGGGTGAGATGCTTGCCTTGAGTTCACAAGCAAGTGAGGATGAGGAAACCATGGAGGAAAGCAAAGTGGAATATGTAGATATAGGGGAGATAGTTATTCATCCTACCTTGAACCTTAAAACACAAGTTGAAGAGGAGCAACATGAGGATGTGATGCCTTTTTCTCTAACCATTCACAATAAGGATGTATTTTCTTTTCTAACTTGCAGATCCTTCATAGAAAAAGGGGTGTATGTCATAGTGCCTAAAGTGTTTGAATCTTTTATTCCTCTACCACAAAGACATCATGATGTGCTTGATAGGAGAAAGAATGAGTATGTGATGATCAACCAAGAGTTAAGATGGAGGGGACTTCAACTTTCATGTGCTATTATTGTCCTTTGCAAAGAATTAGATTTGAGGATAAATCCTTTTCAAAAAATGGGAATGATGTGAATTGAAGGAGCAGTAAAAATTTTCATCAATTATGGATGTTGAAAATATGGTGTTCACAAACCTAGAAAGAAGAAACACAATGGAGCTCGCAATATCACACTCTACCCCTCTGTAAGGCATAACATGATCCCGTAGTATACCTAATGAATTACCAACTTCATCTATTGATAACCCATTAAATATACTACAAGGGATTTTAAACCTTTTCTTACTTCGTTTTACAGTGGTGAGCACTATTGACAGGTGTTAAAAAATTTTTAACTGAAGTGAAACCAGATAATACATTTGAAGAATTAATAATTTCTGCAAAAATTTTGGCAGAGTGCCCTCTGTATTTTGAATAAAATAGTTCTTCAAAAACCTGTAAAAAACACTTCAAATATTTGGTTCAACCCCCACACTCCAATATTCAATCAACACAATAAATTTCTCAACAATTGTCAACTCAAATCCACAATAATTTTCCAGTGTTTTCAAAAGCTGAGATAAAAGAAATATATCATAATATTTACAAACCAAAATAATTTATAAATTTAGTTTACAACTTTAATGTACAATTTTAATTTACAACTGCTCAAAACCAAGAACACTATATACATACAGTGAACATACATTACAATATAAAATGCAAAATATGGTACACTCAATATACCCGATGATCTCTCAGTGTAGTACTAGCAACCTAGTTTGCTGCCCTGTCAGTTTGTCTACCTGCGACAGCAATGAAAAGCTATCGCTGAGCCAACGTCTCAGTGGTGCACAACATTAACAAAATACAACTTTAAATCACAAATCATAAGTCATATAAATAATGGATATTTAAAACCATAGTTAAATTCAAAGACAGTGAATGTCATAAAGAATTTAAACTCCATTTCACAATATCACAATAAATATCAATAAATCACACACACAGCTTAATCATGTTCCAAAGTCCAATTCGTCCCAAGAGTCGATGGCTAGTGAGGAATAACATAGCTAGCAAGCAATAATATGAGTACTCATTCTATTCGTCCTCAATAAGCACACACCTCAACACTTCAGCAAGAGAGGGAATTCAATTCATCCCACTGGACAAGCTAGCGAGGAATTCAATCAATATACATGATAGCTATGGTTTCAAACCATTTACAATGCTTTTCAATTAATAAGTATCCATCAAATATCATTTAAACAATTTTTTACAATTTAAAACAATGATATACAAATAGTCATAATTTATTTCAATTTAAAATTCAAAAGAAATAACTGTTGTGCACAAACCTCTGATAACGGTCTCTTGGCCCTGACTCAGTGTTTTCTTCCCCTTCCTTGAGTCTTTGCTAACTGAAACACACAATTTGAAGTGTTTCAGTACTCATTTAAACTATCTCTAAGAATAAAGCTTAATAATTAACTTATTGAATTCTATTATTTCCTTAGTCAACCTAAGATGTTGACCCTCAATGCACTCTAGGTGAATTAGGTTTTAATATTACCAATATATCACATTTGTAGCCTTTTAGTATTGGTACATGTTACCAAATTTATTTTCAAGTATGTTGCATTTTATTGCAATTTGCTAGATTTTGGTATACTAATTTAACCTAGCCGAATGGCCTACTTCTCTCGGTTTTCGAGTTTCAGTCAAAACTACAAACTTGTAGGTCTATGTCTTATTGCACGCGCGGAAAAATTTCAGGTCATTCTGAGTTATGTAGACTAAGTTATGGTCAATTTACCAATGCTTAACAGAATGTACCAAACTGGTAACTTTAGGTCATTTTTAGGTCACTTTTGGTTCGGCCAGTTTTTATACCCAAATTTGTGCAAGCTATTTGGCTTGGTTCTGGCCATTTCTAGGCTTTGGTGTCTCATAAGAATTGTAGATATATGTCTCAACTATTCATGGTAAAAATGTCAGGTTAATTGGACCTGTTTTGAGTGAGTTATGGCCAAAACACTAACTACTGCCCAAATGGTCAATTTTCAGGCTTTCAAAGCATTAATCTGGATTTGGTCATTTTTCAATTCACCTTCTAGGCAGAATTTTGGTAAGCTTCCTTCATGAAAGTTGTCACATTTTGTGCCTAGTTTCACCTTCAATTGGTCTCATACCAATTGGAATCACACACTTAAGGTTCTAAGCCAAAATACACACTACCCTACTACACACTTCTCATCACTTACCAATTACATATTCAACACTTACCAAACTACTTCCTTCATGCCAATTCTGGTTTGTACCTTACCATTTACAAATTTAACAACACATTTTTGGTCATTTTGGACAGCTTGTAACCATTCTCAATATACACACTATAATACAGAATTTTCCAAAGTCCATTTACATCATTTAATCATATGAATATACTCCATTTACATACCCAATTCCAAACCATTATACACATTTCCATGCTGCCATCAATAACAACATCTTAAACAAACATAAACAAGTAAAAACAAGCTACATATACTGAATTTCCATGGCTGCCAAAATGTACATCTCCATTAAAACATTAAACTTCAAAAATCTCTTCCATAAAACAACTACCCACAACCTTGGTTACACTTTTAATGAAACAAGAATTGAAAACACTCACTTAGCACTTTTGAAGTTCTTCAAAACCTCACCAAAAATTAACTTTCTTGCTCCCTAATTGCTGCCCAAGTTGTATAGAACAACTTTAGTGAAGAAACCTAGAAGGATTGATGGATTGATGATGGTGGTTTTGCCCATGCACGGTGGACGGCCATGTATGGGAGCTTGGGAGAATTGGTTCAGCAATGAAGAAGAAAAGATGAGGAAGAAGGCTGTTAGTGGAGGTGGCTATCCCAAGCTTGGTTATGTGTCAAATGTGATAAGTTAGTGGAGCACTAATTTAGGTTAATGATTATTTATTCCAAAATCTCCAATTTCCCACATTTTCCTCATATCTTTTACTATTTAGATTATGTACCACCATTTTAATTTTTCATGGCATTTTCAAAGTGTAATATGATTTATTTTTAATGGAAATTTAGGTCAAAAGGTAACATGGGATGTCAAATGACCATAATGCCCCTATTCGGGTTGCATTCCCAATTTTTTGGTAACACCGAGTTTTATCGTTTTCTCGATTTCTCGTTTTTCTTTATACTAATTAATTAATTTTTCTTTGATATTTCTAATGACATTTATACTTCAATAGATGTTTATTTAAGTCTTAAAAATATTTTTCAGGGTTCCCCGCAGTCTAGGGCTAGTCAACAGTCTACGCCGTAACTTTCCAGTGTGGTCACCCATCGCTACGGTTTTCGGCTCGTTTAACTTGGTTACATTTCATTGCTATGATTTTTCCTTCATTTTTCTTGTATTTTTTTTCTTGTATTTCATTATTTTATGTCTCCTCACCCATATCTAAGTGTAGTTCTAGGCATCCTAGCTATCCAGACAACACTGGTCACAGGAACAGTAGAATGCACTGCCGAACATAGGGGTGTTACAATTCTCTCCCCCTTAAAATAAATTTTGTCTCGAAATTTTTCCTGGCATTAGTCTCTGAACAACTGTGGGTGCTGTCGTCTCATATCATCTTCACGTTCCCAAGTAGCTTCCTAGCCTAAATGATGGTTCCACAGCACTTTAACCAGGTGTATCTGTTTATTCCTTAGTTGTTTCACCTCATATGCCAGAATTTCTACGGGTTCTTCCTCATATGAGAGGTCTGGATTTACCTCAATCTCTTCAACTGATAATAAATGAGATGGGTCAGATCTGTACCTCCTTAACATGGACACATGGAAGACACTGTGTATCGTTTCTAGCTTTGGAGGTAATGCTAATCGATATGCCAAAGGACCCACTCTCTCCAGAACCTCATATGGTCTCATGAAATGAGGACTCAGTTTCCCCTTTCTGCCAAATCTCATAATCCTCTTCCAAGGAGAAACTTTGAGGAATACCTTATCACCCACTGCATATTCAATATCTCTTCTCTTCAGATCAACATAGGACTTCTGACGGTCTGATGCAGTCTTGAGTCGATCTCTAATCAATCTGATCTTTTCCTCTGTCTGCTGAATAATTTCTGGCCCAATCATCTTTTTTTCACCTACTTCATCCCAACATAGGGGAGTTCTGCACTTCCTGCCATACAAAGCTTCATATAGAGGCATCCCAATGCTTGATTGGTAGCTGTTGTTATAAGCGAACTCAATCAAAGGCAAGTGTGTATCCCAACTACCTTCAAACTCAATCACACAAGCCCGTAGCATATCCTCCAATATCTGACTTACCCTCTCAGACTGGCCATCTGCCTGTGGGTGGAATGCTGTGTTGAAGTTCAATCTAGTTCCTAGGGCTCTCTGAAGACTACCCCAAAATCTAGAAGTGAACCTAGGATATCTGTCAGATACAATCGATACTGGCTCTCCATGCAGTTTTACAATTTCATATATGTAAAATTTGGCCAATCTTTCCAGGCTATAGTCCATCCAAACTGGCAAAAAGTGAGCAGACTTGGTCAGTCTGTCAACTATAACCCATATTGCATCATGACTATTCTGTGTCCTTGGAAGTCCCGTAACAAAATCCATAGTTATCTGTTCCCATTTCCACTCTGGTACTGGCAATGGATGTAACAAACCTGCTGGTACTTGATGTTCTGCCTTCACTTGCTGACAAGTAAGGCATTTAGAAACAAAATCAGCTATATCCCTCTTCATACCCATCCACCAGTAATGCTCTTTCAGCCCTTTGTACATTTTAGTTCCATCAGGGTGCATAGCAAAAGGAGACTCATGTGCTTTCTTCATAATAATCTGTCCCAATTCCACATCATTAGGAACACACATTCTACTCTGATGTAGTAGTAAACCATCATCCCTCACAGAAAATTCAAGTTTCTTGCCCTACTGGACTTCTTTCAGCAGCTTCTGATATTTATCATCATTCTGAGTAGCCATTTTGATCTGATCAATCAACACTGGCTGTACATGCCATGCAACTACTGTCTGTCCCTCATCATCAATCTCCAAACTGGCATGCTGTGCTTTCAACTCATGTACCATGGACAAAGTAGAAACTCTGAGAGTTTCCATGTTCTTACGACTTAAGGTGTCAACCACCACATTTTCTTTCCCTGGCTGATAATCTATTAAGCAATCATAGTCTTTAATCAGCTCTAACCATCTCCTCTGCCTCAAATTCAATTCCTTCTGGGTGCCCAAGTACTTTAAGCTCTTGTGATCTGTGTAAATGTAGCATTTCTCTCCATACAAATAGTGTCTCCAGATCTTCAGAGCAAAAACAATAGCTGTAAGCTCCAAATCATGAGTTGGGTAGTTCCTCTCATGCGGTTTCAGCTGGCGTGATGCATAAGCAATGACACTCTGATCTTGCATCAGTACACAGCCTAACCCATTGTGAGAAGCATCACTATAAACTGTATACTCTTTACTGGGTGTAGGTAAAGTAAGGACTGGAGCTTCAGTCAAACACCTCTTCAACTCATCAAAACTCTGCTGACATTTATCTGTCCACTGAAATTTTACATCTTTTCGAAGCAGCTTGGTCAATGGAGAAGCTAACATAGAAAACCCTTTCACAAATCAGCGATAATATCTAGCTAAACCCAGAAAACTGTGAATTTTTGTGATATTCCTAAGCGGCTTCCAATTAAGGATAGCTTCTACCTTGCTGGAATCTACCTTGATCCCTTCAGCTAACACAACATGTCCCAAGAAGTAGATTTCTTTTAGCGAAAATTCACATTTCGACAATTTGGAGTATAGCTGTTTCTCCCTTAAAGTCTGCAGTACAATCCATAGATGTCTGTCATGCTCCTCTGCATTCCTCGAATATATTAAAATATCATCAATAAACACCACCACAAACTGGTCGAGATATGGTATGAAGATAGTGTTCATCAGATCCACAAAAGCAGCTGGAGCATTAGTCAACCCGAATGGCATTACCAGAAACTCATAGTGGCCATATTGAGTTCTGAAAGTAGTCTTTGGAATATTCTGCTCTTGCACTTTCAACTAATAATAACCAGATCGCAAATCAATTTTGGAGAATACAGCTTCACCCTTCAACTGATCAAATAGATCATCAATGCGAGGCAATGGATATCTGTTCTTTATTGTCACCTTATTCAACTGTCGGTAGTCAATACATAGGTGGAGGGTGCCATCTTTTTTCTTAACAAACAATACTGGCGCTCCCTAAGGTGACACACTAGGGCGGATGAAGCCCTTTTCAAGTAGTTCTTGCAACTGTACCTTCAACTCCTTCAACTCTGCTGGTGCCATTCTATATGGTGTAATGGAGATTGGATCCACACCAAGCATAACATTAATTTCAAACTGCACCTCTCTTTCTAGAGGTAATCCTGGCAATTCATCAGGAAACACATCTAGAAAGTCATATACTGTAGGGATGTCCCTCACTGCTGGACTCCCCACTTGGGTGTCTACCACATGTGCCAAGTAGGCTTCACACCCCTTTCTGATCATTTTTCTGGCTAGTGCAGCTGAAATGATGTTTGATGGCAATAACTGCCTCTCCCCATGTATTACCACATCACTGTACTGAGGGAGACCAAAAGTGACTGTCTTCAGTCTACAGTCAATCATGGCGTGATGCCTGGCTAACCAATCCATGCCCAAGGTGATATCATAATCTCTGAAGGGCATTTCAATGAGATTAGACAGAAAAGCATATCCTTGGATCACCAAAGGACAATCCCTATACATTCTATTAACCCTGACCTCTTGTCCTAGCGGACTTGTTACTAGTACCTCAAAGTCCATTTTCACACACGGAACAACAATGCAATCAATGATGCTCGTACTCACATAAGAATGGGTAGAACTCCGATCAAATAACACAAACACATCTTGATTAAAAGTTGAGAAGGTACTAGCCACAATATCAGATGTCTCGACCTCTTCTCATTGCATAGACTCTGACTGGAGCACTGCCTTGCTCTGGTTGATTCACTGTGCCTTGGCTGCCGGTTGGGTTACCTGTACCCCTGCCTCTACCTCTGCTAGGTGGTTGTGAACCTCTGGTGACAGGGCTCTGAACTGAACCTTCAGCAGTAGTAGGAGATGGTCCAACTCTGCGAGTACTGGTGCAATCCTTGGCAAAGTGTCCTATGCCTCCACAGTTATAACAAGCTCCTATGGCCTTGTAACACACCCCACCATGATTTCTTCCACAAGTTTCACATTGGCGGGGAGGGTAGGAACTTCTGGTACTCTGCTAACCAGATAGAGGAGGTTTCTGTCCCGAATATCTTCCCCTACTGGACTTTTTACCACCTCTGTTGTGTCCCCCAAAGTTCTTTCTCTTCCCAGTAGGACCACTGGAACTCTGATCTACTAACTTCCCTCTTTCTCTTTTTCTGTCTTCTCTGATTTCTTTTTCTCTGGGGCTGCTTCTAACTCAATTCTTTCTAATTCTAGTGCTTAAGAAATAAGCTCAGAGAAGTTGTTATGTTTGAATTCGACCACTTGTAATCTGATACTAGGCTTCAAGCTGGTTTCAAACCTCTTACATCTCTCCCTACTGGTTGAAAGTAGACTTACTGCATAATGGCTCAGGTGAGAAAATTCCCTTTCATATTCAGCCACCAATCTACTCCCCTATTTCAAACTTAGGAACTCTTGCAGCTTTTGGTCCACATAAGCTTTAGGGACATATTTTTGTCTGAACTCCTGTAGAAAATCATTCCATGTTAGCACTGAAGGTTCTACTAGACTATGGGGAATGGTTTTCCACCAGTCATATGCATCCCCCTATAGCAGAGATACTGAATATTCAAACCTGAGCTCCTCTGTACAATGTAGCTTCTTAAACACACTATCCATTCTCTCTAACCACTGTTCTACCTCTAGAGGATCTACTATCCCCTTGAACTCAGTAGCCCCATATTTCATTAATTTGTCATACTGCCTAGCAGAAGACTGTGGTTGTACCACTGGTGTCTGTAGTGGGACTTAAGTAGCCATATTACCAGCCATCTGTTGGAACATTGCAGCCATCTGCTGAGCGAATTGAGCAGGAAACTGTGATACTGAGGGGGCTGGTGCTGCTGATCCACTGACATTGTGTAGGGCTGGGGCATCCCCTTGTACCTCAGCCTCTATTGATTGATCGACTGAACGATCACCCTCTTCCATAGTCAATGCGAGGATCTTAAATCTCCTGAACAAATAACACAAGGAGATTTCCTCCCGTTAGTGCATATTTATAATGTAATGTACTGTATGTATCAAACAATGACATTGAGCAGTTGTACTATGAAGAAAGAATATTCAAATTACAGGTGAAAACAGAATTTAAAAACTAGCTTTGATACCACTTAAACATGTCACACCCTACCCATCTGTAAGGCATAACATGATCCCGTAGTATACCTAATAAATTACCAACTTCGTCTACTGATAACCCATTAAATATACTATAAGGAATTTTAAACCTTTTCTTACTTCTTTTTACAGTGGTGAGCACTATTGACAGGTGTTAAAAATTTTAACTGAAGTGAAACCAGATAATACATTTGATGAATTAATAATTTCTGTAAAAATTTTGGCAGAGTGCTGTCTGTACTTTGAATAAAATAGTTCTTTAAAAACCTATAAAAAACACTTCAAATATTTGGTTCAACCCCCACACTCCAATATTCAATCAACACAGTAAATTTCTCAATAATTGTCAACTCAAATCCACAATAATTTTCCAGTGTTTTCAAAAGCTAAGATAAAAGAAATATATCATAATATTTACAAACCAAAATAATTTACAAATTTAGTTTAAAACTTTAATGTACAATTTTAATTTACAACTACTTAAAACCAAGAACACTATATACATACAGTGAACATACATTATAATACAAAATGCAAAATATAGTATAGTCAATAGACCCGATGATCTCTCAGTGTAGTACTAGCAGCCTAGTTTGCTGCCCTGTCAGTCTGTCTACCTACGACAGCAATGAAAAGCTATCACTGAGCCAATGTCTCAGTGGTGTACAATATTAACAAAATACAACTTTAAATCACAAATCATAAGTCATATAAATAATGGATACTTAAAATCATAGTTAAATTCAAATACAGTGAATGTCATAAAGAATTTAAACTCCATTTCACAATATCACAATAACTATCAATAAATCACACACACAGCTTAATCATGTTCCAAAGTCCAATTCATCCCAAGAGCCGATGGTTAGTGAGGAATAACATAGCTAGCTAGCAATAATATGAGTACTCATTCTATTTGTCCTCAACAGGCACACACCTCAACACTTCAGCCAGAGAGGGAATTCAATTCATCCCACTAGACAAACTAGCGAGGAATTCAATCAATATACATGATAGTTGTGGTTTCAAACCATTTACAATGCTTTTCAATCAACAAGTATCCATCAAATATCATTCAAACAATTTTTCACAATTTAAAACAATGATATACAAATAGTCATAATTTATTTCAACTGAAAATTCAAAAGAAATAACTGTTGTGCACAAACCTCTGATAACTATCTCTTGGCCCTGACTCAGTGTTTCCTTCCCCTTCCCTGAGTCCTTGCTAACTGAAACACACAATTTGAAGTGTTTCAGTACTCATTTAAACTGTCTCTAAGAATAAAGCTTTATAATTAACTTATTGAATTCTATTATTTCCTTAGTCAACCTAAGATGTTGACCCTCGATGCATTCTAGGTGAATTAGGCTTTAATGTTACCAATATGTCACATTTGTAGCCTTTTAGTATTGGTACATGTTACTAAATTTATTTCCAAGTATGTTGCATTTTATTGCAATTTGTCGGATTTCGGTATACTAAATTGACCTAGCCGGAAGACCTAGTTCCCTCTATTTTCGAGTTTTGGTCAAAACTACAAACTTATAGGTCTATGTCTTATTGCACACGGAGCAAAATTTTAGGTCATTCTGAGTTGTGTAGACCAAGTTATGGTTAATTTACCAATGCTGGACAGAATGTACCAAAATGGTAACTTTAGGTCATTTTTAGGTCACTTTTGGTTCGGCCAGTTTTTATACCCAAAATTTTGCAGGCTATTTGGCTTGGTTCTGGCCATTTCTGAGCTTTGGTGTCTTCATAAGAATTGTAGATATATGTCTCAACTATTCATGGTAAAAATTTCAGGTCAATTGGACTTGTTTTGAGTGAGTTATGGCAAAAAAACTAACTACTGCCCAAATAGTCAATTTTCAGGCTTTTAAAGTACTAATCTGGATTTGGTCATTTTTCAAGTCACCTTCTCGGCAGAATTTTGGTAAGCTTCCTTCTTGAAAGTTGGCACA